>NC_092244.1:29375070-29567570 GCF_036320965.1 Panulirus ornatus | reverse complement strand
GTGGAAGCTATAATGTGGGTGGGTGGTAGTGGAAGCTATAATGTGGGTGGGTGGTGGTGGAAGCTATAATGTGGGTGGGTGGTGGTGGAAGCTATAATGTGGGTGGGTGGTGGTGAAGCTATAATGTGGGTGGGTGGTGGTGAAGCTATAATGTGGGTGGGTGGTGGTGGAAGCTATAATGTGGGTGGGTGGTGGTGGAAGCTATAATGTGGGTGGGTGGTAGTGGAAGCTATAATGTGGGTGGGTGGTGGTGGAAGCTATAATGTGGGTGGGTGGTGGTGAAGCTATAATGTGGGTGGGTGGTGGTGGAAGCTATAATGTGGGTGGGTGGTGGTGGTGGAAGCTATAATGTGGGTGGGTGGTGGTGGAAGCTATAATGTGGGTGGGTGGTAGTGGAAGCTATAATGTGGGTGGGTGGTGGTGGAAGCTATAATGTGGGTGGGTGGTGGTGAAGCTATAATGTGGGTGGGTGGTGGTGGAAGCTATAATGTGGGTGGGTGGTGGTGGAAGCTATAATGTGGGTGGATGGTGGTGGAAGCTATAATGTGGGTGGGTGGTAGTGGAAGCTATAATGTGGGTGGGTGGTGGTGGAAGCTATAATGTGGGTGGGTGGTGGTGGAAGCTATAATGTGGGTGGGTGGTGGTGAAGCTATAATGTGGGTGGGTGGTGGTGAAGCTATAATGTGGGTGGGTGGTGGTGGAAGCTATAATGTGGGTGGGTGGTGGTGGAAGCTATAATGTGGGTGGGTGGTGGTGAAGCTATAATGTGGGTGGGTGGTGGTGAAGCTATAATGTGGGTGGGTGGTGGTGAAGCTATAATGTGGGTGGGTTGTGGTGGTGAAGCTATAATGTGGGTGGGTGGTGGTGAAGCTATAATGTGGGTGGGTTGTGGTGGTGAAGCTATAATGTGGGTGGGTGGTGGTGAAGCTATAATGTGGGTGGGTTGTGGTGGTGAAGCTATAATGTGGGTGGGTGGTGGTGAAGCTATAATGTGGGTGGGTTGTGGTGGTGAAGCTATAATGTGGGTGGGTGGTGGTGAAGCTATAATGTGGGTGGGTTGTGGTGGTGAAGCTATAATGTGGGGGTAGTAGGTACTTTTGGTGAAGCTATAATGTGGGTGGGTGGTGGTGGTGAAGCTATAATGTGGGTGGGTTGTGGTGGTGGAAGCTGTAATGTGGGTGGGTGGTGGTGGAAGCTATAATGTGGGTGGTGTGGTGGTGGAAGCTATAATGTGGGTGGGTGGTGGTGAAGCTATAATGTGGGTGGGTGGTGGTGGAAGCTATAATGTGGGTGGGATGGTGGTGGAAGCTATAATGTGGGTGGGTGGTAGTGAAGCTATAATGTGGGTGGGTGGTAGTGGAAGCTATAATGTGGGTGGGTGGTGGTGGAAGCTATAATGTGGGTGGGTTGTGGTGGTGAAGCTATAATGTGGGTGGGTTGTGGTGGTGAAGCTATAATGTGGGTGGGTGGTGGTGGTGAAGCTATAATGTGGGTGGGTTGTGGTGGTGAAGCTATAATGTGGGTGGTTGGTGGTGGAAGCTATAATCAATACAGCAGATGCTGGGAAACAGACCCCAGCTGGCGCGGCCCAGGAGGCCAACTGGTATAATGTGAAGACCAAACTCACTCCCGACACTCACTCACTCACTCACTCACTCCCGACACTGACTCACTCACTCACTCACTCACTCCCGACACTGACTCACTCACTCACTCCCGCCACTGGCTCACTCACTCACTCACTCACTCCCGCCACTCACTCACTCAATCCCGCCACTGACTGACTCACTCACTCACTCCCGCCACTCACTCACTCACTCACTCCCGCCACTGACCCACTCACTCACTCACTCCCGCCTCTCACTCACTCACTCACACAACTGAACCACTCACTCACTCACTCATTCTTCACAACCTACGGTAACATTGCTGACCCAGTCACAACTTCATATTTGTATTTCCATTAATGACATTATTACACAGTTGTTACCATTAATAACTAAACATATAACAATAACATTACATGGTTAGAAATCATGGTCCAGTGTACCAACCAAACATTACATGGTTAGAAATCATGGTCCAGTGTACCAACCAAACATTACGTGGTTAGGAATCATGGTCCAGTGTACCAACCAAACATTACATGGTTAAGAATCATGGTCCAGTGTACCAACCAAACATTACATGGTTAAGAATCATGATCCAGTACACCAACCAAACATGAGTGAGTAAGGTCACCTCACCAGAGGTCAGGTCAGGTCACGACGCAGTCTACCGTCTCTCTGGCACAGTCGTTCGTCATTAACGACCATTTAGCAAATCAAGGACGTGTTCACATCCAATCACTTTACGACTCGTTACCAACACATCACATTACCAGGTACGTTGTCGTCAAATAGCAACGTCTATTTTCACTCAGGATCGTCCTTATTTTTCTGAATATAACGTTCCACTTAGGAAGAGAGTTTGACGGAGTGCCTCGAGAGCGAGTAAGTGGAGGGAAGATGTAGGCTGGGGTCATACTGGGCGTGGATCTGTAACTAGGGATAGTCAACAATATAGAATATAATCACATGAGTTTCATCTATCATGTGCAACACTATGGATCATGAGAGTCAACAATATAGAATACAATCACATGAGTTTCATCTATCATGTGCTACACTATGGATCATGAGAGTCAACAATATAGAATACAATCACATGAGTTTCATCTCTCTATCATGTGCTACACTATGGATCATGAGAGTCAACAATATAGAATACAATCACATGAGTTTCATCTATCATGTGCTACACTATGGATCATGAGAGTCAACAATATAGAATACAATCACATGAGTTTCATCTATCATGTGCTACACTATGGATCATGAGAGTCAACAATATAGAATATAATCACATGAGTTTCATCTATCATGTGCTACACTATGGATCATGAGAGTCAACAATATAGAATACAATCACATGAGTTTCATCTCTTTATCATGTGCTACACTATGGATCATGAGAGTCAACAATATAGAATACAATCACATGAGTTTCATCTCTCTATCATGTGCAACACTATGGATCATGAGATTCAACAATATAGAATACAATCACATGACTTTCATCTCTCTATCATGTGCAACACTATGGATCATGAGAGTCAACAATATAGAATACAATCACATGAGTTTCATCTCTCTATCATGTGCAACACTATGGATCATGAGAGTCAACAATATAGAATACAATCACATGAGTTTCATCTCTATATCATATGCTACACTATGGATCATGAGAGTCAACAATATAGAATACAATCACATGAGTTTCATCTCTCTATCATGTGCTACATTCTCGATATTATTCCAGGGCGAATTTTGATCTTCAAATTTATGTGTCACCTTTGCAGCCACCAAAGATCCTTCCACCTGGTTTAAAACTCCCAGAAGCAATATTGAGACAGATAAGATAAAACACAGCTTCGTACACCAAGTCTGTGGCACATCAAACTCTGCCAAGTGTGGTTTACGTAGCGAGTTTACTGCCAGTGTGATGGACGAAGCCAGTTTACAGGCGGTGTATCGTGTGGCCTGCTGGGTGGTGTGGTGGGGCCACATTAAACATGGAGGTGCTTCCTTCATGTGGTGTGAGCTGGGGAGATGGTCTGTTGGGGAGGAGTAGCTGGCTCTCTCTGGCTCTCTCTCTCTCTCTCTCTCTCTCTCTCTCTCTCTCTCTCTCTCTCTCTCTCTCTCTCTCTCTCTCTCTACTCCAGCCCACAAAACATTGTATTCCTCGTCCCCCCAAAAAATGTAGCTGTTCACCTCACACAAGATGGCCAGCAGGTATTTCACTTTCTTTTTCGTCCATTTCTTCCTCCTTTCCATTCACAACACAGAGACCATTTCTCCTCATGGTTCCCACCTCCTAAGGTTCATTTCCCTGGCCTCCACAGACCAACCAAGATATCATATTAGCCTAAACTTTTGTCTTCATCTTATGTGCTCGAGAACCGCCAGGTCTGGTTGATAATGTGATGACCCTCGACCATACCATGGTTAATATGAGGGTCACGTACCTCCCCAGGTAATGTGATGATCATCGACCATACCATGGTTATTATGAGGGTCACGTACCTCCCCAGGTAATGTGATGATCATCGACCATACCATGGTTATTATGAGGGTCACGTACCTCCCCAGGTAATGTGATGATCATCGACCATACCATGGTTATTATGAGGGTCACGTACCTCCCCAGGTAATGTGATGATCATCGACCATACCATGGTTATTATGAGGGTCACGTACCTGCCCAGGTAATGTGATGATCATCGACCATACCATGGTTATTATGAGGGTCACGTACCTCCCCAGGTAATGTGATGATCATCGACCATACCATGGTTATTATGAGGGTCACGTACCTCCCCAGGTAATTTGATGACCCTCGACCATACCATGGTTATTATGAGGGTCACGTACCTCCCCAGGTAATGTGATGATCATCGACCATACCATGGTTATTATGAGGGTCACGTACCTCCCCAGGTAATGTGATGATCATCGACCATACCATGGTTATTATGAGGGTCACGTACCTCCCCAGGTAATTTGATGACCCTCGACCATACCATGGTTATTATGAGGGTCACGTACCTCTCCAGGTAATGTGATGATCATCGACCATACCATGGTTATTATGAGGGTCACGTACCTCCCCAGGTAATGTGATGATCATCGACCATACCATGGTTATTATGAGGGTCACGTACCTCCCCAGGTAATGTGATGATCATCGACCATACCATGGTTATTATGAGGGTCACGTACCTCCCCAGGTAATGTGATGATCATCGACCATACCATGGTTATTATGAGGGTCACGTACCTCCCCAGGTAATTTGATGACCCTCGACCATACCATGGTTATTATGAGGGTCACGTACCTCTCCAGGTAATGTGATGATCATCGACCATACCATGGTTATTATGAGGGTCACGTACCTCCCCAGGTAATGTGATGATCATCGACCATACCATGGTTATTATGAGGGTCACGTACCTCCCCAGGTAATGTGATGATCATCGACCATACCATGGTTATTATGAGGGTCACGTACCTCTCCAGGTAATGTGATGACCCTCGACCATACCATGGTCTCCGTGTGCTGGGGTTGTCTTCCCAGTGCTGGAGACGTCTCCGTGTGCTGGGGTTGTCTTCCCAGTGCTGGAGACGTCTCCGTGTGCTGGGGTTGTCTTCCCAGTGCTGGAGACGTCTCCGTGTGCTGGGGTTGTCTTCCCAGTGCTGGAGACGTCTCCGTGTGCTGGGGTTGTCTTCCCAGTGCTGGAGACGTCTCCGTGTGCTGGGGTTGTCTTCCCGGAGCAGGAGACGTCTCCGTGTGCTGGGGTTGTCTTCCCGGAGCAGGAGACGTCTCCGTGTGCTGGGGTTGTCTTCCCAGTGCTGGAGACGTCTCCGTGTGCTGGGGTTGTCTTCCCAGTGCTGGAGACGTCTCCGTGTGCTGGGGTTGTCTTCCCAGTGCTGGAGACGTCTCCGTGTGCTGGGGTTGTCTTCCCAGTGCTGGAGACGTCTCCGTGTGCTGGGGTTGTCTTCCCGGAGCAGGAGACGTCTCCGTGTGCTGGGGTTGTAAAAGCAGTGTAGACAACTGCGCTCCAACATGAACAGAACATCACAGTTCTGAAAACTATCTTAAAAGCAACGTTTTAAGATTAAACCCTAAATTAAAGGTTTTAAAGTTGAGTAAAAAGGTTGTGTCTCTCAAGGATCTCTGAGAGGAGAAGGACGTGAACATGTGGACAGCAGAAATCTAAACAGTTTAGTAATGATAATATTTTTCCTTATTTCCCTCATTATATTTCTCTACACCTGTATATATCCCACATTGTCCCGTGTGTAGCAAGCGCTCTCACTATACAGTTTAACCGTATATGTCTATTTCCCAACACATCTCTAACTTGGATTACCTTGTCCCTAACCCAACACATCTCTAACTTGGAGTACCTTGTCCCTAACCCAACACGTCTCTAACTTGGAGTACCTTGTCCCTAACCCAACACATCTCTAACTTGGATTACCTTGTCCCTAACCCAACACATCTCTAACTTGGAGTACCTTGTCCCTAACCCAACACATCTCTATCTTGGAGTACCTTGTCCCTAACCCAACACATCTCTAACTTGGAGTACCTTGTCCCTAACCCAACACGTCTCTAACTTGGAGTACCTTGTCCCTAACCCAACACGTCTCTAACTTGGAGTACCTTGTCCCTAACCCAATACATCTCTATCTTGGAGTACCTTGTCCCTAACCCAACACATCTCTAACTTGGAGTACCTTGTCCCTAACCCAACACATCTCTAACTTGGAGTACCTTGTCCCTAACCCAACACATCCCTAACTTGGATTACCTTGTCCCTAACCCAACACATCTCTAACTTGGAGTACCTTGTCCCTAACCCAACACATCTCTAACTTGGAGTACCTTGTCCCTAACCCAACACATCTCTAACTTGGAGTACCTTGTCCCTAACCCAACACATCTCTAACTTGGAGTACCTTGTCCCTAACATACAGATCAGCCATGGTACAGCGGGGCAGACCCGTCCAAACCTAACTATGTCTTTCCTTCCTCCATACTTGGTCGAGATTATAACTACTTTCTCTATACTTGGTCGAGATTATAACTACATTCTCTATACTTGGTCGAGAATATAACTACATTCTCTATACTTGGTCGAGATTATAACTACATTCTCTATACTAGGTCGAGATTATAACTACATTCTCTATACTTGGTCGAGAATATAACTACATTCTCTACACTTGGTCGAGATTATAACTACATTCAGTTCGGTTCTCCTGCTCAACCTACACTCGAACATCTTGAAGTAATATTAACTTGTGAACAATGTGATCCTTGTTCATCATGTGGAACATATATGAAAAATGATACGTGACTGAAGTATGATTGTGAACAATGTGATCTTTGTTCATCATGTGGAACATATATGATAAATGATACGTGACTGAAGTATGATTGTGAACAATGTGATCTTTGTTCATCATGTGGAACATATATGATAAATGATACGTGACTGAAGTATGATTGTGAACAATGTGATCCTTGTTCATCATGTGGAACATATATGATAAATGATACGTGAAGGAAGTATGATTCTTGTTGTTCACTTCTTCATGATGACATACACACCAGTGGACACTTTCGTTTTCCAGCCATGATGACAGAAAACGAGACGTGTGATATGATAATCATGACCAATACAGGTTTGCTGATCTCTGGTCACCATGTTGCTCCCTAACACCAGAATAGTTGACAACATGACTTCATGACCTGGATATTTGACATCTTCCTTCTCTACACACACTCATTCCTCTTCCTTGGTTCCACTTGTGTTATCAGCTGCCAAACATTTCACATGCTAACATCTTCAGCTCCCGGGTCCTCACCACACACCCCAGGTTCTGATGTGTGCTGGTCAACACCACTGGTGAACCACGTACCTCACGTGTGCTGGTCAGCACCACTGGTGAACCACGTACCTCACGTGTGCTGGTCAGCACCACTGGTGAACCACGTACCTCACACTGCGCTACCTGTCCTCACCTGACCTTCCCTCATTCTCACACCTCTACCAGCTGTTGCACACACTGTCCTCACCTGACCTTCCCTCATTCTCACATCACTACCAGCTGTTGCACTCACTATCCTCACCTGACCTGACCAGCTGTTGCACTCACTGTCCTCACTTCACCTGATCAGCTGTTGCACTCACTATCCTCACTTCACCTGATCAGCTGTTGCACTCACTGTCCTCACTTCACCTGATCAGCTGTTGCACTCACTGTCCTCACTTCACCTGATCAGCTGTTGCACTCCCTGTCCTCACCTCACCTTCCCTCACTCTCACAACCTCTCTCAGTCTACATCTCTCCAGGTCATTTCTCTCAGCCTGAACCCCCTTTTCCTCTCAGTATTATATACCTTAACTTTACTTCCTCACTTTCTGAACTTCCACCAAGTAAAGTCGTCTGTTTACACTTCCCCACTAGCTATTTTCATCCTATTTTTTCCCATCCAGGTTCATCTCTATCTAGAAAATATGAACTCTGTATGAAAATATTATTTTCAAACCTTCAGCTTGTTTTCATTACCTTCAATGTTTATGTATTGGTTATCAACATTAATGTCCACTAAATACAGAGAGCATTTCACTCAATGGCTCATTAGTAAAGTCTTAATTACAATGATACTTGCAGTTGCACGAGCAATGAAATTCCTGATCTGAATATGAAATTGCCAATAAAACTGGCAACAGAGTACATGATTATGTAGCGAGAGTACATGATTATGTAGCGAGAGTACATGATTATGTAGCGCCCTGGGCTACAGCAAACAACATTATTGACCACCTGACTCTGTGAAGGGATATGTCCTTCCTTCCCTCAGTTTCAAGTTAGTGGCCACAGCTACACCAACACTGACCATTAAACATCAGTACAAGACAACCAAAGAACAAGCAGGCGTCACTCTCCCTCCTGCTGCTGGAGGCTGGGGTCACCTGCTTGTTATCAACAAGCAGGCGTCACTCTCCCTCCTCCTGCTAGAGGCTGGGGCCACCTGCTTGTTATCAACAAGCAAGCGTCACTCTCCCTCCTGCTGGAGGTTGGGGCCACCTGCTTGTTATCAACAAGCAGGCATCACTCCCCCTCCTGCTGGAGGCTGGGGCCACCTGCTTGTTATCAACAAGCAGGCGTCACTCTCCCTCCTGCTGCAGGCTGGGGTCACTTGCTTGTTATCAACAAGCAGGCGTCACTCTCCCTCCTTCTGCTGCAGGCTGGGGCCACCTGCTTGTTATCAACAAGCAGGCGTCACTCTCCCTCCTCCTGCTGGAGGCTGGGGCCACCTGCTTGTTATCAACAAGCAGGCGTCACTCCCCCTCCTACTGCAGGCTGTGGCCACCTGCTTGTTATGACGCAACAATAGGGTCTGGTGTTGCCTGACGCAGGTACCAGCAGTTAACACAGCAGGAAGACGTGGGCTGAACATGAACGAACCTTACAAGCAGATGCTGGCCCAAAGGGTACACACTAACCCTACGGGGGTAAACCATGCGGGCAGACGATGGACCAACAGGGGTAAACCATGCGTGCAGACGATGGACCAACAGGGGTAAACCCAGAAGACAGACGCTGGCCAGGAGTAAACTATGCGGGCAGACGATGGACCAACAGGGGTAAACCATGCGTGCAGACGATGGACCAACAGGGGTAAACCCAGAAGACAGACGCTGGCCAGGAGTAAACTATGCGGGCAGACGATGGACCAACAGGGGTAAACCATGCAGGCAGACGATGGACCAACAGGGGTAAACCATGCAGGCAGACGATGGACCAACAGGGGTAAACCCAGCAGACAGACGATGGACCAACAGGGGTAAACCATGCAGGCAGACGATGGACCAACAGGGGTAAACCATGCGGGCAGACGATGGCCCAACAGGGGTAAACCCAGAAGACAGACGCTGGCCAGGAGTAAACTATGCGGGCAGACGATGGACCAACAGGGGTAAACCATGCAGGCAGACGATGGACCAACAGGGGTAAACCATGAAGGCAGACGATGGACCAACAGGGGTAAACCATGCGGGCAGACGATGGACCAACAGGGGTAAACCATGCGGGCAGACGATGGACCAACAGGGGTAAACCATGCGGGCAGACGATGGACCAACAGGGGTAAACCATGTGGGCAGACGATGGACCAACAGGGGTAAACCATGCGGGCAGACGCTGGCCCAACAGGGGTAAACCATGGAGACAGACGATGGACCAACAGGGGTAAACCATGCGTGCAGACGATGGACCAACAGGGGTAAACCATGCGGGTAGACGCTGGCCCAACAGGGGTAAACCATGTGGGCAGACGATGGGCCAACTGGGGTAAACCATGCGGTCAGACGATGGCCCAACAGGGGTAAACCCAGCAGACAAACGCTGGCCTAAAAGAGGTAAACCAACAACACTTTACATGCAGATGTAACCGCAACTTTGGTAGTGACTTAGATACATTAGTAAACATATTATCACTTCATTCTCCAAACTGTAAGCTTGCTTTAACTATCTATCACAAGACGTATATAGAAAGTAAGCTTGCTATAACTATCTATCATGAGACGTATATAGAAAGTAAGCTTGCTATATCTATCCATTACGGGGAAGTATATTTTCTATATTCAACTTTATCAAGATAGACTAAAACTTGGACGGTTTCCTGACTGAAACTAAATACGTGGAAAAATGATTATTGTTGCCAATAAATTTTGCGTCAAAATATTTCTGGTTCTTTTCTGTACATGGATGATTGTCACACATTACTACGACATGTTCTGCCTCGCTGTACACATGAACAACCGTGCATCCTGGAACAACTTATATACCGTAGCTTGAAGTCAGGCCAGACGTGGTCATGTGAGAACACGGGAGGTGGCCAGTGTGTGTGTGTGTGTGTGTGTGTGTGTGTGTGTGTGGCACCAGGCAGTGTGTGTGTGTGTGTGTGGGTCACCAGGCAGTGTGTGTGTGTGTGTGTGTGGGGCACCAGGCAGTGTGTATGTGTGTGTGTGTGGCACCAGGCAGTGTGTGTGTGTGTGTGTGTGTGTGTGTGGCACCAGGCAGTGTGTGTGTGTGTGTGTGTGTGTGTGGGGCACCAGGCAGTGTGTATGTGTGTGTGTGTGGCACCAGGCAGTGTGTGTGTGTGTGTGTGTGTGTGTGTGTGTGTGTGTGTGTGGCACCAGGCAGTGTGTGTGTGTGTGTGTGTGTGTGTGTGTGTGTGGCACCAGGCAGTGTGTGTGTGTGTGTGTGTGTGTGTGTGTGTGTGGCACCAGGCAGTGTGTGTGTGTGTGTGTGTGTGTGTGGCACCAGGCAGTGTGTGTGTGTGTGTGTGTGTGTGTGTGTGTGTGTGTGTGTGTGTGTGTGTGTGTGTGTGTGTGGGTCACCAGGCAGTGTGTGTGTGTGGGTCACCAGGCAGTGTGTGTGTGTGTGTGTGTGTGTGTGTGTGTGTGGCACCAGGCAGTGTGTGTGTGTGTGTGTGTGGCACCAGGCAGTGTGTGTGTGTGTGTGTGTGGCACCAGGCAGTGTGTGTGTGTGTGTGTGTGTGTGTGTGTGTGTGTGTGTGTGTGTGTGTGTGGGTCACCAGGCAGTGTGTGTGTGTGGGTCACCAGGCAGTGTGTGTGTGTGTGTGTGTGTGTGTGTGTGTGTGTGTGTGTGGGTCACCAGGCAGTGTGTGTGTGTGTGGGTCACCAGGCAGTGTGTGTGTGTGTGTGTGTGTGTGGGTCACCAGGCAGTGTGTGTGTGTGTGTGTGTGTGTGTGTGTGTGTGGGTCACCAGGCAGTGTGTGTGTGTGTGTGTGTGTGTGTGTGTGTGTGTGTGTGTGTGTGTGTGTGTGTGTGTGTGTGTGTGGGTCACCAGGCAGTGTGTGTGTGTGTGTGTGTGTGTGTGTGTGTGTGTGTGTGTGTGTGTGTGTGTGTGTGTGTGGGTCACCAGGCAGTGTGTGTGTGTGTGTGTGTGTGTGTGGGTCACCAGGCAGTGTGTGTGTGTGTGTGTGTGTGTGGGTCACCAGGCAGTGTGTGTGTGTGTGTGTGTGTGTGTGGGTCACCAGGCAGTGTGTGTGTGTGTGTGTGTGTGTGTGTGTGTGTGTGTGTGTGTGTGTGTGTGTGTGTGTGTGTGTGTGTGTGGCACCAGGCAGTGTGTGTGTGTGTGTGTGTGTGTGTGTGTGTGTGTGTGTGTGTGTGTGTGTGTGTGTGTGTGTGGCACCAGGCAGTGTGTGTGTGTGTGTGTGTGTGTGTGTGTGGGTCACCAGGCAGTGTGTGTGTGTGTGTGTGTGTGTGTGGGTCACCAGGCAGGAGTGGTTCATGTGGTGTTCACCAGGATGACCCACCCTCACCACAGGAGGAGGTCCTCCCTGCCTGGCATGGTATTACCATCATGTGTGTTACTGTCATGTGTGTTACTGTCATGTGTGTTACTGTCATGTGTGTTACCATCATGTGTGTTACCATCATGTGTGTTACTGTCATGTGTGTTACCATCATGTGTGTTACTGTCATGTGTGTTACTGTCATGTGTGTTACCATCATGTGTGTTACTGTCATGTGTGTTACCATCATGTGTGTTACTGTCATGTGTGTTACCATCATGTGTGTTACTGTCATGTGTGTTACTGTCATGTGTGTTACCATCATGTGTGTTACTGTCATGTGTGTTACTGTCATGTGTGTTACTGCTGCAGTAAACCATACAAGACTCACTGACGACAAGACTGGCAATACTGCCATCAACGTATTAACAACCTCGTTAGGAAAGGAACGAGTACATCCAGCAAACGAGGCCATTACAGGATGCACGTCCTGCTGGTTGATGAGTTCTTAATACGTCACAAGAGTAACCACAAGTGACAGTCGTTACGAACCAGCTTGTCGTAACTGTTGTTACATCATTTCATAAACCTACAACACGTCACTAACTATCACTTGGTACAATCATAATAACGCTTCTAACTTGTTCATGTAACACGTCACTAACTACCACTTGGTGCAATCATAACAACGCTTCTAACTTGTTCATGTAACACGTCACTAACTACCACTAGGTGCAGTCATAACAACGCTTCTAACTTGTTCATGTAACACGTCACTAACTACTACTAGGCACCATCATAAGAACGCTTCTAACTTGTTCATGTAACACGTCACTAACTACCACTAGGTACAATCATAATAACGCTTCTAACTTGTTCATGTAACACGTCACTAACTACCACTAGGTACAATCATAATAACGCTTCTAACTTGTTCATGTAACACGTCACTAACTACCACTAGGCACAACCATGATAACGCTTCTAACTTGTTCATGTAACACGTTACTAACTACCACTAGGTACAATCATGATAACGCTTCTAACTTGTTCATGTAACACGTTACTAACTACCACTTGGTGCAATCATAATAACGCTTCTAACTTGTTCATGTAACACGTTACTAACTACCACTAGGCACCATCATAAGAACGCTTCTAACTTGTTCATGTAACACGTTACTAACTACCACTAGGCACCATCATGATAACGCTTCTAACTTGTTCATGTAACAGACGACAGGGTTACGACACGAACACAAGGGGGAGACGCTTCATCCCCCCACAGCATGGGAGGGAGGGTGATCTGATACCCCCACAACATGAGACGACGAGGCCTCGACACCCCCACAACAACAGAGGTGGACGAGCTCGACACCCCCACAACAAAGGTGGAGGAGCCTCAACACCCCCACAACATGAGACGACGAGGCCTCGACACCCCCACAACAGAGGTGGACGAGCTCGACACCCCCACAACAGAGGTGGAGGAGCCTCGACACCCCCACAACAGAGGTGGAGGAGCCTCAACACCCCCACAACAGAGGTGGATGAGCTCGACACCCCCACAACAGAGATGGAGGAGCCTCGACACCCCCACAACAGAGATGGAGGAGCCTCGACACCCCCACAACAGAGATGGAGGAGCCTCGACACCCCCACAACAGAGATGGAGGAGCCTCGACACCCCCACAACAGAGATGGAGGAGCCTCGACACCCCCACAACAGAGATGGAGGAGCCTCGACACCCCCACAACAGAGGTGGAGGAGCCTCGACACCCCCACAACAGAGATGGAGGAGCTCGCACCCCCCATAACAGAGGTGGAGGAGCCTCGACACCCCCACAACAGAGATGGAGGAGCCTCGACACCCCCACAACAGAGGTGGAGGAGCCTCGACACCCCCACAACAGAGATGGAGGAGCTCGCACCCCCCACAACAGAGGTGGAGGAGCCTCGACACCCCCACTCAAGGTGCTGCTGGTACACCTGCTACACTCCAGGTGCTGCTGGTGCACCTGCCACACTCAAGGTGCTGCTGGTACACCTGCTACACTCAAGGTGCTGCTGGTACACCTGCCACACTCAAGGTGCTGCTGGTACACCTGCCACACTCAAGGTGCTGCTGGTACACCTGCCACACTCAAGGTGCTGCTGGTACACCTGCTACACTCAAGGTGCTGCTGGTACACCTGCTACACTCAAGGTGCTGCTGGTACACCTGCTACACTCAAGGTGCTGCTGGTACACCTGCCACACTCAAGGTGCTGCTGGTACACCTGCCACACGCAAGGTGCTGCTGGTACACCTGCCACACGCAAGGTGCAGGTGTATATCTGGTCAGTACAAAGCTGTGTCAACTTACCTGACGCGTAGCGTTGGTCGCCACAGATGAGCGGTCATCTCTCACTTACCTGTAATATAAGGAGGAGAAATTAGTGTCATTCATAAACTTCAGAGTTTGTACCAGGTTGAACCAAGTGTTCCAACCAAGTCTCGTCATATTAACCAAGTGTTCCAACCAAGTCTCGTCATATTAACCAAGTGTTCCAACCAAGTCTCGTCATATTAACCAAGTGTTCCAACCAAGTCTCGTCATATTAACCAAGTGTTCCAACCAAGTCTCGTCATATTAACCAAGTGTTCCAACCAAGTCTCGTCATATTAACATATCTGGTTTGTTGAGACATGAGAGGTTAGAGTCACCAGCAGCTGACCTTGTTCTGTCGTGTCCCTTTGGTCAGGTCCTGCTGGCGGAGGAGGACGCCCTGGTCTCTCTCTCTGGTCAGGTCCTGCTGGCGGAGGAGAACGCCCTGGTCTCTCCCTCTGGTCAGGTCCTGCTGGCGGAGGAGGACGCCCTGGTCTCTCCCTCTGGTCAGGTCCTGCTGGCGGAGGAGGACGCTTTGGTCTCTCCTTCTGGTCAGGTCCTGCTGGCGGAGGAGGACGCCCTGGTCTCTCCCTCTGGTCAGGTCCTGCTGGCGGAGGAGGACGCCCTGGTCTCTCCCTCTGGTCAGGTCCTGCTGGCGGAGGAGGACGCCCTGGTCTCTCCCTCTGGTCAGGTCCTGCTCCAAGGGGGAACATGTCATCAGGACCATCTCTCTGCAAGAATAAAGAACATTTTTCTAAACCTTCCACAGTCACAGAACTGACTTCCGGGGCCTCACTAATGACAAGTAACACAACATTAAATCTATATAGTGCTATAATATCTAGAAGAAACTAACTTAAGCCAGCTGGTCCTGATGATCTATCTCTCAGAGTAATGAAGGAAGGAAGTCGATAGATAATTCAGGTCAATATAATATTCTAATTGATACAAGAAGAGAAAGTGCTCAGTGAACACAAGCTTGTAACACCAAGTACAAATAAAGGAAGAGAGAAAAGTTAGGTTAACTGATCAATGTAGTCATGGTACTTTGGATTTTGGGTCGAATGTAAACATTAATAACCTGGGTCAAAAGTTCAACATGTGTTGAAGTTTACCAAGAGGTAAAACATGGGTTTCGTAATGATACGTTTTAGTTATGTGTATAATGACACATTCAAGAATATCCTCAGATGTTATACAGCCAAACTTCCAGGTAACGTACCATAAAGTAACACATATAAGATTTTTAGTTCAAACAATGGATCACTACAGAGGGCTGCCTTACACGGAAAAGCTTCAGGTTGAATGTGTGTTACCAGCATGGGACGACATGGCTCATCTCTACCTGTAGGCAAGACTCACCAGGAAATTCTCAAAGTGACTGATGATACGAAACTGACAAATCATGCCTAAGGATGATTTTCCAGTGATTCTAAGACATTAAACAAAATGATGCAAAGGTAAGAAACAAAATGAACCTCAACGGAAACGAATGTAAAGTAATGCATCTTGGCGATACGAACTGGAAACCTAAATATAAAATGTTGACTAATCCATCAATCGTGTAAACAAGAAAGAGGGAAACTTGCAAGTGATGATCAGCAATTATCCTACAACACACAAAGCAATACTTAACTGTATATGTAACAAAACCTACAACATGTTAGCTTTCACAAACACAAACACAACACAATATTGACTCCTTCACACATCTTTATCTGTTCACGTCTCAAGAATACGTGGTCAAATTGTACTTTAGTGTTGCTACCTGATCAATGGTCATATCCTACAGAATTTTTCGTGGATTGGAAGGGTTGACTTATGGATTAAGACCTGAGAGACGTGATCAGTGTAACACTGCCACAATAAATAGGTTTACGCTACACTGGCGAAGGATATGAAGAGGAGGGAAAATGTGGGTTGATTAATGTAGTAGTGGCCACATCATCTCAACAGAACTTGTTCAAACTTTCACCTACCTTCCCCTTGCAGCCGAAATCTATCTGATTTTGTAAATCATTTGAAAAACTTGATGGTTTTGTTACTGTGTTTAGCTACAGGCGCTGGGAGGTTTGGTCACCGAGTTTACATATGCTCCAACGTAAACAACAGAGCAATAACCCATGTATTATCATCACATGGCGGGAAGGAGCAGACTATATTGTTGATCTATTACAACTGTAACTATGAGGGTTAATTGTAAGTCTTGGCTGTAAGGGGCAGTTAGGTAGTAAGGTTCTGTTGGCTACTGGTTCAACCACAATAACTAACATTTTCCATGAGCTTCATCATGGCCATCCTCACTACCTACCGATCATCGTAGGGATGAGGATAACTGACCCCCAGTCTGGCCCTCGTAAGTCATACATCATTTTCTCCAAACAAAACTCAACATTCCAGTAGAAATTCTGTTATTTTCCAGGGTTAAGAGGACAGCAATAATGTACACCATGGGTGACTACGCTCGCTCAGTTCTGGCTACAGTAAAATTTAGTTCTAAATGGAGAGGAGAAATATGGCAGGCAGAACACTGAGGGAGAAGAGCGGTGAGACGTTACGAGAGGAGGAGGAGGAGCCGCCACTCCATCATCAACAACCAAAATAGATCGACTGAGCAAACTATGAATTAGAGAACAACAGAAAACGTGAGGGGGACTACGACATAAGACTTGACCATTATCCCTGAGAGACGAGGGTCGGAGGCCAGTCGTACAGGAAAACGTACCATCACAAATGCCATTTGGACACGAACTGTTCAAGGTGGTGATTTAAGTCAAGTTGTAACAACCTTGGAGAGTCCAGACGTGTGAGCAACAGGGCGAAGGTGGGCAAGGTTAGAATGGTCTTATGTTTAGGGATGGTCTGCACCATGACAGGTTAATAGAGGTAGGGAAAGTACGGTAGTTAAGACATGGTTAGGGAAGTAAGTTAAGAACCTAGGATGAATACTAGCAGGTATGATGTCCACATCACACACAGGCTCTTCTTATGTGTGGCTGCCACAGAACTTACAAGACCTTGCACAAGGAACGTGTGGGATAATGTAGTGGGTGGTGTTGCAGTGGGTGAAGGTCTGGGACGTGGGTGGTGTTGCAGTGGGTGAAGGTCTGGGACGTGGGTGGTGTTGCAGTGGGTGAAGGTCTGGGACGTGGGTGGTGCTGCAGTGGGTGAGGGTCCGGGACATGGGTGGTGTTGCAGTGGGTGAGGGTCTGGGACGTGGGTGGTGTTGCAGTGGGTGAGGGTCTGGGACGTGGGTGGTGTTGCAGTGGGTGAGGGTCCGGGACATGGGTGGTGTTGCAGTGGGTGAGGGTCTGGGACGTGGGTGGTGCTGCAGTGGGTGAGGGTCTGGGACGTGGGTGGTGCTGCAGTGGGTGAGGGTGTGGGACGTGGGTGGTGTTGCAGTGGGTGAGGGTCCGGGACATGGGTGGTGTTGCAGTGGGTGAGGGTCTGGGACGTGGGTGGTGTTGCAGTGGGTGAGGGTCTGGGACGTGGGTGGTGTTGCATTGGGTGAAGGTCTGGGACGTGGGTGGTGCTGCAGTGGGTGAGGGTCTGGGACGTGGGTGGTGCTGCAGTGGGTGAGGGTCTGGGACGTGGGTGATTCTGCAGTGGGTGAGGGTCTGGGACGTGGGTGATTCTGCAGTGGGTGAGGGTCTGGGACGTGGGTGGTGTTGCAGTGGGTGAGGGTCTGGGATGTGGGTGGTGCTGCAGTGGGTGAGGGTCTGGGACGTGGGTGGTGTTGCAGTGGGTGAGGGTCTGGGACGTGGGTGGTGCTGCAGTGGGTGAGGGTCTGGGACGTGGGTGGTGCTGCAGTGGGTGAGGGTCTGGGACGTGGGTGATTCTGCAGTGGGTGAGGGTGTGGGATGTGGGTGGTGTTGCAGTGGGTGAGGGTCTGGGACGTGGGTGGTGCTGCAGTGGGTGAGGGTCTGGGATGTGGATGCTGCAGCAGTGGGTGAGGGTCTGGGACGTGGGTGGTGCTGCAGTGGGTGAGGGTCTGGGACGTGTGTAGTGCTGCAGTGGGTGAGGGTCTGGGACGTGGGTGGTGCTGCAGTGGGTGAGGGTCTGGGACGTGGGTGGTGTTGCAGTGGGTGAGGGTCTGGGACGTGGGTGGTGCTACACATAAAGCTTCCAAAGACCCCAGTGGTCTGTTACTGTGTTCCTTTGAACATCACAAACCCAATACAAAAGTTGATATTGTACAAAGCTAATTTCTATGTAGAGCTAAACTAGTAATTGACCCGCAAACCATGGTACTTGTAATAACCTGTATGGCTGTTTACATGGTCGGGCATGAACGATCAAATGTCATCAAAAACACGAAGAATAATTTACATCTAACGTTCATCATACAGAATTATAACCTCCTCGAATAGGGTTGTTAAACCCTGCAAGCACACCTGAGTATGGTTGTTCAAGTAGTTAATGACTGATCACAAGCAATATATGTTCCAAATATGACTCATAAACATGGCTGGGATCAGCAGCTGTTTCTGCACAGGTCAAGTCCAAGCCGAGAGAACACGGAGCCAGCTGGCAGCTGGCTGGTCAAGTCCAAGCCGAGAGAACACGGAGCCAGCTGGCAGCTAGCTAGCTGGTCAAGTCCAAGCCGAGAGAACACGGAGCCAGCTGGCAGCTAGCTAGCTGGTCAAGTTCAAGCCGAGAGAACACGGAGCCAGCTGGCAGCTAGTTAGCTGGTCAACTCCAAGCCGACAACACGGAGCCAGCTGGCAGCTAGCTAGCTGGTCAAGCCCAAGCCGAGAGAACACGGAGCCAGCTGGCAGCTGGTGGTCAAGTCCAAGCCGATAGAACACGGAGCCAGCTGGCAGCTAGCTAACTGGTCAAGTCCAAGCCGAGAGAACACGGAGCCAGCTGGCAGCTAGCTAGCTGGTCAAGTCCAAGCCGAGAGAACACGGAGCCAGCTGGCAGCTAGCTAACTGGTCAAGTCCAAGCCGAGAGAACACGGAGCCAGCTGGCAGCTAGCTAACTGGTCAAGTCCAAGCCGAGAGAACACGGAGCCAGCTGGCAGCTAGCTAGCTGGTCAAGTCCAAGTCGAGAGAACACGGAGCCAGCTGGCAGCTAGCTAACTGGTCAACTCCAAGCCGAGAGAACACGGAGCCAGCTGGCAGCTAGCTAGCTGGTCAACTCCAAGCCGAGAGAACACGGAGCCAGCTGGCAGCTAGTTAGCTGGTCAACTCCAAGCCGACAACACGGAGCCAGCTGGCAGCTAGCTAGCTGGTCAAGTCCAAGCCGAGAGAACACGGAGCCAGCTGGCAGCTAGTTAGCTGGTATGGTCACCAGTGATCACGCACCCTAACTTTCTCCACCTTACCACTGTCATTAACCTGGGCTCAGTAAACAGTGTCTTACCTCCTCTCTCGTGTCATGAAGACGCCACCATCACACTGTTCTAACACTTCTCACGACACTTTCCACATATTACTATAATTTCCGAGATGCTTGATGCCGTACGTGATCCACCTGTCACCACAACACGCCAAATGACCGAAAGAACAAGTCAAAAAAAGAAAAATTTATAATGGAAATCCAGCTTCCGTGAATATATGTGTGATGCCAATTTAAGGTAAAAGCAACATCTGGTACCAATATATAGTTCCCAGCTCAAGGCTAGATGGCAGCACATACACATATTGTCGTCTGGATATTAGCATTTTCTTTTGACATTCATCAAAGAACATGGATGCATTTGGATGGATGAATAGCCGTAACTGCAGGAAAAATGAAACTCCATATAAACATTTGAAGTTTTTCAGGTTCCCGGAAGAATTCAAAAGTGTAAGATTTGATGGTGACAGCAATTTACATTGAAGTGAATAATTACGGTAAATATATGATTACTTCATCAAGAATTAGCGTTGTATGTAAACGTACCCGGAAATAAACTTTATGACTACATTCATGATTTAATTTTCCTTCGTGACTGATATGAAATCATAAATTGCAAAGTATGATTTGGTGGAAAAGAAGTGGAATTGTAGGAACTTTTTAAATCTTAACTGAATCTGCAGTAAAGGAAGATTCCCTGTCTTTGATATGATAAAGATCAAGTTTAGGGGCACCAAATATATATATATATATATATATATATATATATATATATATATATATATATATATATATATATATATATATATATATATATATATATGTAAACAATGAAAGTGTTATGGGACGTGTATCAAGTAACTTCTTATATATAATGTATGTCATCTTAACTGTGGAACATCATTTTTCTTTTTTAATCCAACAAAGTTTTAGTAAGGTTATAATCAAGGGAATTAAGTGAGAATGTGAACAATTCATATATTCATAAAACGTATGGAGATCTAGTTTCATTTAAGATTCCATATTTATCTTCATTATCAGCAGTATAGTTGAAATTTACCCAGAATGTAATTAACATCTTCCTTCTACCACACAGTATTAGTTAAATGAAGCTGAAATCAAAACAGTGGTCAAACAGTGACCACACAGTGATACAATCCTCCACACAAGCAGTGACCACACAGTGATACAATCCTCCACACAAACAGTGACCACACAGTGACACAATCCTCCACACAAACAGTGACCACACAGTGATACAATCCTCCACACAGTGACCACACAGTGATACAATCCTCCACACAGTGACCACACAGTGATACAATCCTCCACACAAACAGTGACCACACAGTGATACAATCCTCCACACAAACAGTGACCACACATTGATACAATCCTCCACACAAACAGTGACCACACAGTGATACAATCCTCCACACAGTGACCACACAGTGGTACAATCCTCCACACAGTGACCACACAGTGATACAATCCTCCACACAGTGACCACACAGTGATATAATCCTCCACACAGTGACCACACAGTGATACAATCCTCCACACAAACAGTGACCACACAGTGATACAATCCTCCACACAGTGACCACACAGTGATATAATCCTCCACATAGTGACCACACAGTGATACAATCCTCCACACAAACAGTGACCACACAGTGACACAATCCTCCACACAAACAGTGACCACACAGTGATACAATCCTCCACACAAACAGTGACCACACAGTGATACATTCCTCCACACAAACAGTGACCACACAGTGATACAATCCTCCACACAGTGACCACACAGTGATACAATCCTCCACACAAACAGTGACCACACAGTGATACAATCCTCCACACAAACAGTGACCACACAGTGATACAATCCTCCACACAGTGACCACACAGTGATACAATCCTCCACACAGTGATACAATCCTCCACACAGTGATACAATCCTCCACACAAACAGTGACCACACAGTGATACAATCCTCCACACAAACAGTGACCACACAGTGATACAATCCTCCACACAAACCACTGCAAAAGTCGTCATGTGATGTTTTCACATGAGGGAAAGTGAAGCATGTATATCAATGCT
The DNA here is from genome assembly GCF_036320965.1 of Panulirus ornatus. Lineage (NCBI taxonomy): Eukaryota > Metazoa > Arthropoda > Malacostraca > Decapoda > Palinuridae > Panulirus > Panulirus ornatus. Next base: position 29,545,808 of record NC_092244.1, on the reverse strand, counting down.
GTTATGGGACATTACGTCAAGTTTTCATGGGTTTTACATATTTAGATTGACTGTATTATGTAATGTTTAGTGTAGTGTTTACAGATGACAGTAATAGTGGTAGATTAAGACCTGGATCGTTATGATTTATTGAACGATGCTAATTAGGGCGATAAGGACAAATGCGGTAAATATATTGGGTGAATTAAAGCCACATTAGATCATGCTACACTTGCAAAATGTCAACAAGAAATATGAAACCTGACCTAGCAGCCAAAATGCTGGTCTACATTCATAATAACATGGCCAGTTGTCAGTTTAGCTCCGCATCGAAAATCGATTTGAAAAATGGTTATAACTGTTGTATGTCTTTGTGAAATTCATTGTAATTACCAGCGGAGCATGATCTGGAGCATCATAATTACCAGCGGAGCATGATCTGGAGCATCATAATTACCAGCGTAGCATGATCTGGAGCATCATAATTACCAGCGGAGCATGATCTGGAGCATTATATTCTATATAATGATGTTAAGCTAGACAGCAGTTGTATATCCGGGAAAATATCAACATAAAATATGAAATCCTGCAACCCTAGCAGACATGGGTTCTCTCAATAGTCAGTAATGTAGTGGGAAGAAACCAATGCCACTCATGAAAAGGCAACAACACCAAAGTGGTCCAGGATAAAAATAAACAGACGACACAACGCGAGCCTCAGCAGACGACTATATTATGATGGTATAATTCCATCATTTCGGTGACCACTGCAGCACTACACACGTCCCAGACCCTCACCACTGCAGCACTACACACGTCCCAGACCCTCACCACTGCAGCACTACACACGTCCCAGACCCTCACCACTGCAGCACTACACACGTCCCAGACCCTCACCACTGCAGCACTACACACGTCCCAGACCCTCACCACTGCAGCACTACACACGTCCCAGACCCTCACCACTGCAGCACTACACACGTCCCAGACCCTCACCACTGCAGCACTACACACGTCCCAGACCCTCACCACTGCAGCACTACACACGTCCCAGACCCTCACCACTGCAGCACTACACACGTCCCAGACCCTCACCACTGCAGCACTACACACGTCCCAGACCCTCACCCACTGCAGCACCACCCACGTCCCAGACCCTCACCCACTGCAGCACCACCCACGTCCCAGACCCTCACCCACTGCAGCACCACCCACGTCCCAGACCCTCACCCACTGCAGCACCACCCACGTCCCAGACCCTCACCACTGCAGCACTACACACGTCCCAGACCCTCACCACTGCAGCACTACACACGTCCCAGACCCTCACCACTGCAGCACTACACACGTCCCAGACCCTCACCACTGCAGCACTACACACGTCCCAGACCCTCACCACTGCAGCACTACACACGTCCCAGACCCTCACCACTGCAGCACTACACACGTCCCAGACCCTCACCCACTGCAGCACCACCCACGTCCCAGACCCTCACCACTGCAGCACTACACACGTCCCAGACCCTCACCCACTGCAGCACCACCCACGTCCCAGACCCTCACCCACTGCAGCACCACCCACGTCCCAGACCCTCACCACTGCAGCACTACACACGTCCCAGACCCTCACCACTGCAGCACTACACACGTCCCAGACCCTCACCACTGCAGCACTACACACGTCCCAGACCCTCACCACTGCAGCACTACACACGTCCCAGACCCTCACCACTGCAGCACTACACACGTCCCAGACCCTCACCACTGCAGCACTACACACGTCCCAGACCCTCACCACTGCAGCACTACACACGTCCCAGACCCTCACCACTGCAGCACTACACACGTCCCAGACCCTCACCACTGCAGCACTACACACGTCCCAGACCCTCACCCACTGCAGCACCACCCACGTCCCAGACCCTCACCACTGCAGCACTACACACGTCCCAGACCCTCACCACTGCAGCACTACACACGTCCCAGACCCTCACCACTGCAGCACTACACACGTCCCAGACCCTCACCCACTGCAGCACCACCCACGTCCCAGACCCTCACCACTGCAGCACTACACACGTCCCAGACCCTCACCACTGCAGCACTACACACGTCCCAGACCCTCACCCACTGCAGCACCACCCACGTCCCAGACCCTCACCCACTGCAGCACCACCCACGTCCCAGACCCTCACCACTGCAGCACTACACACGTCCCAGACCCTCACCACTGCAGCACTACACACGTCCCAGACCCTCACCCACTGCAGCACCACCCACGTCCCAGACCCTCACCACTGCAGCACTACACACGTCCCAGACCCTCACCACTGCAGCACTACACACGTCCCAGACCCTCACCACTGCAGCACTACACACGTCCCAGACCCTCACCCACTGCAGCACCACCCACGTCCCAGACCCTCACCCACTGCAGCACCACCCACGTCCCAGACCCTCACCCACTGCAGCACCACCCACGTCCCAGACCCTCACCACTGCAGCACTACACACGTCCCAGACCCTCACCACTGCAGCACTACACACGTCCCAGACCCTCACCCACTGCAGCACCACCCACGTCCCAGACCCTCACCCACTGCAGCACCACCCACGTCCCAGACCCTCACCACTGCAGCACTACACACGTCCCAGACCCTCACCACTGCAGCACTACACACGTCCCAGACCCTCACCACTGCAGCACTACACACGTCCCAGACCCTCACCACTGCAGCACTACACACGTCCCAGACCCTCACCACTGCAGCACTACACACGTCCCAGACCCTCACCACTGCAGCACTACACACGTCCCAGACCCTCACCCACTGCAGCACCACCCACGTCCCAGACCCTCACCACTGCAGCACTACACACGTCCCAGACCCTCACCACTGCAGCACTACACACGTCCCAGACCCTCACCACTGCAGCACTACACACGTCCCAGACCCTCACCCACTGCAGCACTACACACGTCCCAGACCCTCACCACTGCAGCACTACACACGTCCCAGACCCTCACCACTGCAGCACTACACACGTCCCAGACCCTCACCACTGCAGCACTACACACGTCCCAGACCCTCACCACTGCAGCACTACACACGTCCCAGACCCTCACCACTGCAGCACCACCCACTCCCAGACCCTCCCCCACTGCAGCACCCCCCACATCCAGCCCCTCACCCACTGCAGCCCACCCACGTCCAGCCCCCTCCCCCACTGCAGCACCACCCACGAACCCAATGTGCAGCCCCTCGTCAAGCCGGGTAAAAGAACCTACCATGGCTTCAACATCCATCTTTTCCGACCAATTTCCTGGAATTTCCACAAGTTGAAGCCAGTTTGTTGCTCTTTCACCTCCTCCACCAGAATGAATTTCTTGACTTACAAACAAGGAAATTGTCTTCTCTGACTTTATTGGTTTGAAATTTGTTATTGTTTGTCTTTTGTCATTATATATCCGTCTCTGGTCCTTCACGTAATCATTCCTTCACTCAGTAAGTCCTGCGAAAATATGCAAATATTTGATATGGTGTTGACCATGATCGTCTTAATTCACCTGATCACCTTACCACCACCACCTGGGATCCTTTCACCCACTGCACCTAGCGCCTGGGATCTGTTTTCACCTGTTGCCCCGAGCACATACTCTCTCTCTCTCTCTCTCTCTCTCTCTCTCTCTCTCTCTCTCTCTCTCTCTCTCTCTCTCTCTCTCTCTCTCTCTCAGCTGCATGGGTCAGGGGTTTAACAGCCTCACAAATCAATCACCCAAATTCTCACTCCCACAGTGAGTGTGTCACAGTAGACCGTGGCCCTTCACTGGTTTATTGATGGAAACCAAACTGATGACCAACTTTATCATATTCCAGTTTTTGTGGACATGTTGGTGTGGTGGTGTCGTACATTTTTGGTGTATTTTAGACGGACGAACACCTTGGGTGTTTCACAGTGACGTACGATGGTCGTACAGACTGACGGATGGTCTGTGTACTTAGTGTGTACAGAAGGATCATTTCTTTATATCACAATCATATCAAAGTTCGACTTTACTACAGTAATGAATGGTTGGAGACCAGGCCACAAGACGAGAGGCAAAATATACGACTTTTGAGATATTGCAGGACGACCCGACGACACATAATGTGTGGGAAATGGCGGATGACAAGGATAATATCAGATGAAGGCTCAAACACATGACAGAAAGTCAATTAAAAGTCGAGTTTGCTCATGTTTACTGATGACCTGGTGAAGACGACGAGGTATGAAGGTGTTATTGTGGCTGCTGACAGATGTGATCACAGTGATATTAACATTGTCTGGTACTGACTGGTCTGGTAAGGAAGGTGCAGTGATGGACTGTAATGCTACAGTGACTGGTACTGATTGGTGTGGTAAGTAAGGTGCAGTGATGGACTGTAATGCTACAGTGACTGGTACTGACTGGTGTGGTAAGGAAGGTGCAGTGATGGACTGTAATGCTACAGTGACTGGTACTGACTGGTGTGGTAAGTAAGGTGCAGTGATGGACTGTAATGCTACAGTGACTGGTACTGACTGGTGTGGTAAGGAAGGTGCAGTGATGGACTGTAATGCTACAGTGACTGGTATTGACTGGTGTGGTAAGTAGGATGCCGTGATGGACTGTAATGCTACAGTGACTGGTACTGACTGGTCCTGTCCATACATCTGTCTTATCACGATTACATCATGTTATGTATTATCTGACATCTGTAGCCTAGGGCTGGTGCGTGATATACGTATGTAACCAGGTACCTAACATCTGTAGCCTGGTGCTTCGAATCTGTAAGCAGGTACCTACCATGTGTAACCTGGTGCCTAACATCTGTAACTTGGTGTTCAACATCTGTAACTTGGTGTTGAACATCTGTAAGCAGATGTCTATCATGTGTAACCTGGTGCCTAACGTCTGTAAGCTGGTCCCTAACATGTGTAACCTGGTGTCTAACATCTGTAAGCAGGTACCTATCATGTGTAACCTAGTGTCTATCATCTGTAAGCAGGTTCCTGACATGTGTAACCTGGTGCCTAACATCTGTAAGCAGGTACCTATCTTGTGTAACCTGGTGTCTAACATCTGTAAGCAGGTACCTATCATGTGTAACCTAGTGTCTATCATCTGTAAGCAGGTTCCTAACATGTGTAACCTGGTGCCTAACATCTGTAAGGAAGTACCTATCATGTGTAACCTGGTGCCTAACATCTGTAAGGAAGTACCTATCATGTGTAACCTGGTGCCTAACATCTGTAAGGAAGTACCTAACATGTGTAACCTGGTGCCTAACATCTGTAAGGAAGTACCTAACATGTGTAACCTGGTGCCTAACATCTGTAAGCAGGTGCCTCATAGGAGGGCAGGTGCATTACCATCTGGGAACTCATATATAAATAAAGCGGGAGAGTGAAAAAAAGGATCTTTCTTTATGTCTTACTAATGTATATATATGTTTATATACAATCATGTATATATATGTCTATATACCTCTATGTACATATATGTTTATATACCACCATGTATATATATGTTTATATACCTCCATGTACATATGTTTATATACCTCCATGTATATATGTTTATATACCTCCATGTATATATATGTTTATATACCTCCATGTATATATATGTTTATATACCTCCATGTATATGTGTGAGAGTAAATCGTGTATAACATACACACAAGTGATTCAGTATGACTCAGGGAAATAACACAGCAAAGCTGGGGACGTAAGGTCGTAACTCTGCCTTTGTTACCAAACCGAATCAACCATGTGGCCCTAATGTATACTGCAACAAAGGCGTTATTCCCGTACAATAGCCATTTGTAAATGAGCCATCAAGCAGGAGCAGCTAATGGTTATCTATACAAACGAGCAGAACAGACGGACGACTGGAATCAAATCAGGAACAAACGCTTGGCCAGTTGCTCGCCTGACTGACAATTATATACATTTGGCCAACTAGACTGTGGTCACCACCTGCACCACCTGGCAACCCCACGTTGTACTGTACTGACCTCCATCTGACAACCTCACGTTGTACTGTACTGACCACCTCCATCTGACAACCCCACGTTGTACTGTACTGACCTCCATCTGACAACCCCACGTTGTACTGTCTTGACCACCTCCATCTGACAACCTCACGTTGTACTGTACTGACCACCACCTGACAACCCCACGTTGTACTGTACTGACCTCCATCTGACAACCCCACGTTGTACTGTACTGACCACCACCTGACAACCCCACGTTGTACTGTCTTGACCACCTCCATCTGACAACCTCACGTTGTACTGTACTGACCACCTCCATCTGACAACCCCACGTTGTACTGTACTGACCTCCATCTGACAACCTCACGTTGTACTGTCTTGACCACCTCCATCTGACAACCTCACGTTGTACTGTACTGACCACCTCCACCACCTGACAACCCCCACGTTGTACTGTACTGACCACCTCCATCTGACAACCTCACGTTGTACTGTACTGACCACCATAGTCTACTAATGGTGTCATTACGACCCCTGGGTATGATGGAGTGGTCTTCAAGTCAACACTTGCTGGTGGGTGATATACAGAATCTCCCTGCAGGTCAATAACGGGGCTGAGTGATGATGGTGATGCTTACAACAGCTGTATTACAGTTGTAGTTGATGTAGTTTACAGATCAGCTGTTGTCATGGCTCGGGTGTTGAGAGTGTTGTCACACATGTAACGAAGCCATTCTCACAACCTTCCAGGTAACGCCAGGTTCGTTAGCCTTAAACCAAAACGTCTGTTACGAAAATGCTGAATTCAACACGTGACACAGACACCAGGCAAGGCTCAGGACACATGCCACTCAAACCTTGAGATGTGACGAGAACGAAAATGATATGACACAAAGCGAGGTAAACGAGGTGAAATGATTGAGTGAAAAAGATTTTGAGCGATCGGGGCCTGAACATGCAGGAGGGTGAGAGGCGTGCAAGTAATAGAATGAATTGGAACGATGTGGTATACAAAGCAAAAAGTAACTGACTTCTATAAAAGTATGAAGCTAAGGAACATCAATTTATGTGAACATGTACGATTTCAGATGGCGTAGTTCCTTTATACAAGAAGAAAAGTCTCAGAGCGAAGCTGTAAGTCTGATGACCCATGGACCCAGCAAAACCCGATTGAAATGGTCTGGCGTAAGCCAGAGGCAAAGTCCCAGAATGTAGCTCTAAGTTTGACGACCGTGAGGCTCCGCCAAACCCTATTACAATTGTGTGACGTTAACCAAAATAAAAATCCCAGATTGACGCTTTACGTCTGATAACCAACACAATGATGACCTGACCAGACTCAAGGGCTCCTACCCCTAGTTTACCTCTGCGTACTCCAGCAGGGCGCTCGCTGCCCTGGACCCCATATAAACAACACAAAATGGAGCGATCACTTACCTTAGCGAGGTGATTATAGAGCTTCAGTGGAAGTGTTGGTCAGCCAGGGGCAATTTGCTGTTGAAGTGCTGATGATGACTATGGCTGCTCGATACATCCAGTTTGGCTCATTTTGTCAGTTTCTTCAGTTCAGTCTGGGAAGGAAAGTCATTTTCTTACCGTCCCTCCATCACTTGGTAAGTAATGATATAATCACATGCCTAATTAACTTTCATTAATTTCATGGTAGGGAATCTCCAGTCTTTTCAAGGTTCACCTCACAATGATGTATCATGAAATCACAAACGAATGAGAACATACACAGTGGTTTGAGAAGTGGCGTTAACCTTAAACCACTGGAACAAGTGCACACACACACAACCAAGTTGCAACATTTCCACATATCACGCAGTAAAAAGAAAAAAAAATCACATAATCCAAAAAATATTCACATAATCCAAGTTCATGAAGCACTGAGAGTTTGCCTCCATACAAGTAAATGTTTCTTGATAATTTCTTCATAAGGGTTTTCTATGATTGATTCATTAACACCAGAAGTTCAAGTATTGCATCATTACGACAAGAGATATTCCCCACACCGATCTTCAAGGATATTGACCGTTAAATCACGCACACTGAAGGAAGCGACCTTCACACTCACTGAACTATTTCGCGCCACTAATTCTAAGCAAACCAAAGTCAACAGTGATGCGCGCATGCGCCACTTCAGGCCGCGCATGCGCAAGAGGCGAAATTTGCACTGAGCATGCGCAAGACGTAAATCTTACACTGAACATGCGCAAGAGGTAAAAGTTACACTAAGCATACGCAATACGGTAACATTTACGCTGAGCATCCATCCTAACTGGAACCTCAGAGTATGATATTGCTGCGTAACGAATGTACGTTGGCGATGGCTGGCAACCAAGTTGTCGTCTGCACGTAAACAAGATACACGTTTCAGGAATACAATTTGGCCCATGACCATACCTGTCCATTCATCATTTTACCGAGTCTGTATACCTGAAAAATATCGTTATAATTCGTGAAACAGCATCATGGAAATACATATATACGTTTCAATCAGGTTATATAGCTATGAACTGATCAATATAAAGGGACTAAGGTTTTTCTTGTTTTAAAAAAAATAATGCTGTGAGACGAAGCAGCTGTTTCTCATGTGCAACTGAGTCTGAAAGCCAGAAAACATGTACGGGAAATCCAGACAGATGCACACCCGCAATATGTGTATCATGGCTTCCCCCAAAGAAAAAGATCGGTAAGTACTGTTATCTGCTCTTAACGTATGGTTATTGACCATTAACCCCGGAGTGACATAATGTAGAATAGGCCAACCCGGTAGCTGTGAATGTGTGACACCATGACTAAGTTTAGTTCATTCACATTTGTAGACTTCTCTTAACTTGGAAGACTTCCCGATTGCGATCATTGTTTCTGCAGGGTGTATCATGTGGCAGAATGCTCTTTGTGTGCCTCATATTATGAATGAGAGTGCAGAGGAGTTGTAAAGAAACTTCAAGGTCTGCAGTCATCATCTTTCATCAAGAATTTATGCGACTAGACAGATAAACCATCATGCTGAAGACTTAGTCAAATATGAGGATTATGGAAATTTGAGAGTGCTAATGGGTGATGATTCATTGATCAATGGAACAAAAACTATTTGATTACTTATACGAGACCAGTGACAACCCGGCAAGACGGAGTCAATTGTTACTTCATAACATCCACAAAGGTTTAGGTAACTCTCTAGTTTAACTTGGCACTATTGTGATCTGTCAAATTATTCATTAAACATATTCTTATATTCATAAAGCCACATAGTCCCTCTTCGTTTCTCACGAATTATTACAGATAACAGGTTCAAACTTGGGGTAAGGAAATTATAAAGCAAAAAGTATGTAGACAAGGAACATTAATTCATTTAAACAAGTACATAGGTTTCATAGGGCGTAGTTCTCTTATGGAGAATGAAAATGTCTCAGAGTTAAGCTTTAACAAATCTTGGGCCCAGCAAAACCCGATTCAGATCGTCTCATGTCAGCCAGAAGAAAAGTTCCAGGTTGAAGTATTACGTTTGGCGACCCCTGGGCCACGTAAAACTCGATCAGAGTAGTTTGGTGTTAGGCAGAATAAAGTCCCTGAGTGAAGCTTAAAGTTTGGTGACACCGCGTGCTCTTCAAAACCAGAAAAATATGGACTGGCGTAAGCCAGAACAGAAAAATTGTAAAGGGAAGCTTTAAGTATGACGACCCGTGGACACTCGTGAAATCCAATTAAAATCGTCCGACATTAGCCAGGAGAAAAGTCCTAAAAACATAATTTAGTTTGACGGCAGATGGACCCCTCAAAAGCTGAACAAATTCGTCTTGTGTTCGCTGAAATAAAAAAGTCCCGAAGTGAAGCTTTACTCTGATGACCTTCAGAGCCAGCTTATGCTGAATACAATAGTAAGGTGTCCTCTAGAATAAAATTCGGAGATTAAAGCTTTATTTTGATGACCAGTGCAGCTCGCTGGAGCTAGATGAAATAGTTTGGCATCGGCCAAAATCAAATTCCCAAATCGAAACTCTACTTTGATGATTTGTGGAGCCCAGAAAACACACAAAAAATTATCTGTCGTCGGCCAAAATTATACTCCCAAGGTGAAGCTGTACTTTGATAAACACTGTAACCCACAAAAACTGAATAACATCGCCTGGCGTCATGTGGAACAACATCGCCTGGCGTCATGTGGAATAACATCGCCTGGCGTCATGTGGAATAACATCGCCTGGCGTCATGTGGAATAACATCTGGCGTCATGTGGAATAACATCGCTGGCGTCATGTGGAATAACATCGTCTGGCGTCATGTGGAATAACATCGTCCTGGCGTCATGTGGAATAACATCGTCTGGCGTCATGTGGAATAACATCGCCTGGCGTCATGTGGAATAACATCGTCCTGGCGTCATGTGGAATAACATCGTCTGGCGTCATGTGGAATAACATCGTCTGGCGTCATGTGGAATAACATCGTCTGGCGTCATGTGGAATAACATCGCCTGGCGTCATGTGGAATAACATCGTCTGGCGTCATGTGGAATAACATCGTCTGGCGTCATGTGGAATAACATCGTCTGGCGTCATGTGGAATAACATCGTCTGGCGTCATGTGGAATAACATCGTCTGGCGTCATGTGGAATAACATCGCCTGGCGTCTTGTGGAATAACATCGTCTGGCGTCATGTGGAATAACATCGTCTGGGCGTCATGTGGAATAACATCGTCTGGCGTCATGTGGAATAACATCGTCTGGCGTCATGTGGAATAACATCGTCTGGCGTCATGTGGAATAACATCGTCTGGCGTCATGTGGAATAACATCGTCTGGCGTCATGTGGAATAACATCGCCTGGCGTCATGTGGAATAACATCGTCTGGCGTCATGTGGAATAACATCGTCTGGCGTCATTGGAATAACATCGCCTGGCGTCATGTGGAATAACATCGTCTGGAATCGTCTGGGTCATGTGGAATAACATCGCCTGGCGTCATGTGGAATAACATCGTCTGGCGTCATATGGAATAACATCATCTGGCGTCATGTGGAATAACATCGTCTGGCGTCATGTGGAATAACATCGTCTGGCGTCATGTGGAATAACATCGTCTGGCGTCATGTGGAATAACGTCGCCTGGCGTCATGTGGAATAACATCGTCTGGCGTCATGTGGAATAACATCGCCTGGCGTCATATGGAATAACATCGCCTGGCGTCATATGGAATAACATCGTCTGGCGTCATGTGGAATAACATCGTCTGGCGTCATGTGGAATAACATCGTCTGGCGTCATGTGGAATAACGTCGCCTGGCGTCATGTGGAATAACATCGTCTGGCGTCATGTGGAACAACAACGCCTGGCGTCATGTGGAACAACATCGCCTGGCGTCATGTGGAATAACATCGCCTGGCGTCATGTGGAATGAATTTGCCCTACAGTGAATCTTTCCACTGATGACCCACTAGTGGAGCCCGCAGGAGCTTGTGTCATCTGACCTCGGCCAGAATACAATTCAATAAGCTAAGCTTGACCTTAATGACCTTTATAGCCAGCAGAAGCTGCATCAAATCGTCTAGCGTCTGGCAGAATAGAATTCGTAGAGGAAAGCTTAACTTTGACTACCTGTAGAGCTCTCAAAAGCTGATTAAAATCGTCTGGCTTCGGCTAGAATAAAGTTCTCAAAGTGAAGTTTTACTTTGATGACCCATGTAGCCGAGCACAAGTGTTAGCCAGAGGAAAATTCTTAAAGTGTAACTTTACTTTGACGACCTACGTGCCCCAGAAGACCTATATAAAACCATGTAGCGTTAGCCTGAATCAGAGTCTCAATGTGAAGTTTGACTTTGACGAGCAATAAGCCATGCAAGTTGACTATTATCGTCTGGCATTAGGTGGAACAAATGTCTTAAAGGGACGCTTTAGTTTGGCGTCGTTGGTTCATTCCTCGACAATCTACTTCGACTAATTCGTTTATACACACACATTGCGGCTTCCTGCCTTACACACTACAAAGGTGAAAAGGAAGCATTGCTCACTCTCGACAGGCGTCGGTGGCTCAGTCTCTGATACACGTCGGTAGCTTACTTCACCACACATTACTACGACGAACTCAGAAAACTCTGCTCACTCTCCAACAGTCATCGATGAGCTTCGTTTCTAAGACACGTGTCGGTAGCTCACTTCATGGCAAACAAATTCGATTATCTCTGGGACACACAACACAACATGACACACTAAAAAGACTGCTCACTCCCTGACAGACGTCGGTGGCTTCGTGCCTGATACACGTCGGTAGCTCACTCCAAGATACACTACATTGCCTAACTCAGTAACGATGGTTTCCTGCCTGACACACATGCCTCAGAGGCAAACATCGCTGATTATTCCCTAAAGAAACGTCGGTGGCTTCATCTGTAACATACGTAGGTAGTTCACACCATGACACAATACATGACTAACTCACTGATACACAAGGCTGGCTTCCTGCCTCACACTGCTACAGTGGCGACAACACAAAACCTCTGCTCACTTCCTAACACACTACCATGGCAAAGAAAGGCTGCTCACGCTGATAGATTCTCTGTCTTTGTCTCTAGCACACGTCGACACCTCACTCTAGGACACACTATTCCCACTAACTCCCTGGCACACGAGGGCGGCTTCCTGTCTGATGGCGAAGAAACGCTACTTTCTCCATAGCAGACATTAGTGGCTTTGTTTCGACCACACGTCGTGGGTTTATGCCCCGATGTGCGATAGTTTACTATGGCGGATGCTCTCTGGCACACGACGAGAAGTTCTCCCCAACCCTGAGACACAACAACGCTCAACTCGTCTTAACACCAAAGCCGCTCACTTTCAAACGACCCTCTCATCAGCTGACATGCATCCGCACCTTATATCCTGGCGCATTGGCGCGTCCCTTCCTGATGCAATATGGCATCATAAGGGAAAGAGACAAACTGAGGGCTTACTTTAAAACCCCTTTGGGGATGCCAAAGGTAAATAAAGAGGCATGGCGGCATCCAAAAATAAAGAGAGAAATTGGAAGTTTGATCTAAATCCACTTTTACGGCGCCAAAGGCCATTACAGGGGCATAGCGGCATCTAAAGTTAAAGAGACAAATGGAAGGTTTAGTCTAAAGCCTCTTTCGGTATGCAAAAGGCCAAGAGAGTGGCGTGGAGGCATACAAAAATAAAGAGGGAAATCAAAGGTTTAATCTAAAGCCCCTTTGGGGCACCAAAGGCAGGGGCATATCGGTATCCAGAGGGAAAGAGACATATTGAAGGTTTACTTTAAAGCCTCTTTGGGGATGGCAAAGGCCAATAGAGTGGCGTGGCGGCATACAAAAATAAAGAAGGAAATTGAAGTTTTAATTTAAATCCCCTTTGACGGCGCCAAAGACCACTATAGGGGAATAGCGTTGTCCACACGGAAAGAAACAAATTGAAGGTTTATTTTAAAGCCCCTTGGGGGTGCCAAAGGCCAGAAGAGTGGCGTAACGGCATCCAAAATGAAGAGAGAAATTGAAGGTTTAATCTATATCCCCTTTGGCGGTGCCAAAGGCCAATAGAGTGGCGTGGTAGCATCCAAAAATAAAGAGGGAAATTGAAAGTTTAATCTAAATCTCCTTTGGCGGCGCTAAAGGCTATTACAGGGGCATAACGGCGTCCAAAAAGAGACAAATTGAAGGTTTACTTTAAAGTCACTTTGGCAGCGCCAAAGGCCATTATAGTGGCGTAGTGGCATCCAGAAATAAAGAGGCAAATTGAAGGTTCAACAAAAAAAATGCAGCAGAAGACAACCTGGAGGTGCAGCAAACAACCTGCAGGTGCAGCAGAAGACAACCTGGAGGTATAGCAGAAGACAATCTGGAGGAGGAGGAAACAGGTTGGAGGTCCAGCAGAAGACAAGCTGGAGGTACAGCAGAAAACAACCAGGAGGTACAGCAGAGGAAAACCTGGGGTCTGGGTCCAGCAGAAGACAACCTGAAGGTACAGCAGAGGAAAACCTGAAGGTACAACAGCAGAAAACCTGGAGGAGGAGGAAACAGCTTGGAGGTGCAGCAGAAGGCAACCTGGAGGTCCAGTAGAAGACAAACTGGCGGTGCAGCAGAAGATAACCCGGAGGTATAACAGAAGACAACCTGGAGGTATAACAGAAGACAACCTGGAGGTATAGCAGAACAACCTGGAGGTACAGTAGAAGACAACCTGGAGGTACAGTAGAAGACGACCTGGAGGTACAGTAGAAGACGACCTGGAGGTACAGTAGAAGACGACCTGGAGGTACAGTAGAAGACGACCTGGAGGTACAGTAGAAGACAACCTGGAGGTATAACAGAAGACAACCTGGAGGTATAGCAGAACAACCTGGAGGTACAGTAGAAGACAACCTGTAGGTACAGTAGAAGACAACCTGGAGGTACATAGAAGACGACCTGGAGGTACAGTAGAAGACAACCTGGAGGTACAGTAGAAGACGACCTGGAGGTACAGTAGAAGACGACCTGGAGGTACAGTAGAAGACAACCTGGAGGTACAGTAGAAGACGACCTGGAGGTACAGTAGAAGACAACCTGGAGGTACAGCAGAAGACAACCTGGAGGTATAGTAGAAGACGACCTGGAGGTACAGTAGAAGACAACCTGGAGGTACAGTAGAAGACAACCTGGAGGTACAGTAGAAGACAACCTGGAGGTACATAGAAGACGACCTAGAGGTACAGTAGAAGACAACCTGGAGGTACAGTAGAAGACGACCTGGAGGTACAGTAGAAGACGACCTGGAGGTACAGTAGAAGACAACCTGGAGGTACAGTAGAAGACGACCTGGAGGTACAGTAGAAGACAACCTGGAGGTACAGCAGAAGACAACCTGGAGGTACAGTAGAAGACGACCTGGAGGTACAGTAGAAGACAACCTGGAGGTACAGTAGAAGACAACCTGGAGGTACAGTAGAAGACAACCTGGAGGTACAGTAGAAGACGACCTGGAGGTACAGTAGAAGATAACCTGTAGGTACAGCAGAAGATAACCTGGAGGTACAGTAGAAGACGACCTGTAGGTACAGTAGAAGACAACCTGGAGGTACATAGAAGACGACCTGGAGGTACAGTAGAAGACGACCTGTAGGTACAGTAGAAGAAGAACTGGAGGTACAGTAGAAGACGACCTGGAGGTACAGTAGAAGATGACCTGTAGGTATAGTAGAAGACAACCTGGAGGTACAGTAGAAGATAACCTGTAGGTATAGTAGAAGACGGCCTGTAGGTACAGTAGAAGACAACTTGGAGGTACAGTAGAAGAAGACCTGGAGGTACAGTGGAAGACGACCTGGAGGTACAGTAGAAGATGACCTGTAGGTATAGTAGAAGACAACCTGGAGGTACAGTAGAAGATAACCTGTAGGTATAGTAGAAGACGACCTGTAGGTACAGTAGAAGACAACCTGGAGGTACAGTAGAAGAAGAC
Source organism: Panulirus ornatus (assembly GCF_036320965.1). Classification (NCBI taxonomy): domain Eukaryota; kingdom Metazoa; phylum Arthropoda; class Malacostraca; order Decapoda; family Palinuridae; genus Panulirus; species Panulirus ornatus. The sequence continues at coordinate 29,530,349 of NC_092244.1, read as the reverse complement.
CTGGAGGTACAGTAGAAGACGACCTGGAGGTACAGTAGAAGATGACCTGTAGGTACAGTAGAAGACAACCTGGAGGTACAGTAGAAGACGACCTGGAGGTACAGCAGAAGATAACCTGGAGGTACAGTAGAAGACGACCTGTAGGTACAGTAGAAGAAGAACTGGAGGTACAGTAGAAGACGACCTGTAGATACAGTAGAAGACAACCTGGAGGTACATAGAAGACGACCTGGAGGTACAGTAGAAGACAACCTGGAGGTACAGTAGAAGATAACCTGTAGGTACAGTAGAAGACAACCTGGAGGTACTGTAGAAGATAACCTGTAGGTATAGTAGAAGACGACCTGTAGGTACAGTAGAAGAAGACCTGGAGGTACAGTAGAAGACGACCTGGAGGTACAGTAGAAGATGACCTGTAGGTACAGTAGAAGACAACCTGGAGGTACAGTAGAAGACGACCTGGAGGTACAGTAGAAGACGACCTGGAGGTACAGTAGAAGACGACCTGTAGGTACAGTAGAAGAAGAACTGGAGGTACAGTAGAAGACGACCTGTAGATACAGTAGAAGACAACCTGGAGGTACATAGAAGACGACCTGGAGGTACAGTAGAAGACAACCTGGAGGTACAGTAGAAGATAACCTGTAGGTACAGTAGAAGACAACCTGGAGGTACTGTAGAAGATAACCTGTAGGTATAGTAGAAGACGACCTGTAGGTACAGTAGAAGACGACCTGTAGGTACAGTAGAAGACAACCTGGAAGTACAGAAGAAGTCGACCTGTAGGTACAGTAGAAGATGACCTGGAGGTACAGAAGAAGACGACCTGTAGGTACAGTAGAAGATGACCTGGAGGTACAGAAGAAGACGACTTGTATTTACAGTAGAAGACGACCTGTAGGTACAGCTAAAAACTAAGATTAGGTACAGCAGATGATGACCAGTAGTTACAGCGAAACACAACCTATATGTACAGTTGAAGACATACTGTAGGTTCAATAAGAAGCAACAGGTTACTATATAGTAAGGCATATCAAGGGGTCATATAAAATGGCAGTGTTGTTAAGAAGAATTATCATTACATAAGATCCCATAACACGTTATAGGATACTATAGAGACTTAATATAAACTTTATATCAAGAAACATATGAAAAACATACACACGAGTGGAATCCACAGGTCTAAAAGATGATGATAAACTCAGCCTATGTACCGTAGCACAGGAGGAAACATTACTAAAGAGTGAACAGTAAGAAATATATGATCATATCTTCCTAACATTTCTGTGCTGACGTCAAAACCACTTTGAAGTCGACGTCATCAGGCCGACCTCATCATGGAACAGTGACGTCACAACATCAGGTGACGTCACCAACATATATAGATACAACGTGTAAAAAAGTTGAGGTGAAAACTTGGGCTGTAATCCAGAGGCGTGTTAACACTCTCAGGTCTGAGGCAGGCGCCTTCCACCCTCCCATCCGCTCACGGTCTCGGGGTCTCCATGTACTTCACCCTACCAGCCAAACATGTTGACGTCTTTTCTGATAATATACGATCTATCTCAGATGAAATTATCTATTTCTTCATCAAAATGATCACACAAAGCTCATTTAGAGTTTCTTTTAAATAGACGTATAAAAAAAATATCTCGATACGTAATCACGTAATCAAAGTATATTCTTAATGTCCATATGTAAAAATGTACAGCTTCTACGTAATGTATAGATAACATAACTATTCACTCATATCGTCTATAAATTTTACCAGAAGTAAAGCATAATAAGGATTTGACGATGAATCATACGGCGACAACTCTACCCACTTGTGTCCTGGGTTTCGTTCAGTGATTCACCGCTGGCGTCAAACATGTCTTATGATTTCAACGAAAACTTGCTTACCTCGTCCAGGTCATGCAGCGTCCTCAGTATGACTTCTCTATCCAAATGTATAGCAGTATAATAATTGGACCTCCATTTAGCAGCCTCTTGTGACGAACACTTGTGTGTGTGTGTGTGTGTGTGTGTGTGTGTGTGTGATCTTCATGGCATCGACAACTGAATGTTTACACTCTCTGAATGTCTGTACACCAGATTAAGACGATTTAGGATCATTAGCCATTGTTCTTATATCCACTGGTATGTCAACAGTTCTCACAGCGTAACACTGTCCAAAAAACGGGCTTAAAACCACTGTACAAACACAGAGACACTGGATACATCCTTAAGCCACCAGCGCTCCGGGTTAACTGACATAAACATCTGACGTCACATATTTGAACGACGTCGAATGTATTTGAGAAGGGTAACTACCCTAGATTACTAAAGGTTTTATGAAGATCCCATATATTGCCACCACTAACGCTATCTTATGGATAAGCTTGTAACTTGTAAAGGAGAACGTGTAGAGAAAGGTTAGGGGGGAAAAAAAAACTTTCTCGTAGGTGACACATTAAGTAAAATGTGCTTAATGGTAAAGCATTCTTATACTGCTAATCATGTGCTTTGATTATGATCATTGTATTGATATGTATACTATCTTTTATGGTGTTATTGTGACCATTAACACCACCTTTTGGAATCTTTCAAATTTCGATGGAACTTGTCATCGCTTCTTTGCCGAAATTATCAAACCAAATGTCATCAGAGATGTCAGACACAGAGCAGGTGATTATTGTGATGCTATCTTATCGCTGGGGTCAGTACTAAATATCGCTTTCGTGATAGACTGGCACCACATTAGCCTGGGAGAGTAATATTTCCCAAATAGATCTTCCTCGATTGGACGAATATGCCAGCCGTATGATCCAAGTTCCATCATTCAGAGACGCAGATAACACGCATGAAAGCCAGTAATATAAAATATCAGAATTCAACTTAACGCATGATACCTCATACCTGAGTTCACTTGTGGAACCCCTGTGAGAGTTAAGCTACCTTGAGGTCCCAGGCACTATATTAACCGTTAATTCCTCACACTTGAAGCATGAAATTATAACACTACACAAATCTTATGTAAGCTGGTCACAGAGTCGATAGCATGCTGGGTTAACATTCAGTAACGCTTGTGTGGAATGTGAGTTTCTAAATATTTTAATACCTCGATCCCCTCCAGCATTTGACGCCATAATTGTTACTTAAATATTCAAAGCAACTCATATGTTGGGCAAAAGCATATCCAGTTGTGAAGTGTCTAGTTCACAAGGTGCATTTAAAGGGTCTTATCATTACATGTGACTTGCCCTTTGTGCACTGAACATAATAAAGGAATTCATCAGGGAAGCAGTCCTCCAGATATGCCTATTGCAACCTTGCAGCCATTTGACGTGTTTCAGTGATATCATTTCCTTCAACAATGCTCACGTCAGTCAGTACACCGACACTGGTATTGACAGCTTAATACAAAGCCTTTTCTCGGTCCAATTCAACAGTCGATGGTGTAAAAGACACTGATGTGAAATTGACTTCTTGCTGATTGTGGTCGAGTTGTGCTTATATTTTCCTTAATGCATCTTATCTTCTACTAACAATTCAACCTCCTCTTCGCAGCTACAAAGCTGAGAACAAATTTCTCTTATTCATGCAAGCAATGTCATACACTTTGGTACAGGTCATGAGTGTACAATCCTTGGCTTGTAACAGCTTCCTGTCATCAGTGGCGTATTAAAGACTGTAGGACCCTGAGGCCAGAATATTCTTGCTCACCTTCCACTCACCTTCCTTGGGTTCTTTTAAGGATATAATGAGACTACGTCTAATGTACACAGTATTTATTTCTAAATGTAACTACACAAGCTTGGAACATTTCCAAATACCTGGTATGTTTAACATAAACATGAAATCAAAATTCAATGATAATTTAAGGAGAGTCGGATCATATCATTTTCAAAGCCGCCCAGGATATTAGGCCCTTGGATAATTTACAGAAAATCAAATTCTCTTAGAGAGATGAGTACATCCTGACGTACTGATTTACCTGTTTATTTGTGTAGAAATAAATGTTGATATTTATCTACAGTACAATCACCACAGTGTATTACGACAATATTTCTCCCACCAGGAGAATGATGTACTTTATATTGAACGAAAGTTAATTGAACAAAGTGGCCTTCACTTAGTGACAGTCGGAGTGATCAAGGGGAGTCACTGTCTGTGTTATTGTTAATCCATTTATGCCTGTGTCCGGACCAGTCCACCCTTACCTGTGCAGAGGATGGCCCAGTACTCTGTGTACTGACTAGCCTACCATTACCTGTGTAGAGGATGACCCACTACTGTGTGTACTGGAGAGTCCACACTTACCTGTGCAGAGGATGACCCACTACTGTGTGTACTGGATAGTCCACACTTACCTGTGCAGAGGATGACCCACTACTGTGTGTACTGGCTTAGTCCACCCTTACCTGTGTAGAGGATGGCCCACTACTGTTTGTGTACTGACTAGCCTACCTTAACTAGTGTATACCAGAGCAAACCCATTTTAGTGTACTAGTCAAGTGTGGCTTGGTTTGCCCACCCACCACTGATCATAGTTCACACCAAATCCACATTTAAGAGTGTACTTCTTAGTATCACAGTTGTACTCCAGTGCCTTTCTTCACCTGCTATTATCCCATCCTACAAAGCAACCTTAATTAATTTTCATGGTCATAGTCATTAGGGTTTTTTTTTCACAAACATATGTATAGTTGATATAGACAGTGAACCTTATGATACCAGAAGAATCAAGTACATAACTACTGTAAACCTAATGATACGGGATTTGATCGTAAAATGTGCTATAGTTAATCCTTACATAAATATAAATTATACTGACTGCTGAAAGTTGTAACTCGTGCAGGAATGTAACAATATGGAAATCCTGTGTGTGTGTGTGTGTCAAATTCTAGTTTAGCTCCGCATTACTATTAACCTCGGGCATTTTGTAATTCTCTTGTGTAATGGTAGTATACAGTACTTCGAGTTTGATATGGAGCATCAGCTTTTACCCTACATGATTAAACAAGGCGTCTGGTCACTTATGAAAATCTGGGAAGTTATCAGCGTCTGAGATCGTGGGGTTAACAAAATACGATCAAACAGAACCTATGCAAACCTAACCTAACCTCGTCAGAGGAAGAGGTTTACAATTGAAGTATACCAACGTCAGTGTGGTCTACTGCTGTGTAAACGTATGGGGGAGTCTGCTTATGGAGAGGGTGGACGGTGGTGCGAATTCTTGCCACACGCGGACCAAATGCTTCGAAAGAACCCAGTGGTCTGTTAGAGTTTGCGTGTTGTCCTGAATCGTTCATATCCAAAACAAAAGTAAAGACTTCCCGAAGCTGATTTCGACGTTGAGCTCAACTGGTAATCAAACCTGCTTATCTAACTGTAATAACCTATATGGTTGATGACACGATCGGGGATGGATCATGGAAGGCTGTCGCCTGGATGAACAATATACACCAATAGTTCAGTGTAATGAATTACCACGTGAGTTCTCTTGTTAACTACCATTACCAGTTGTCAAAACCTTCAAGTACATCTGAATATGGGTGAGCGGCCATGTAAGTTTGCTCACACAAGCATCGTGTAACATATTTCACTCATAAACATGGTGCCAGGAAGACCTGTGTTGATGAAAAGGTCAGTCAACTCTTAAGCCGAGGAGCCAGCTGGCTGCTACTTAGTCACTAACAACGAGTCACCAGTGGTCACACACATCCTAACCTCTTTAACTCTCACTTCTGTCAATAACCTGAGTTCGACCCCAAGTGTCTCAGTGACCTTTCCTCTAATTCCAGGAAGGCTCCACCGCTTCACTGGCGCGGTACAATCTCTCCTTGACCTTGCTACGTTTCCCGGACCACTTGTCGCACTCTTATCGCTCACAACTACAACACATCAGATAACCAGAGCACTTGCCACAGTACTCTCATTCACCACTACAACTCGGCCAACGAACGTAGTCATCTCAGAGGTTCTGAACCCTGAATGAACCCGTTGGTCTACCATCTCGAAGCATTATCGAGGATTCACTACCTCGCAAAGCGTTGTCTCATTCCAGTGACATGATTTGCATTACTCAACATTCGTCTGGATTACATAGTGGCTAAGGTCCCGTGTGCTTGTTACCAGAATGGTGTAGGAAAATGACTTTTAGTCAGACATCGTCCACGTTTCCCAATGACTCTTGTGGCGCGCTGTTACCCTCCAAATATTGCTTTACTCATATCTTCGCAGGCGGTTACCCAGGGGTACCGAGACAGTGTGATCACAGTGACATGTTCTATCCTTGATTGTACAACTGAATTCATTGCTTCTCCTACAGCATCTGTCAGATGGCCGTGGCCAGAGCAACCACCATACAGAACCAATACACTCGCTACAGAAACCGAAATTACGTTAATGGTTTGCTATAAACCAGTGTGTGTTCTTATAGTACTTACTTAATGTGTAATGTTGTGCCATTAATATGGAGTTAAGAGACCAGAATCTTACAACGTGGGCAATGTAGCTATCACAGGTGCTGCTTTTACAAGCTCTGTCTGTGGACGGTAATTTCTAAGTGCATATATGTCCATTGACAAGGTCTAGGTTGGATGTCTTGATTTTAAATTGGCAAATAATGCAACCCAGCCCAAACAAATCCAGTTTTTTTCTGGAAAAATTGCAAGGTATATTCGACCATTATACAATACCATAAATCATATGTTTTCATCCCTAAGTCTAAAACGGTAATCAGTAATCATAATGGATGTTCTCGTTAATTGTCTGCGTGTGTCGCCGATCCCAAGGCTTGGGACCTGTGCTGTGCACGCGTTTGGCTGCTGCTGCTTCCTACATTTTCTGTGAGGAGACTGGCCACTCGAGGACAAGCCGTTATGAGGCCTCCTTCTTCCCCCGAACAGCTAATCCGTTGAATTCTACTCCTTCTATCTTTCCCTTATCATATTACTCTCTTCCTTTGAATCATGTCTACAAACACCTGTGGTGCCCTAAATCATTTCTTTATTTTTCCTTTACTTTTCCTTTTGCTCGAGGTAGCACGTTTTATCCATGCCATGTCGGTCACTGGATAATGACATGCAGGACCATGAGGAACCAGGCGGATATCAATCAATATATACTAATCAAAAGTCTGCTTGCTGACCACAAGTCCGTGAAATTCTTACTGTACTCACTGTATTACAGTGTTATCCTCTTTCACCGATAGAACTTCCATGAATAACGGAAAAACACTAAAATCATGTTTACGTTACATTTTCTAAAAGCTATAAACACCAGAGAAAACGGGCTGAATTCTGACGTCATTTCGGCTGAATAATGGGATCCTTGCTTTTCGTGTTGTTTACACTCCGTTGTGAGGCTCGGGAACACACTCTTGTGTCTGACTGTCCTTCGTCGACTGGGTCACCAGTGACAGAATCCATCGTCTTCAGTAAAACTCTTGTTATCCACAACGCTGATATGATATCGAACATAGGTACAAACAGTTTAATGGACTTACATCTTCGTTAGACACTGACTGACGCGTCTCACTAACTCAGTAATGGTCACATACATTTCTGTACCAAGATAACCCAACCATTCACATCATTCTCTGTTCAACGCCTACCTTATATGTCCAAGTGTTTTATATACCACTGTGTCTATATCTGTTGCTATGTCCTCACTACTTACCTTAACTACCGTGAGATCAGAATGTACCGTGCTCGTCTCTGTGGTCAGACACAAATATGCTCAGGTGCAACTTATTCATATGAAACCATTCCAGGTTCCCACTCGGAAAGGCCTTAGAGAGCATACTAACACAGATGATACTTCAGCTGAACCAACGCTCAAGTGAGTTTGTTCGACGCAATATTTGACTGTCAACTATAACTTTAAAAACTGTAAAGAGGAAGAAAATGAGTCTTTTTTGCGAGTCAAGTAGACGAACGTATCAAGTAGACGAAAGCAATTACACGTCAGTTGATCCATCTACCATCATAATGAGTCAATAGATCCATCTACCATCATAATGAGCTAGATCAAACACGTGTACGTAGGGGTCAAACACGGGTATGTAGAGGTCAAACACGTGTACGGAGAGATCAAACACGTGTACGGAGAGGTCAAACACGTGTATGTAGAGGTCAAACACGTGTACGGAGAGATCAAACACGTGTATGTAGAGATCAAACACGTGTATGTAGAGGTCAAACACGTGTATGTAGAGATCAAACACGTGTATGTAGAGATCAAACACGTGTATGTAGAGATCAAACACGTGTATGTAGAGATCAAACACGTGTACGTAGAGGTCAAACACATGTATGTAGAGATCAAACACGTGTATGTAGAGGTCAAACACGTGCACGTAGAGGTCAAACACGTGTATGTAGAGGTCAAACACGTGTATGTAGAGGTCAAACACGTATGTAGAGGTCAAACACGTGTACGTAGGGGTCAAACACGTGTACGTAGAGATCAAACACGTGCACGTAGAGGTCAAACACGTGTATGTAGAGGTCAAACACGTGTATGTAGAGGTCAAACACGTGTATGTAGAGGTCAAACACGTGTACGTAGAGGTCAAACACGTGCACGTAGAGGTCAAACACGTGTATGTAGAGGTCAAACACGTGTATGTAGAGGTCAAACACGTGTATGTAGAGATCAAACACGTGTATGTAGAGATCAAAGACGTGTATGTAGAGGTCAAACACGTGTACGTAGAGGTCAAACACGTGTATGTAGAGGTAAACACGTGTATGTAGAGGTAAACACGTGTACGTAGAGGTCAAACACGTGCACGTAGAGGTCAAACACGTGTATGTAGAGGTCAAACACGTGTATGTAGAGGTAAACACGTGTACGTAGAGGTCAAACACGTGTATGTAGAGATCAAAGACGTGTATGTAGAGGTCAAACACGTGTACGTAGAGGTCAAACACGTGTATGCAGAAATCAAACACGTGTACGTAGAGGTCAAGCACGTGTATGTAGAGATGAAACACGTGTATGTAGAGGTCAAACACGTGTACGTAGAGGTCAAACACGTGTACGTAGAGGTCAAACACGTGTACGTAAGGTCAAACACGTGTATGTAGAGGTCAAACACGTGTATGTAGAGTTCAAACACGTGTATGTAGAGATCAAACACGTGTATGTAGAGATCAAACACGTGTATGTAGAGGTCAAACACTTGTATGTAGAGGTCAAACACGTGTATGTAGAGGTCAAACACGTGTATGTAGAGATCAAACACGTGTATGTAGAGGTCAAACACGTGTATGTGGAGATCAAACACGTGTATGTAGAGATCAAACACGTGTATGTAGAGGTCAAACACGTGTATGTAGAGGTCAAACACGTGTATGTAGAGATCAAACATGTGTATGTAGAGGTCAAACACGTGTATGTAGAGGTCAAACACGTGTACGTAGAGATCAAACACGTGTACGTAGAGGTCAAACACGTGTACGGAGAGATCAAACACGTGTATGTAGAGGTCAAACATGTGTATGTAGAGGTCAAACACGTGTACGTAGAGATCAAACACGTGTACGTAGAGATCAAACACGTGTACGTAGAGGTCAAACACGTGTACGGAGAGATCAAACACGTGTATGTAGAGGTCAAACACGTGTATGTAGAGGTCAAACACGTGTATGTAGAGATCAAACATGTGTATGTAGAGGTCAAACACGTGTATGTAGAGGTCAAACACGTGTACGTAGAGATCAAACACGTGTACGTAGAGGTCAAACACGTGTACGGAGAGATCAAACACGTGTATGTAGAGGTCAAACATGTGTATGTAGAGGTCAAACACGTGTACGTAGAGATCAAACACGTGTACGTAGAGATCAAACACGTGTACGTAGAGGTCAAACACGTGTACGGAGAGATCAAACACGTGTATGTAGAGGTCAAACATGTGTATATAGCAAGTAACAAGATTCAGTAAAACGGAGGATGTTGCCACTGCTATCTCAAGGCTCGACTATAGGTAACATTGGTGCTATATCGTATGTGGAGATGTACATGACTTGTATGTGGTCAGAGAAATGGAGACACATGAAGCATTCCGACGTAAGGTTGGGAACTCACTAAATACAAATGTTGTTTACATTGCGACTAGGTGACTGTGTAGTCATCTATGAGAGTCACGACCACACCAACGGAACTGTGTTAGGAACATTCTTCTTAACATTGCGGGCGAAAGCTACCAAAGTTTTAACTGACAACAGATTTTCTATCTTTGGTGGGATGGCACGGGCAGCTGAGGCCCTAATCAAGGCCATTCCATTAACGCTATATAACGACTAAAGGGGACGGGAGCGGGGGCTAGAAACCCTCCCCTCCTTGTATCTTAACACTCTAAAAGGGGAAACAGAAGGAGTCACGCGGGGAGTGCTCATCCTCCTCGAAGGCTCAGATTGGGGTGTCTAAATGTGTGTGGATGTAACCGAGATGAGAAAAAAGGAGAGATAGGTAGCATGTTTGAGGAAAGGAACCTAAATGTTTTGGCTCTGAGTGAAAAGAAGCTCAAGGGTAAAGGGGAAGAGTGGTTTGGGAATGTCTTGGGAGTAAAATTAGGGGTTAGTGAGAGGACAAGAGCAAGGGAAGGAGTAGCACTACTCCTGAAACACGAGTGGTGGGAGTATGTGATAGAGTGTAAGAAAGTAAACTCTAGATTGATATGGGTAAAACTGAAAGTGGATGGAGAGAGATGGGTGATAATTGGTGCATATGCACCTGGGCATGAGAAGAAAGATCATGAGAGGCAAGTGTTTTGGGAGCAGCTGAATGAGTGTGTTAGTAGTTTTGATGCACGAGACCGGGTTATAATGATGGGTGATTTGAATGCAAAGGTGAGTAATGTGGCAGTTGAGGGAATAATTGGTGTACATGGGGTGTTCAGTGTCGTAAATGGAAATGGTGAAGAGCTTGTAGATTTATGTGCTGAAAAAGGACTGGTGATTGGGAATACCTGGTTTAAAAAGAGATATACATAAGTATACGTATGTAAGTAGGAGAGATGGCCAGAGAGCGTTATTCGATTACGTGTTAATTGATAGGCGCGCGAGAGACTTTTTGGATGTTAATGTGCTGAGAGGTGCAACTGGAGGGTTGTCTGATCATTATCTTGTGAAGGCGAAGGTGAAGATTTGTAGAGGTTTTCAGAAAAGAAGAGAGAATGCTGGGGTGAAGAAAGTGGTGAGAGTAAGTGAGCTTGGGAAGGAGACTTGTGTGAGGAAGTACCAAGAGAGACTGAGTACAGAATAAAAAAGGTGAGAACAAAGACGGTAAGGGGAGTGGGGGAGGAATGGGATGTATTTAGAGAAGCAGTGATGGCTTGTGCAAAAGATGCTTGTGGCATGAGTAGCATGGGAGGTGGGCAGATTAGAAAGGGTAGTGAGTGGTGGGAAGAAGAAGTAAGATTATCAGTGAAAGAGAAGAGAGAGGCATTTGGACGATTTTTGCAGGGAAATAATGCAAATGAATGGGAGATGTATAAAAGAAAGAGGCAAGAGGTCAAGAGAAAGGTGCAAGAGGTGAAAAAGAGGGCAAATGAAAGTTGGGGTGAGAGAGTATCATTAAATTTTAGGGAGAATAAAAAGATGTTTTGGAAGGAGGTCAATAAAGTGCGTAAGACAAGGGAACAAATGGGAACATCAGCGAAGGGGGCTAATGGGGAGGTGATAACAAGTAGTGGTGATGTGAGGAGATGGAGTGAGTATTTTGAAGGTTTGTTGAATGTGTTTGATGGTAGAGTGGCAGATATAGGGTATATTGGTCGAGGTGGTGTGCAAAGTGAGAGGGTTAGGGAGAAAGATTTGGTAAACAGAGAAGAGGTAGTAAAAGCTTTGCGGAAGATGAAAGCCGGCAAGGCAGTGGGTTTGGATAATTTTGCAGTGGAATTTATTAAAAAAGGGGGTGATTGTATTGTTGACTGGTTGGTAAGGTTATTTAATGTATGTATGACTCATGGTGAGGTGCCTGAGGACTGGCGGAATGCTTGCATAGTGCCATTGTACAAAGGCAAAGGGGATAAGAGTGAGTGCTCAAATTACAGAGGTATAAGTTTATTGAGTATTCCTGGGAAATTTTATGGGAGGGTATTGATTGATAGGGTGAAAGCATGTACAGAGCATCAGATTGGGGAAGAGCAGTCTGGTTTCAGAAGTGGTAGAGGACGTGTGGATCAGGTGTTTGCTTTGAAGAATGTATGTGAGAAATACTTAGAAAAGCAAATGGATTTGTATGTAGCATTTATGGATCTGGAGAAGGCATATGATAAGAGTTGATAGAGATGCTCTGTGGAAGGTATTAAGAATATATGGTGTGGGAGATAAGCTGTTAGAAGCAATAAAAAGTTTTTATTGAGGATGTAAGGCATCTGTACGTGTAGGAAGAGAGGAAAGTGATTGGTTCTCAGTGAATGTAGGTTCACGGCAGGGGTGCGTGATGTTTCCATGGTTGTTTCATTTGTTTATGGATGGGGTTGTTAGGGAGGTGAATGCAACAGTTTTGGAAAGAGGGGCAAGTATGCAGTCTGTTGTGGAAGAGAGAGCTTGGGAAGTGAGTCAGTTGTTGTTCGCTGATGATACAGAGCTGGTGGCTGATTCGGATGAGAAACTGCAGAAGCTGGTAACTGAGTTTGGTAAAGTGTGTGAAAGAAGAAAGCGGAGAGTAAATGTGAATAAGAGCAAGGTTATTAGGTACAGTAGGGTTGAAGGACTAGTCAATTGGGAGGTAAGTATGAATGGAGAAAAACTGGAGGAAGTTAAGTGTTTTAGATATCTGGGAGTGGATTTGGCAGGGGATGGAACCATGGAAGCGGAAGTGAATCATAGGGTGGGGGAGGGGTAAAAGTTCTGGGAGCGTTGAAAAATGTGTGGAAGTCGAGAACGTTATCTTGGAAACCAAAAATGGGTATGTTTGAAGGAACAGTGGTTCCAACAATGTTATATGGTTGCGAGGAGTGGGCTATAGATAGAGTTGTGTGGAGGAGAGTGGATGTGCTGGAAATGAGATGTTTGAGGACAGTATGTGGTGTGAGGTGGTTTGATCGAGTAAGTAATGAAAGGGTAAAAGAGATGTGTGGTAGTAAAAAGAGTGTGGTTGAGAGAGCAGAAGAGGGCGTTTTGAATTGGTTTGGTCAAATAGAGAGAATGAGTGAGGAAAGATTGACAAAGAGGATATATGTCAGAGGTGGAGGGAACGAGGAGAAGTGGGAGACCAAATTGGAGGTGGAAAGATGGAGTGAAAAAGATTTTGAGTGATCGGGTCGTAAACATGCAGGAGGGTTAAAGGCGTGCAAGGAATAGAGTGAATTGGAACGATGTGGTATACCAGGGTCGACGTGCTGTCAATGGATTGAACCAGGGCATGCAAAGCGTCTGGGGTAAACCATGGAAAGTTTTGTGGGGCCTGGATGTGGAAAGGGAGTTGTGGTTTCGGTGCATTATACATGACAGCTAGAGACTGAGTGTGAATGAATGTGGCCTTTGCTGTCTTTTCCTGGCGCTATCTCGCGCACATGCGGGGGGAGGGGGTTGTCATTTAATGTGTGGTGGGGTGGCGACGGAATGAATAAGGGCAGACAGTATGAATTATGCACATGTGTATATATGTACATGTTTGTGTGTGTATATATATGTAAACGTTGAGATGTATAGGTATGTATATGTGCTGTGTGGGCGTGTCTGTATATACATGTGTATGTGGGTGGGTTAGGCCATTCTTTCGTCTGTTTCCTTGCGCTACCTCGCTAACGCGGGAGACAGCAACAAAGCAAAATAAATATTTTTTTTTTCTTTTTTTCCCAAAAGAAGGAACAGAGAAGGGGGCCAAGTGAGGGTATTCCCTCAAAGGCCCAGTCCTCTGTTCTTAACGCTACCTCGCTATCGCTGGAAATGGCGAATAGTTTGAATATATATATATATACATATATATATATATATATATATATATATATATATATATATATATATATATACCATAAACTGTGCAAGGTACCCGTTCTATCGACCAACCCCTAGGGGTGGATGAACAGCTAGGTTGACTGTGGACCGACTGCCGCAACCAGGATTAGAATCTATGCGCTCGACCCTGGGCGGCCCGTGAATGCGTCACGGTCAGGGATGCTAACTGCTACACCACCACGAGGGTTTAAGCAAAAGCTGGTAACACTGTTGGTAAGAAGGATGAAATAGAGTCCAAACTAACGACACATGTTCTGGTAACACTGCTAACAACATACAGTCTACACCATTACTAACAGCAAGTGTTGCCAGCATCAACATCAACGGGAGAGAGTTGTGTCACCAACACTGTTCCCAATTATACTGTAGCTAACATGTAAGTGAATGCGTGACAACATTGCTGATAACACTGAAGCCGACAGATGTTACATTGTTACCAATGGATCCACCACATCGTAACAACTTGGTAACGCTGTCGGTAACAACGTGGAACAACGAAGTCATCATTGCTACATTACACTACCAGGCTACACAAGCTGGTGTCCACACTGTCTATGACCGTGTTACCATTAATGTTACGCTGGTGTGACCTCACCTTACAATCCCCAACCTTGACCTTGCAATATCTGTCGTATATATCATGCACAAAATCAATTGAAAAAGACACCGAGAACATCTGGTCTATCTTTCACTACGTCGAAAGTTACGTCGGAGTTTGCCCAGACTTTGGCGAGGTAAACGGAAGCTAGATTTTCTTATAAATTCATCTACGAATCAGAAACTAACCATCGAAACTTACCAATAGTCATGACAGCCCCATGTATGACCGACCAATCAACACCGAGAGTGTAGCGAGGACCACAGGAGCGATGCACAAATACGTCCTGGATCGACGTATTGTTTACAGTCGTCTGCATCATTAACCCAGGATTTTCTTCTACGTCAGAATTTTCCCAATATCAGATTTGATTTACTCTATACATACGTAAGTAATAACCAATATTTTACCCTCTATTTAAAAAAAAAAAATGCCCTATGATAGTTTTCTTGAACATATTTTGAAATTTAACAAAAATATCATAGAACACTAACTGTCACTACGTAACAAAATAACTTACACTGTATTATAGTAAACAGTAATCTGTTGTAGTCTTATTAAGCCCGCCACTGAGGGCCATTTCGAAGGACATGGCCATCCCTAAGGAACTCGGGGTGAGTCATCATCTGTCTTGCCTTGTGGTACAACACCCCCAGCCCAAGTTGTTGTCTGGATGAGAGAACAAAGAGGTGGGTCAAGGAACGCTAACCAGTACGCCTCCGGTACCAACAAAGGTGCAAGATTAATCAAAGAAAATAATCATTCCCATATAACCAGACCTCCAGGTAATAATCAAATAATCATCATTAATCTAAATAAGCATTAAAGAAAACAAAATGGAAAGGTTTTACCTTCAATCGAAGTCTTAATCACATGCCCGAGGAGCCATCTTAACCTGTATCTGATACCATGCCAAGTTGGTGGGCCGAAGTCGTCTTCCAAACTCCTTAACACCTCTCGTATTCCAGTAGATCCAGTACTATCCAGTAGACCACTGGAGCACGACTGTGTACGTCAGGCCACTAGTGCACCAAGAAGAGGCGCACTGACCAGCTCTGCGAGGAGGAGCGGAGGTGGAGGTGGTGGGAGGTGGTGGCGGAAGGTGGACAGAAAACTGGTCAACTTGAACCTATTATATGGTTTCCAGGAATAACGTACAAAAATCCATTAATCATGTGTACATATAAAGAATTGGAGCTTTGTCAGTGAGTGACTGGGGCTGAGGCATGAAAATATGTCCCACATGACCATATCCCATCCTTAAGGACATCCTACCTAAATATTGACAGTCGACATACATATACACTTGGAAATTACCGTCGGGGAACATGTAATTGCTACATCGCCCACATATGGACAATCGGGTCTATTGATACCAGTTCATTCATCAAGATGTCTACACATCATGAAATACTATGTCAACTTTATAACAAGATGGTAGTTTACGGATAACCTGCAACGTAATATCATTTTTTGGGGATGAGTGTAGGGGGGGTGGTGTGTGTTGGCAGCCCTGGCTCCGTCCGTCCTGGCGAATGTTGATTCGTACATAAGTCGTCTGTTAAAGCTATGAATTCAGTTGTGATTGTACCGTCAAGGTCAGAATACGTCACTATGATCACACTGACTCAGTATCCCTTTATATCGCAGGAAGATATGAGTATAGCAATATTTGGAGGTTAAAAACACACCATAACGAGAGCAATCATTCTAAAGCGTGCACGACATCTTGACTTCGGATTCACTCATGTCCAAAATATGAATCTTATGATCTATGAACAGTCATTATCCAACGTATGATTCTTAATAGTACACTTATCTGGTCCAGAGACACGGAACTTTAGCGAGTATGTAGTCCGGAACGAACTTTGTGAAACAGTGAAGCTTCGACTCCGCTTCGAGATCGTTAATGAGCTGTTTCATTTATAGTTTGGAACTGTCTGTGCCCCGTGCTTTATTCGCTCATTTGCCGGGTTGCAGCGGTGAGGGGAAGTACTGCCAAAAGTGCGCCGGATATGACGAACGAGGAAAAGTGTTTTGCCGAGTGTATCGAGGTGTGTTTATATAGTACCGCAACATATATTGTGGGAAGCCTCCAGGGAACTAGAGAAGAGGTAAGACACTGGTTACTGCGATGCTCTGAGGTAAATTCTAGGTTGTTGACAACGTAGTGTTAAAAAGGTTAGGGAAGTGTGACCACTGGTAGCTGAGAGCCGGGTCCGTGTACTCAGCAGTTGACTGATGTTTACGAAAACATACCTCGTCCTGGTAGGCATGTTTGATGACTTACTTTTTGGTAATTATTTGTAATTAAAATTATTTATCTGATCAGCTACTTTTAGGTGTGTTTCGTAGTTCTGAAAGCTTGTTTTAGTTATTACAGTCAGGAAACATAGAGAATGTAAGAACATGGTTAGAGATGTTTAGTGAAGGATTGGCTGCGCATGGATCATGGTCGCTCCAGCAGGTTCACAGTCAACTACCTGTTCATTCTCCCTTTTGGGCTGGTCTGTAAAATGGTACTTGGGCTAAGAATATATATAGGGACAAGGCAAAATAATAAAATAATAATATATATATATATATATATATATATATATATATATATATATATATATATATATATATATATATGCGTGTGTGTGTTGGTACACGAATCTAGTGCATATGAACGCGCACTTAATAGAACACATAGTACGCTCCAACGGCCGGGATTCGAACCTAAGACCTTTTGCGTGGGAGGTCAGGTAAGAAATGTGATCCTCGATGGTACAGGTCGGGTCACCACCTGCAAGGGCATAGATTGTGACGTTACCATAACAGATGACATGGAACACGACAGGAAGTAACGATATCGACCAAGATACTTAACCATACACATAGCAAAACTGTAAACATAAACAGACGCTATACTCGAAAATATGCAAATATCGACCGTTTTATATATTTGAATAAGGGCGTGTTATGCAGATTCTCGTATGTATTATTGGCAAACTGAACCTTATGATGTATCGAGACTTGAACGTTATGTTTCGAGTACGAAGGGAAAATATAGCGTATTGTTTGAGGATCGGAGGCGTGTAACAATTATATTGCACAGTTATAACGTTATATATATAACAAACGTGTAACGTATTCGTATACTATGTCCCTGACGTCAATACTATATTTCCGTGTGTTTGTGAAATACTGAATGCAATGTTGAATATGCCGCTTTCACACAGGCATAATGCAACGTATTTGTTACTTTTCTATGATTATTACGATAATTACTAAGAAATGCTCCTTCCAGTCACGTTTACCAACCTCATAGAGAATACTAAAATCTTCAGTCATTTCGACATCCAACAGAACCATTCATAAAGTTACTTTATTGACTGTGTAAGAGAGTCTGTATGTACTACACGTGTGTCTGTTATATAATGTCATATAGCAGGGGTTAAGCGTGGTCATAGTAAACGTCACAAGTACACAATATCTAGAGAAGAAAACCGGGAATATGTGGTATACATTACACAGTATCATAAGATATAGATCTATATACGAAATTGATCTGAACCAGACAGAAGTTGTATGATCAATATTTGTGTTCACAGTAAAGGTATTTCACGAAATGCCTGCAAGCAGTCGATCATACTCACAATTCTTGTGTTCTTGTGAACTGGTGAACGTAACACAATTGCATCACGTTTGCGAACCGCATGAGCTGTGGTCCTCATACGAGACGAACCCTTGTTGGCCACTCCAGCTGAGTGCTGTAAGAGAACCAGGTCTGGTCTTAGAGACCTGGTAGTTAAGGGACTTAACGAACTTACCATCACCTGTGCTGCCCCTCCTCCTACAGGATTGGGTTGAACAGCCAAATTGTTGATGCTGCGCTGACTCCCTGCATTGGGTGGGCAGTGTAAATGGCACTGCGTAGCTTGTGTGGTCTACTGTGTCGGCCACAGCGGCAGGGGTAGTGCGTCGTTGCTTGTGTGGTCGTGCTCCAGGGAGTAATCCCTGATAAACCAGTGCGGCAGCTGCAAGCACTGGGTGTGGCTGCAGCTGTCCAGCTGCGGTGCTGCTCTTAGTCCAGCGGTAAGGCGTCACTGTGCTGCACGTAAAGGTGAGCTGTAGTAAGCTAGTGCAACAGCATTGGTCATTGGAATCCTATTGCGATTCTGTGGCACAGCAGTGGATGCTGTTGGGTATACAAGTCTCTCGTGCCACAGCAATCGTAGCTGTGATCAGAGCAGAGATGCTGTAAGGAGAGGTTACGCTGTAGGCTGGAGCTGTCATGTTCCGTCTTCGTCTGGAGGTTGACACTTGTGTTGACCTGCGCACGTCAGAGAAGGACTGGTGACTGATATGGCAAGGCAACGTACTTCGTGACACCAACATGGGTGAGGGAATATTGTCAGGTGAGGGGAGTCAAGGTTTAAAGTTTCCGAAGCGCCTGTATCTAGAATAGGCTTCACTGTCGTAGAACTTGACGCTTGGAAAGAGACAGTTATACGGGTCTGTCTGAGCGGGTACGGTAGCTCAGTGGCTGAAGCAGTGGTCCCCACTGTGACTGGAGTTCGCCCGAGTTTATCAGCCATGCAAACATTTCTGACGCAACGAATATTACACAATATAAAATCAAATACAGGGTGGAGCATAACGGCAGCATAAACTTCGCCCGTGTATTATGGGGTGTCAACGGAAATTAAAGGTTCATGTTACAGCGCGACTATGCCATCAAACAAACTGGACTCGTGCATGTGTATCGGCTGGGGGGGCCACAGCCTCCCCTCAAAACACAACCAGAGGGATCGGTTGACACGTTGACATCTCACTGCCTCCCCTTACACACGTAAATCATGACAGTATCAAACACTGTAGAGGTTTAGGTTAGCAAGGAAACAGGTGTGGTTGCAGGATTTGCAGCCTGAGATGAAATTGAGATGGTAATGTGCGTGGAGCTTAGTGTATGGCTGCTGAGTGTATGCCGGTCTGAGAACAAATTGCAGGCTCGTGTAACACAGTTCGTTAACTACTGCCGTGTGTTGAGTGAGACTGAGAATTAGACTGACCTGTGGATATGGCAGGGCCGTAATCGTCGTCACAAGGGCTTAGTGAAACAGCGTTGACCTTGCTTGGATACTGGAGTGAGCTAGGCTGCTACAGAGCGGTTTACTTTTGACCTAACTTTTGGGCTGAGCATCGCCGCTTTGAGAAGTGATACGGTGATGATCGTATTCATAAACGATGCGAAGAATGCTGAAACACTAACAGGGTCACATCGACGCATTCATATCCGTGAAAAAGCGATGGAGAGGAGGAGCATATTCGTTCAAGACATGGCTGGCTGCGAGGGAATACTGGAACCATAATGCCGACGGCCATTGCCATGAAAAAATTATCAATATTCACAAATATAAGAAGTTGAAAGTTTATTTTTGCTGTACAACTTCTTGATTTTATCATTTTCAGCTTTTTGAAAGCTAATATTTATGAGAGATCTTAAGGAAAATATTTTTACGAGAGTTTTGCGAATGGTGGTAGGATTTTGGGTTTATTTACATGTTGCGCCCATCTTCATGAGACGATCATCTCGCCTGACTTATTTAACGACTGGAAAAACCCTGTCGTATGCTTAAGGTACGTTCTGGTGGCAATATACATTTTGAACATTTATATGAGCATTTAATTGTAACAGATTTGTTGCGCGAAGAGAGCCAAAAAGTAAGTAATTGTATAGCGCATTATACCACATAATTACCGACACTAATTACTTGCAAGATATTTTTTTCTTACGATTATTCTTTTATATTTCCTCTCTGAAATCGGGAATAGAGCTTACGTGTTTGAATAGCAAGAGTATAAACTTCCACTCTCTTGTATTTATGAATATTGATGAATATTTTCCATTTCGACGGGTGTGGACACCATTGTTCCAGTATTCCTTCCCAGTCTTGTAAAACAATTCATCGTCGTCTTATGGTTGCGTTAACAAGGCAACATGACGGCGACAATATTATTCACTACACTGTGAGGCTACCGGGAGCCTTATTCCTGGGTCAGACTGATGATTTGAGCGGTCGTCTGGTCGTCCTGGCGACTCTGTGATGTGCCAGTAAATTTCTGAGACTTGGATTGGTTGTGCATATCATTGCCGTAAACCTCCAAATGAATGTCAACCATCACATTATTTAATTCCTTGACCGGTTCTGGCTTGAAGTAGGCCATCACCGTTTCAGAGCATGATTTCTCGAACTGTATCCTGTATATTAGGTTTACCTCGGTGTCAGAAATACTATACATCGTAAACTATTTAGACAGGTAATCATGACGTCTAGCGAGACATTGACAACGAGTGCCGGATAAAGCTGAGGTTTAGCCAGTTTTTCTCACCTGGTCTCATTAGCTCCGGGAGATCTGTTAAGGCTAAAATCACGGGCAGTAGCAACCGATGTGGCCGTAATGAACTAAGGAGACACGGGAATGGTCGAGGGCAGAGTGGGAGGTTAGCGTAGACACTAGTGTATATAAGAGTATTTACTAACTAGTGGATATGGATACCTAGGATATATATATATATATATATATATATATATATATATATATATATATATATATATATATATATATATATATATATATATATATTTCTTTTCTTTTTTCAAACTATTCGCCATTTCCCGCGTTAGCGAGGTAGCGTTAAGAACAGAGGACTGGGCCTTTTTTGGAATATCCTCACCTGGCCCCCTCTGTTCCTTCTTTTGGAAAATTAAAAAAAAAAAGAGAGGGGAGGATTTCCAGCCCCCCCGCTCCCTCCCCTTTTAGTCGCCTTCTACGACACGCAGGGAATACGTGGGAAGTATTCTTAATCCCCTGTCCCCAGGGGATTAAGTGGATTAGGTGGAAGGATGGAGTGAAAAAGATTTTGTGTGATCGGGGCCTGAACATGCAGGAGGGTGAAAGGAGGGCAAGGAATAGAGTCAATTGGAGCGATGTGGTATACCGGGGTTGACGTGCTGTCAGTGGATTGAATCAAGGCATGTGAAGCGTCTGGGGTAAACCATGGAAAGCTGTGTAGGTATGTATATTTTGCGTGTGTGGACGTATGTATATACATGTGTATGGGGGGGGGGTTGGGCCATTTCTTTCGTCTGTTTCCTTGCGCTACCTCGCAAACGCGGGAGACAGCGACAAAGTATATAAAAATAAATAGATATTTATGGATCTGGAGAAGGCATATGATAGAGTTGATAGAGATGCTCTGTGGAAGGTATTAAGAATATATGGTGTGGGAGGAAAGTTGTTAGAAGCAGTGAAAAGTTTTTATCGAGGATGTAAGGCATGTGTACGTGTAGGAAGAGAGGAAAGTGATTGGTTCTCAGTGAATGTAGGTTTGCGGCAGGGGTGTGTGATGTCTCCATGGTTGTTTAATTTGTTTATGGATGGGGTTGTTAGGGAGGTAAATGCAAGAGTTTTGGAAAGAGGGGCAAGTATGAAGTCTGTTGGGGATGAGAGAGCTTGGGAAGTGAGTCAGTTGTTGTTCGCTGATGATACAGCGCTGGTGGCTGATTCATGTGAGAAACTGCAGAAGCTGGTGACTGAGTTTGGTAAAGTGTGTGGAAGAAGAAAGTTAAGAGTAAATGTGAATAAGAGCAAGGTTATTAGGTACAGTAGGGTTGAGGGTCAAGTCAATTGGGAGGTGAGTTTGAATGGAGAAAAACTAGAGGAAGTGAAGTGTTTTAGATATCTGGGAGTGGATCTGGCAGCGGATGGAACCATGGAAGCGGAAGTGGTTCATAGGGTGGGGGAGGGGGCGAAAATTCTGAGGGCCTTGAAGAATGTGTGGAAGTCGAGAACATTATCTCGGAAAGCAAAAATGGGTATGTTTGAAGGAATAGTGGTTCCAACAATGTTGTATGGTTGCGAGGCGTGGGCTATGGATAGAGTTGTGCGCAGGAGGATGGATGTGCTGGAAATGAGATGTTTGAGGACAATGTGTGGTGTGAGGTGGTTTGATCGAGTGAGTAACGTAAGGGTAAGAGAGATGTGTGGAAATAAAAAGAGCGTGGTTGAGAGAGCAGAAGAGGGTGTTTTGAAGTGGTTTGGGCACATGGAGAGGATGAGTGAGGAAAGATTGACCAAGAGGATATATGTGTCGGAGGTGGAGGGAGCAAGGAGAAGAGGGAGACCAAATTGGAGGTGGAAAGATGGAGTGAAAAATATTTTGTGTGATCGGGGCCTGAACATGCAGGAGGGTGAAAGGAGGGCAAGGAATAGAGTGAATTGGAGCGATGTGGTATACCGGGGTTGACGTGCTGTCAGTGGATTGAATCAAGGCATGTGAAGCGTCTGGGGTAAACCATGGAAAGCTGTGTAGGTATGTATATTTGCGTGTGTGGATGTATGTATATACATGTGTATGGGGGGGGGGGTTGGGCCATTTCTTTCGTCTGTTTCCTTGCGCTACCTCGCAAACGCGGGAGACAGCGACAAAGTATAAAAAATAAATATATATATATATATATATATATATATATATATATATATATATATATATATTATCTTTTTTTTTTTATTATACTTAGTGGCTGTCTCCCGCGTTTGCGAGGTAGCGCAAGGAAACAGACGAAAGAAATGGCCCAACCCACCCCCATACACATGTATATACATACGTCCACACACGCAAATATACATACCTGCACAGCTTTCCATGGTTTACCCCAGACGCTTCACATGCCTTGATTCAATCCACCGACAGCACGTCAACCCCGGTATACCACATCGATCCAATTCACTCTATTCCTTGCCCTCCTTTCACCCTCCTGCATGTTCAGGCCCCGATCACACAAAATCTTTTTCACTCCATCCTTCCACCTCCAATATATACTTATGTAAGTAGGAGAGATGGCCAGAGAGCGTTATTGGATTACGTGTTAATTGACAGGCGTGCGAAAGAGAGACTTTTGGATGTTAATGTGCTGAGAGGTGCAACTGGAGGGATGTCTGATCATTATCTTGTGGAGGCTAAGGTGAAGATTTGTATGGGTTTTCAGAAAAGAAGAGTGAATGTTGGGGTGAAGAGGGTGGTGAGAGTAAGTGAGCTTGGGAAGGAGACCTGTGTGAGGAAGTACCAGGAGAGACTGAGTACAGAATGGAAAAAGGTGAGAACAATGGAAGTAAGGGGAGTGGGGGAGGAATGGGATGTATTTAGGGAATCAGTGATGGATTGCGCAAAAGATGCTTGTGTCATGAGAAGAGTGGGAGGTGGGTTGATTAGAAAGGGTAGTGAGTGGTGGGATGAAGAAGTAAGAGTATTAGTGAAAGAGAAGAGAGAGGCATTTGGACGATTTTTGCAGGGAAAAAATGCAATTGAGTGGGAGATGTATAAAAGAAAGAGACAGGAGGTCAAGAGAAAGGTGCAAGAGGTGAAAAAAAGGGCAAATGAGAGTTGGGGTGAGAGAGTATCATTAAATTTTAGGGAGAATAAAAAGATGTTCTGGAAGGAGGTAAATAAAGTGCGTAAGACAAGGGAGCAAATGGGAACTTCAGTGAAGGGCGCAAATGGGGAGGTGATAACAAGTAGTGGTGATGTGAGAAGGAGATGGAGTGAGTATTTTGAAGGTTTGTTGAATGTGTTTGATGATAGAGTGGCAGATATAGGGTGTTTTGGTCGAGGTGGTGTGCAAAGTGAGAGGGTTAGGGAAAATGATTTGGTAAACAGAGAAGAGGTAGTGAAAGCTTTGCGGAAGATGAAAGCCGGCAAGGCAGCAGGTTTGGATGGTATTGCAGTGGAATTTATTAAAAAGAGGGGGTGACTGTATTGTTGACTGGTTGGTAAGGTTATTTAATGTATGTTTGACTCATGGTGAGGTGCCTGAGGATTGGCGGAATGCGTGCATAGTGCCATTGTACAAAGGCAAAGGGGATAAGGGTGAGTGCTCAAATTACAGAGGTATAAGTTTGTTGAGTATTCCTGGTAAATTATATGGGAGGGTATTGATTGAGAGGGTGAAGGCATGTACAGAGCATCAGATTGGGGAAGAGCAGTGTGGTTTCAGAAGTGGTAGAGGATGTGTGGATCAGGTGTTTGCTTTGAAGAATGTATGTGAGAAATACTTAGAAAAGCAAATGGATAGGGGTGAAAGAATACTTCCCACGTATTCCTCGCGTGTCGTAGAAAGCGACTAGAGGAGACGGGAGCGGGGGGCCAGAAATCCTCCCCTCCTTGTATTAACTTTCTAAAATGGGAAACAGAAGAAGGAGTCACGCGGGGAGTGCTCATCCTCCTCGAAGGCTCAGAGTGGGGTGCCTAAATGTGTGTGGATGTAACCAAGATGTGAAAAAAGGAGAGATAGGTAGTATGTTTGAGGAAAGGAACCTGGATGTTTTGGCTCTGAGTGAAACGAAGCTCAAGGGTAAAGGGGAAGAGTGGTTTGGGAATGTCTGGGGAGTAAAGTCAAGGGTTAGTGAGAGGACAAGAGCAAGGGAAGGAGTAGCAATACTCCTGAAACAGGAATTGTGGGAGTATGTGATAGAGTGTAAGAAAGTAAATTCTCGATTGATATGGGTAAAACTGAAAGTTGATGGAGAGAGGTGGGTGATTATTGGTGCATATGCACCTGGGCATGAGAAGAAAGATCAAGAGAGGCAAGTGTTTTGGGAGCAGCTGAATGAGTGTGTTAGTGGTTTTGATGCACGAGACCGGGTTATAGTGATGGGTGATTTGAATGCAAAGGTGAGTAATGTGGCAGTTGAGGGAATAATTGGTATACATGGGGTGTTCAGTGTTGTAAATGGAAATGGTGAAGAGCTTGTAGATTTATGTGCTGAAAAAGGACTGATGATTGGGAATACCTGGTTTAAAAAGCGAGATATATATATATATATATATATATATATATATATATATATATATATATATATATATATATTCATTGTCAACTGCTTGCAATATAAGCAGCCAGTTTAAATATGGAATAATTTCCGAAGCAAACTTTTTAAGTTTGCCGTTATCAAAGAAAATTGAAGTTGATTATAAAGTTTTATAAAACGATGAGTGACATTTGAAGTAAATGCGGACATGAAGGCGATTTTGTCTCAAGTGCAATGTGCCAATTGTTTGCACTCGTACAGGAAATATTGGTTAGCTGCTAGTTTCCATTATTTAATATATAAATATTACTTGCTAGTTTACGTATTTTTTTGTAAGTCATTTGTTTCTAGCTTTATTTTACATGACTCAAAGAAAAAGAAAGAGATAGACTTCAAAGGGCTTACATCTGGCACCAGCGCATTACATGCGCTTTCAGATCGTCAGTTTAATATTTTCATATTTGTCGTCACGATATGTTCTCCATTGGTCTTTATATTTCGGGAGATACAATATCAATCAAATAATATTCCTAAGATGTTATACCATCTCTTATTTCGGTTTATTTCTGGCTGAGGAAATATTTGAAAATGAAGAAATGGCAACCGATAAAAAGGCGGGAAACTAGGCCTGGTGCGCGACAGTGTGTGCAGACCTGCAACTTACTCGCCATTATTTAAAGGTTTGTGACTGTGTATTTCACTCTTACTCACTCCAGTGTGATAATATTATATAACTTTTTATTATAGAATTGAAAATTCTTTGAAAGATAATATGTACTGATGCCCAATGATGATATTTCCTCATAATTATGTGTCGCTCTCGCTCGCTCGTTCTCATGTGTTCTATAA
This sequence comes from Panulirus ornatus, assembly GCF_036320965.1. Taxonomy (NCBI): domain Eukaryota; kingdom Metazoa; phylum Arthropoda; class Malacostraca; order Decapoda; family Palinuridae; genus Panulirus; species Panulirus ornatus. Next base: position 29,504,084 of record NC_092244.1, on the reverse strand, counting down.
ATGACATATAAAGTATCATATGGACTCAGATCTAGCTTGGAAAACAAACTAATGGACACTATTGAATGGTTTATTTCCGACTTTAGTAGTATGAACATTATAATAAGACTTGATAGGTGTCGTGAACAGTTAGGTACTGCGTTTGTAGAGGTGGTGGATGATCCTGCCAGTTATAAAAATTGTCAGCTTTCAAGTCTTAAGCTGCAGTAATTACGTCTGATTATCAGAAAATATCAAGAAATATTTGTTATATCCTAAGTAAATCACTTTCTAAATCTAAGAATTCAAATAAATAGCTACGATAAATGCATACATCTGGCACCACCAAAATACGTGTGCTTTCACAGTTTATTTTCATATTAATTATCCACGATACGTTTTGCGTAGGTCACTATATTTAGGGAGATACAAGATTAATCAAATCATATTCCCAGAATATTATACCACCTCTTATTTCTCTTTATCTCTAGCTGAGGAAATATTTGAAAATGTAGAAATGGCAACTAGCTAAAAGGCGAAAAAATAGATTGGACGTGCCAGAATCTGACGTCACTACAACTTGCCATTATTAAAAAGTTTGTGGCTGTTTATTTCACACTTACTCACTCCAATGTGATGATATTATGAAAACCTTTCATTATACAATGAAAAATTATTTGAAATGATCGGTACTGATACCCAATGATGATATTTACTCAAATTCTCTCTCTCTCTCTCTCTCTCTCTCTCTCTCTCTCTCTCTCTCTCTCTCTCTCTCTCTCTCTCTCTCTCTCTCTCGTGTGTTTTATGAATGACGTCATCTATCATATGGACTCAGATTATCGACACTGGATGTTCGACTGTTTATTGGTTAGAAATTATGTGATCAATGTTATCGACATTGGATGTTCGATTATTATTAGCATAGTACGATTCTAAATCATTTTACAAACTGGCAGGTTATTATGCACTTGAAACTAATGGGTTACGTATGACAGCGCAACACGATACATGTATTAGCTATATATATATATATATATATATATATATATATATATATATATATATATATATATATATTTTGTTTTTCTTTTTCTTTCTTTCAAACTATTCGCCATTTCCCGCATTAGCGAGGTAGCGTTAAGAACAGAGGACTGGGCCTTTGAGGGAATACCCTCACCTGGCCCAATTCTCTGTTCCTTCTTTTGGAAAATAAAATATATATATATATATATATATATATATATATATATATATATATATTTTTTATACTTTGTCGCTGTCTCCCGCGTTTGCGAGGTAGCGCAAGGAAACAGACGAAAGAAATGGCCCAACCCCCCCCTCCATACACATGTATATACATACGTCCACACACGCAAATATACATACCTACACAGCTTTCCATGGCTTACCCCAGACGCTTCACATGCCTTGATTCAATCCACTGACAGCACGTCAACCTCGGTATACCACATCGCTCCAATTCACTCTATTCCTTGAACTCCTTTCACCCTCCTGCATGTTCAGGCCCCGATCACACAAAATCTTTTTCACTCCATCTTTCTACCTCCAATTTGGTCTCCCTCTTCTCCTTGTTCCCTCCACCTCCGACACATATATCCTCTTGGTCAATCTTTCCTCACTCATCCTCTCCATGTGCCCAAACCACTTCAAAACACCCTCTTCTGCTCTCTCAACCACGCTCTTTTTATTTCCACACATCTCTCTTACCCTTACGTTACTCACTCGATCAAACCACCTCACACCACACATTGTCCTCAAACATCTCATTTCCAGCACATCCATCCTCCTGCGCACAACTCTATCCATAGCCCACGCCTCGCAACCATACAACATTGTTGGAACCACTATTCCTTCAAACATACCCATTTTTGCTTTCCGAGATAATGTTCTCGACTTCCACACATTCTTCAAGGCCCCCAGAATTTTCGCCCCCTCCCCCACCCTGTGATCCACTTCCGCTTCCATGGTTCCATCCGCTGCCAGATCCACTCCAAGATATCTAAAACACTTCACTTCCTCCAGTTTTTCTCCATTCAAACTCACCTCCCAATTGACTTGACCCTCAACCCTACTGTACCTAATAACCTTGCTCTTATTCACATTTACTCTTAACTTTCTTCTTCCACACACTTTATCAAACTCGGTCACCAGCTTCTGCAGTTTCTCACATGAATCAGCCACCAGCGCTGTATCATCAGCGAACAACAACTGACTCACTTCCCAAGCTCTCTCATCCCCAACAGACTTCATACTTGCCCCTCTTTCCAAAACTCTTGCATTTACCTCCCTAACAACCCCATCCATAAACAAATTAAACAACCATGGAGACATCACACATCCCTGCCGCAAACCTACATTCACTGAGAACCAATCACTTTCCTCTCTTCCTACACGTACACATGCCTATGTACGCACACTTTCATAGAACATACAAACCTCCATCAGCCAGGATCGAACCCGGGACCCCTTCGCAACAGGCGGGAGCCTAGCAGTAACGCTCCCGCCTGTTGCAAAGGGGTCCCAGGTTCGATCCTGGCTGTTGGAGGTTTGTATGATATATATATATATATATATATATATATATATATATATATATATATATATATATATATATTGTAGCAATAAAACGTAATACATGGCTGGCTCAGATTTGAGACATTAGAGAGTTACCGAATTCTTATTCACGTAAATAACATATCTTGGGAGGCTTATGAACCTAGGCTACAGTATAATAAAATCACTAACGAACACCTTACTGGGAAGCTGGGCGGCGGAAGTGTATGATAGCCAACACTAGTGAAGAGTATATACGAGCCACATAGCAGGAATTAGTTAGCCTAGGACAAATGAGAACCATGACAGTGGGTAAACAGTGACGTCTGGAGTTCCCTGCTAAGTCAAGTATATACGAGAAAAATACCCACAGATGATGTGAATCTAACCTAGCTAGAACTAGAAACTCAAGTGGGCCTACGGTGTCACTGCAGTTCCCACTGCTTACAGTATTCCGCAGCGGCGGTATGTACACGAATCTACGTCTATCGAAGGTGCATCGACATATGGCGTGATGCAGAAGTACAAGGGCTGAAGGTCACGCACTTTGTCACACGGCTTCGCAGTTCTTACGGTATTGTTCGAAGATGAGACAGTGTTGGCTGTAGACGCCACTGTGCGCTGGATGCCGTTAGATTAGGTTGACCTAACTGGCTATTGGAAGCGCAGACTGCAGGCGATACGTTGTGGTTGCATTGTCTGGCGGGCATCAGAGCTCGGTAAACACTAGTTAGTGATCTGGGTGGAGACGCCTTGTTGCCAGACGTTCGCTGGATGAAGTAGGGCAGCGTTGAGGTTAAGCGTAGTCTCTGGCAGAGATGAATACCAGTGATATAGTGGCTGGAGGCAGTCTGGTCTGGCAGAGAGTAGCGTGCAGCCAACGCAGAACTCAAACTGTGTGATCACCCGATGAAGTGTGTCGGGCATATATATATGGGTGCGTCGCGTGTCCATATACATGTAGAGGTGGTAAGTTCGGTAAGTCCCTTCAGCACCTGAGCCATCGTAGTGGGAGCGTATGTTATAGGCTGGAGCTGCATTGTACTTCTGTCGGTGTCTCGGGAGTTCGCGCATGTCGACCTGCGCATCTCATCGTAGGGCTGGTGACTGATGTGACAACACTGGTGCTTCGCGACTCCATTGCCAGGAGCGGTGACTGAAGGCCGTAATCAATGCAAGTAATCAAGACATGGGAACTGGTGTGGGAAGAGTGGAAGGTTAGAGTATACACAAGCGTTAAAGAATAGTATCTATTGACCGCATATGGATATCTAAGATATATGCTTGTGTATACAGTATCCACTGTGCAGTGGGTACTGCCAGATTGTTACATGGGGACTAGGTGATCTGACACCTTAATGTTCTATGATGTGTTGACTAATGAGACTTTTCAGTGCTTAAGGAGGGATCATCTGGACCAGTTGGCGTATCTGAATTCATTTTCATTTTTTGTGACTGTTAGTTACAACTTCATATCTTTTGATGTCATATTTGACCATTTTTGACCAGTGTGTTTGACATTTTCCGTGTACTTTGCAGGCACGGTGGTCCTTAATGGCAAGGCTCCCGGCAGTCCCTGACCAGGAGAGAGACGCCGAGGCATCCTCTCTAGGCAGGATCTGTCCAGGGATAACACCAAAGCTTCATCTACCTTCAGTTCAAGGTCAGTTGCAGGTCACACTCATTGATCAGGTGTTGATATGATGACAGATGTGGTTAATAATGAGAGACGTTTCGAGGGAATATTTGGGTATACGATATTCACAGCTTGAAGTATCTTGGTCTCACCATTTTCCTTTCCTTTACATTCCAGGTAAGTGATTTCTGCTCATCGAGGGACAATGACAACGAACGGACGTGTAAGGTAAGTTGAGAATTTCCATTTTGTAATGAAACTGTGCACCAGCAGCTGCAATGGTGCTGCTTCTGGTGCACAGTTCCGGACTGAGTTGCGTGGTACAGAGCGGTGGGAGTAAACACACTGTGAGCGGGGTCGAAATTGCCAAACAAGTGGTTCGTTGATCGAGCCTGGCTCGGTGGTGAGGCAGAAGGATGGGTGGGTAGCTGAAGCAGTGGCTGGTGGGTTTGTCATCCCGAGATCATTGTTTAAATTCATTAACCTGATCATGGATGACACATACAGGGAAATCTCATGCCTTAATTTCAGGTTTATTAAAGAAATACGAAGATATTTTTTTGGATTTGGTTTAGTTTCAGCTAATTCCTAGGCGGTGATGGGTGCAGATAGCCATGTCACAGCTCCTCCGCTCACACAACACACACACACACACAAACTCACCCGATCACATAGGCCTCTCTTACTGTTGCAACAACTTCTAGAATATCTAATATTACTTGAAATGAACTTGTTTGTGTCTGCTTACAAACATGGCTCAGTGGTACAATACAGTATCTATTTTCTGTTAACTGTGACTTTCCATTACCTTTCTAACTATATGCTCATCTGTGATACAAAGAGGGTTGAGAACTTTCCATATGTAGACCTACGTTTCATTCGATATCCCGTCCAACCTCACTCCTGAAGGAACACCTCGAGTCGGTCCGATATACTGGGGGCGACGTGGTGGCGGACGAGATGCCACTTTGCCCCAACGATTCCAAGACCGCGCGGGGGTACTTCTTTGGGCACCTGGGCTGTCCGCTCTCGCACTGGATCCCCGGTGTTGATCATGTTGGACCTCACGGAGCGCACGCGCGCGGTCTGGGAATTATTCTGTGGAAATTCGCATCTGGTACGCAGCCAGGAGGGATGTGGGGGTTAATTGACGAAACATAGAATTGCACAGGGGAACATCTATACCCTGTCTTGATCACATTTGAACATATGGGAAGATATGTAATGGAAAATTATTTGAAAATAAGGTCTACAAGGAGAATAATATAAGATATTCAGTTTCACCATGGGTCTGTACTACCCAGCCATGTTTACAAATAAACACAGACCCTGGCATAAGAAATTCAAGTAACATTAAATGTTTTAAACCTCTTTGCATCAGTGAGGGTGAGCTTCTGCGCGCAGGTGTTTTTGTTTGTGTGGCATCGGTGGTGGGGAGCTGCAACACCGCTATTAGCCACATCCACCGCCGCTCCCACATCACCACAGTTGCCGGGCTCCAACAGTCAACCACTTGTTTGGCAATGTCTACTCCGCTCATACAGTGTGTTGCTATACCTCGCAGGTACAATCCGCAACTGCACAGTTGGCTCCGTGTGTTGTTGATATTATGTTTCACATGTTACTGTGACAAGATGGCATCGCTCGTGTAACTAGGGCGGCGATGGGGCGGTTTCTTGATACTCGTTTTCAGTCTGTACTAACATGCGTGGAAATGATCCCTCAGCGGGAAATGATATATATATGTTGGAGTTTCTGTAGTCGTCATATATTTCAGTAAAAAGATATCGTGACTGAGAGGAAGAGAGAGAGAGAGAGAGAGAGAGAGAGAGAGAGAGAGAGAGAGAGAGAGAGAGAGAGAGAGAGAGAGAAGCTGTTCGACGCTTCAACCCAACTGTTGTTGGAGTTGCTCCCATGATCCTGCCTCAGTTGTACCTTCGTCCCGCCTCACCACAGTAGACGCGTCATCAGTAACAGCAGTTGGCGTTACGGGCAGAATTCGTTGACCTGGTAGAGTCTGGCCATACGATTGCAGCCATGGCAAGAGAGGTAGGAATATCAGAACCTAGCGGAGTGCGACGCTGGTGTTAGAAGATGAGAGGAGAGTGGAAATCTAGGTTGACCCATGTGTGGAGGACCAAGAAAGACGACCTCTGCGAATGACGGAAGAATCTTGGACGTGGCTGACAGATTCTGCAGTCGCCATCAGAGAACGGCTTCACGTAGACATTTCTCCGGGAGGTGTGAGGCGGAGGTGGCTTCGCGAGGCAGGGATACGTGAGGAGGAGGCGGCGTCGCGAGGCAGGGATACGTGAGGCAGAGGCGGCTTCGCGAGGCAGGGATTCATCGCGGGACACCAGGTATTTAGAAGGTAGAAGACCGTCATCGTAATGCCACACACCAGGTCGCTCACCAACACGTAAATGAAGGTTTCGATTTCTGGAGTAAGGTAATGTTTCTGTGGATTCCTCTGATTTTGACTATACATATGTAATTCCTTTATTTATTCATTCCTTCATTATTTACATTGCTATTGCAGGATCATCCCTCTGATTCCAGAGTCGTTCGAAGGTGGTTAGACGAACAACCCGACCTGTAACAACTGGAGTGCGACAGCCTCATCGACAACGTATGGGGAACCATCGTTAGGTCGTGGGAGAGGTGATTGACCGACTGCGAGAGGTGATTGTACGTAGTGATGGTTGGAGCATCAAACGACCAACTGGCTGTTCACCACGCGCAATCAGACAACCCCTCCCTCCACCTGTTATTTGACCTGCCTAACAACATTTGTGATTTATGATTACCGAGAGTTACTAACAAATGATAGTCATACTATTGTATTAAATATTTAAAAATGATATTGAAATCTGATATTTTCTAATAAACATTAAATCCAACGTACATAGTCGTATTATTGTGTTTTATTCGTAATCAAATGTAACTGTATATCCTGTGTATATTAGTCTCTGCCTGACTCTCTCCTCTACACCAGTGTCGAACTTTATTATATTTTTCGATACTCGTAGATCTCAAGCTATGGCTGCATTTTTCGATACTCGTAGATCTCAAACTATGGCTGCAATCGTATGGACAGACTCTTCCAAGAGAACAATGTTTCCGCGTCACGGACTTTGTTGATGTCCCATCTGCTGTGGTGAGGTGGAAGTAAGGAAGTGAGGCAAGATTGTGTCATTAAGTTCGACAGCAGATCGGTTGATGTGTTGAACAGCCTCTCTCTCTTTTTTTCCTCCTTTCCTTTCCTCTCGCACTCTTAAGAGACTTATTGTTATTTATTGAAATGTTTGTATGTTGCAAGAACAAACATATGTATTACTTCTTTTGAGGATTATTCCTTTCCATGTTAGTGCAGACTGAAATGAGTAATTATGAAAACTCGCCAACCATCGTCTCCTTGGTTAACGAGCAGTGCGACGTTGCCACACTAGCAAACGACGCTTTGGTATTGGGTAGCAACACACGTGGAGCCGACTGTACTTGTTTTCCCTTCGCGTCTAGTCGAAGGTCGTGGTCTTCCCGGTTACGTCCCTTTGTTGTGGGGTCTTTGAGCGAGGCGCCCTCGCCTCCCTAGTTGTAGAGGTGCCGCCAAATCCTTTTACTTTATCCCAACCGTTGGGTGTTTAGTCCCATTTCCCCCCCTCAGATTTGTGGGGTGTGGAAAGCGACCCTCCTTTGTAAGGTATCGAAACCTCAATTTTCTCTCCGTATGAGATATACAGTTACGCTCCTTCTCATCTGTGTGGGAAGTTTCCGATCCCAGTTGTAGATGGAGGGTATCTAGTTCCCTTTCCTGCCAGTGTGTGTCAAAGCCATCTGCTATCCGGTAGGGAGATATTGAATCCCAATATTCCGTCGTTGATGAGTGTGCAGCCTATCGGCTTTCTCAGTTTTGCTGAGTCAGATTCGCTCTTCAACACCTTCGTTTGTAAAGAGGCGAAAACCCGTTCTCTCCTTAAGTGTGGAATGAAAAAAAGAAATATTTAATCCTTTCTTATGAGGTATTAAAGCTCATTTTCATCCCTACGTCTGGTCTAACTTGCCCCATCCGGTATTAATATAATGCATGAGCTAGTAAAATGCCAAGCCAATCTATTATTATCGATGCACCGAAAAGCTATCGAGATTGAGTGCATAATTTAGAAGGGATTGAGAATTCTTTTTTTCATTCATATATTCTAATATGTATGCAAAACCACCCACGTTCGAGTAAATTATGTTACGGTTGAGTGTAGAGTGTAAAACATGTATGACATGTAATAGATGTTTTCTTAACGTATTTGACTCCTAAAATGAGCATCAGAGATAATACCTACACGTGAAGGTATTACGCATGGGTTAGGATTACATCCTATTGTGGTATCGAAAAGGTTTAGCTTGATATTCGGTTTATGGTTTAATATGGGATCGCTAGTGGGGCCAGACGAGATTGACTGGCCCCGGGCGAGATTAACAGGATGGTTATAGTTTGTAACTGGCTGGTTGGTTTCCTTAGATGCTTGGCTAAGGTCAAGGTGATAATGAGTTTCACAGGGCATCAAGTCAGCGTCATAACACGTATATACAAATGTACAATACACCATTTAGATCCCGGGTCCAAGGGCACGTTGAAGGGTCTTGGAGATTCAACAGTCGTTCATTATCCAGTGAATAATCTGGCAAGTTTGTATAAGGAAATTCCATTGTTTGGATAAGGGACGAGTGTAAACAGATGAGAAACATAATGAGATAGGTTCCATTACTCACTCGGCTGGGCATAAGATCAGTTTCTTGGCTGATCCTCCATATTGATCAAGCGTTGGTAAACAGCGGGTCATGCATAAAGGGACTGACAGAAGGTTGTAGATGTGATGCAGTTTACCTCAGTATACCACTTGAGGGATACTCAGTCCGAGTAACAAGACAATCGCTTGTTGGAGAAGTCTCTCCTCAGGCTTTGAAGACAGTAATTTGCCTGTGTATGTGTGTGTCTGGCTCTGAGGGAAACAGAAATGTTCGCAGTACAGTTCTCAAAGCAATTAGTGGGTTATGGTAATTGTTCGTGCAAGTTGCAAGCAACGTTTTCGTACGAACTGTTGAACACAATGTTAATATCGGGTTAAAAAGAATTGGAGTAGAATCAAATAAGGGCAAACTGTTAACTAGAATTCGTTTTGCTGTCTGTCGAAAGTTTCCAGCGTCTAAAATCATGCATTTAGTTTAAGTATCGACAGCAGTTACTTTCCGCATGGGGCCCTACTGACCCATAAACTTTGGCAGCTTCGTTCTCGAACAGATAACACTTGTTTGGATCTTGTAGTTTTCACATACTTTATCTGGTCTGTTTGATTCTAGAGAGCAGTACGCTATTAAATTTAGTCCAGAGTGCATGAGGTCGTTGAAGGACCTCACAGGTTCAACAATCGTTCATTATCCAGTAAATAATCTTGAAGGTTTAAGAAAATTTCATCGTCTAGAGAAGGGTCGAGTGTAAAAGGGATCAGAAACGAGATTGATTCCATTACTCACCTTGGCTGGGCACAAGATAAGTGTGTGGTAGAGTCTTGGCGGCTCCACCAAATTGATTAAGCTTTGGTAAATTAGCGGGTCATCCATGAAGGAACTTGCTTGGTCTGTCAGAAGGTTGCAAGTGTGATGCAGTATACCTCAGTATACCCACCTGAGGGATACCCCGAGTGTTAGTGACTATTAGGTGGGTAAAGTTAGAAATCTGGTGTTAGTAACTGGTGGTAATTGGTGCCTATCAAGGACAGTGTTAGTAATACTTAAACAGTCCTGTGAATGACGACTTCTTTGTACCTACGTTACATGACAATCTGCAAGTGAAATAGGTCCTCTTACTTGACGTCTTCAATGGATGTTGAAGGCTGGAGGTGAGATCATTGACAGGTAGACTAACTCGGTTTTGTTCATATGAATAGACAACATCTTTGGCCTACGTTAAAAATGAAAGAGTCCTAAGTCTCTGACCTCTATCAGCAGACTTTACGACGGCTGGAGGAACAGCGTTGAGATACTTTGCTTTTAGCTTTTAAGACGTATTAAACCTCCGAGTTAGTCTACCGTAAATCAGAATGCTTAAGCTTTCAAAATTGTGCTTTTCATTCAAGTATCGACAGCAGTCACTTTCCAAAGAGGGCCCACTGACCCACAAACTTTGGTGTCTTCGTTCTGGACACAACACTACTTCTTTGGATCATGCAGTTTTCACATTCTCTGTCTGTTTATCTGGTCTGTTTGCTGCTGCAAAGCGATTCTTGTATATCCTCGAATTTTACAGTTACTCTCAACATTTCTTCTTTTTATTCAACATTTCACCCTTTTTTTTAATGCTGAAGGCTTCGGTGATGGACAAAGGCCCTTATCCATATTAGAACCTAAATTGATTATAAAGATACCTAAATATAGAGAAGCTAGGACAGCATTGTAGAAATATAATCTTCGAGTTTCAGTTGCCGGTTTTAGAAGATCTTATATTTGAGAAGATATAACAGACAATAGGTATAACGTTCAACTATTTAAGCTTGTTTTAATTTCTGAGCAATTCATATGTAACAATGTATTCAACGGTTGTTGACAAGGTAATTTCATTTAGGCTCCCATGTGAAGAAGTGTCTCAGAATCAGAGAAAACCCTTCCGAATATTTTTTTCCGCCCAAAATTGAGTTTACATTTGTCCTGAAGAAGTGTTTCAGAATCAGAGAAAACCTTTCCGAATATTCCTTTTTTTTCACCCAAAACTAAGCTTACATTTGTCCTTAAACCGTCTGTCGACTATCATTTCGTTTACCCTAATTACCAAGCTGGTTGTGTAGGCAAGTACTGACGAGCACTTGCGTCAGTCGAGCAGGGACGGGTCGTAAGCCTTACGCTACTTCACCATACTTGGCACCATGCTTTTTCACAAGAGCTGCTGACCCTTACATCGCAAACCGCTACGTTGCTATTCATCAGTATTGTGCAGGTTAAAGCCTCCCCTGTGCTTCACACTCCAGCAACCTATATTCACAGATGACTCAGCTGCTACTAACACCATACTGAGGAGACATATCACGGTGTAATGATGCCAATAAGCGCCTCGAAACCTCCACTTTCTTCTCAACCCATTGCTACTAAACACCGCGCCACTAGTGGGAGACCCATACGAAACTACACTTCCCAGACCAACACTGGTCGCTCCATCTCGTCTGCATCCCGGATGATGTGCATCTCTCCAACATCATAAACATCGATTCAACTTCTCACAAGACCCCTCGTGCCTCAGGTGCATGATACTGAAGACCCTAAAAATCTAACTGTCCTTCGCTTTACAGCACTTTACAACTCCCTCTCGACACCTGTTCCACGCGAGTTAGGAAGGCAAAGTATATGGCATTGAACGTCGTCGTGAATCATTCTTGTAGATGTGGGATTTTCTGTGATTACTGGCATTAACTTCATGCGGATCCATACATCCTCTCGTATCATTCATACACATCCTCGTCTCTCGTGCAGAATGTAAGAAAGTGAAACGCAGACGTCCACACTTCATCATATGATTCACATAAGATCTCATTTACTACGACGGGATAATTTGACCATCTCAGAATACAAGAATCTTAAGGAACTACGTTTGTTCCCTAGTCTGGTTTGGTCTAGTGTCGGATACGTTCTGGTAAATTAATTCACATAAGAATTAATTTACTAGGATAGGATAATTCTAGAAACCCATAATTTTACAAACTCAAAACACAAGAGTCTTAAGGAGCAGCGTATGTTCCCTCGTCTGGTTTGGTCTGGTGCTGGAAACGTATGCTGCTTGTTTACAGCCACATGCTCTTAATGGTCATTACAGTCGTAAGTCTCATCTGATGGTTCGCAGTGACATACGACACTCGTTCAGACTGACGTAAGGGTCTGTGTCCTCAATTTGTGAGAAAAGACCATTCAGTTCTATTACAATCTCGTCGACTTTCTTATTTACCACAACACTGTGTGATGGATCACAACCCGACGCACGGTAGGCAAGAATCATTGCTCTTAGATGACCCAAGATCTTCCTCACGACACATAATTTGCGTAAAGAATTATGGCTGAGACGATATCAGATGGCAGGTGAAGGACAAGAGTGGAAACAAATTAAAACTCGGGCCTTCCCCATGTTTACTGATGAGCTTCTAAAGATTCCGGGTTATGAGGCGTTCGGTTCATCGCAGGGAGAGGTTGACCAAGTGTTTGGTCCACTGGCATTTTTGTTATGGTCCAGTTTTCTTTCTCGAGTACATTAACGAACATTGACAGTGGTCTGCGCTGTAAGATGTCAAAATTCGCAAGCGAAACTTGGGAGATAAACCAATAAGATTAGAACGTCCGCAGCTTTAGCCTGACATAAACTGATAAATTGGGCTCACAAAAGATAAGTGAATTTTTTGGGATATCGTTAAGAGCAGTTTTACACATCGGTAGTAAAACTGCGAAGGCGTTACAGTGTGAATTCTGCTGAACTACAGAAGGATAAGAGCAATATCCTGTACTGTTGTGTGACGGGCTGACCACAGAAGTACCTTTTCACTTTCACCGTTATCAGTACTCCATTCACAGTTTCACGTGGCTTATCAGGTGTGTGCACAGAGGTTCCAAGTAACACTGACTTGAAATGCGTACGAATACCGTAGGTATCCCATCTTGTGTTAAGGAGGCCACATATCTACTCATCCAGTTTATCATTCGCAGTTGAATGAAACTTATCAGATAAGAGTTAGAAGTCTTATCCCATATTTTCCCTCGTTATCATTCATGTATAAGGTTTATCGTAGTCGTAATGACGTGATGTATGAATGAGTTATGTAGCCTTCCCGTGTTGTGATTCGGACATCTAAGATGTTTACATCAACTTTTCTATCATTAACATTATTCGATTTGTAGGTGGTCAAGTGGGTTTGGTCTTCAACCTCCACAGTATACATTTACTAGCCTCTTCAACTTGCGTGTGGCCGGCCCTTAAACTTGACTAGGATCATTTTGGGGTCAAGGTAGAAAAATAAAATGGCTGTCTTCACTACATTCTTATCTTCACTTGTTTACATATTCAGTACACCCTTATCTTCACAAACTTCCATTCTTTACCATACCCTCGTCTTCACTGCCCCTCCCTAACCTTCACAACATCTTATCTTAACTACATCACTAAACTAGGTTTAAGATTGGCCTAGGACCGGCCTGTGATTTAGCTTGGATATTTTTGTGTTCATTATACCCGTCTTCACCCACAGCCTCGCCTTCAGCATACCCTTGATTTTCACTTAAGCCAATATGAGGGCAGACCTTAAGTCTAGCGTGGATCATTTTAATTCATAATGCTCTCATTCACCACACCCTCAATTTCACAATATCCTTATCTCTACCGAGCAAGATTCACTACACCCTCGTCTTCGCTGTAAAGGATATCATCACTACACCCCCCCAGCTATACCCTCGTCTTCACTATCAAGACACCATCACTACACCACCCCCATCACAACAGCCACGTTGCACACCGACCTTTAACATTATCATGATGGATTGAGGTCGGTTAATGTTTTCTTTTTTTTTTTACAAAACTGGGCAGACAGACAGCATCATTATTAACATGAGAATTGTTATATTCCTGGTATATGTATAATACTCATGTCCATATGTACTAGATTGCTTTTTAGACAGAGGTCTTTATGAATTAGAAAATAAAAACATGAATATCTAAACACGTGTAGATATACATGTATCTAGATGAGGCAGAGGTATTTATTATATACTCGAAGTCGTTGCAGAGCATTTAACCTTTTTGGTAACCGTATATATAACGGTTGTTGCATTATAATGATGTGGTTGCAATCAATAGGCATTGTATTGCATTCTGTGGTCATCAAGAGATCAGCTTTTGATACCAGACTTCGTATTAGACATAAGAACTTGAGAGCAGGTCTTAAAAGTCCTGATACATATACTTAACAATCCTTAGAATATATTTTCCTCGGGGTAACTCAAAGAAAAAGACAAGATTAGATACTTTAAAGAAGGATTTTATCCAGTCTTTTACCAGAATACTTTTCTCTCTCTCGCCTATTTGTCCTCTCTCTCATTTCTTATGTATACTTGCGACAGATTTGATGAACGTTCTGTGGTATATTTCTTTATTAAACTTCATTTCGGGTAATGGATCCTGGATTACACAAAAGCTGTGGCTATTCCCGCAGGTTTTACTCGCCCAAAGTTATTTCCCAGAGGTGGCGTCCATCTAACATGAACAAACATTTTTATAGGGATCTTGCAAGTATCAAAAAGTTTACCAAGTGCGGACGTCAAGCTAATTGGACGATGATTTCCGGGAAAGGATTCTGTTTTCTTCGTATGACGTTATATTAGCAGTCCTTCAAGGGATGGCTGAAACTCTTCCTGGAACACGGGACATAGTGTAAAGAGGGACCGAACGTTCAACTGTTATCATTCGTGGCTGCAAGTGAATGTCGTTGAAGACATTCACTCTAATACCATGGAGTGAAAAGCAGTGTTACAGTGTTGCTCACATTTCTTAGCGGTCGTTTACGCGGTGTGGCACAGACCAGCATACTTCACTGAATTGTTGTGACACAGAATTGCAGAATACACTGTATTGGTTATGACGGGCGCTCGCGTATTTTATGATACAGACTGTGACAGATTAACGTTTCTTTTTTATGGGCTGTGAAATGAATTATCGTGCTTTGCTTCTACATAAGTATGAAACTGCAATTTCCTACATGAAGGCTGTGAAGGTGAATATTGTTTTCCATTATAAAAGCCTGTGACCTTTTACCGTGAAAATCTCAGCATGTTTGAACAGCCTCATGTTGCTGAGGAGTGAGGTGAAGAACCCATGTTGGAAGAGTGACAGATGTGATATGTGCAACACGTATTGGATGATATGTAAATACAGAGCAGACGTAACACAAGTTATGACAAGAGCAAAGGCGCTGGCTGGTACAACGACTGGTCGAAAGTGCAGTGGAAATAAAGGTTAACGAATTACCGTGGAAAAAGTTCTCGTTAGCAAGTTAGGTGGAGTTAGGTTGTTTGTTAGCAGTGGAGCCCACCTGGGCGTCGACTGTGATCTCACGGTCATACTGGCTGCGGTTTTAGAGGGAAAATATACCACTATTTTCTCCCCTGAGGAATTGCGTGTGGCTCTACGTCGCCATAACTGGGGCACCAGCGATGAAGAGGACGACAAGCAAGATGCTGACTGATCCTCGAGTGAAAGTATAAAGTCAAATATATTCATATGATTTTCTGTGTTATCTTCCCCATCGTTCATGTCAGCTGGAAATCTCTCAGATCCTATTACGAACGGTTTTTCTTAAAGAGATTTTCCAAGTACGGGATTCGATCCTAGGTGGAGTAGGGTACACCCTTGATGTTTAGAGTCAATCACCTTGGCGTTCCAGGAAAGGTCTGGTGACCGGCGGGTGTCGTGTGTCGAGGGCTCGACGTTTCCAGGGAGGGTGGCGTCGCAATCACATCTCCGGACCTGAGTTCAGGTAATCGTTCACCACAGGGGGGGGTATGGGGCTAGGTGGGAGAGGAACCCCTGCTGGTTTAGGGGACAGGAGGTCATTGAGGATGGGAGGGAGTGGGAGGGAGGGGGTAAGGTTAAGAAGAATAGGTAGGATGGGACAGGAAAGCCTGTGAAATAGAGGCTTAGGATAGGTGCTGCAGATACACTGTCAAACAACAGGCAGGGAGGGAGCTGGGAGCCACACGAGTGTTGGGAGGCTGGAAAAGACAGCCGAGCGGGGAAGGAGGAGGTGGAGACTTAGGCTAAAAGGGGAGCAAAACGTGAGCTGGAATGTGTGGCTGGGATATAAAGATCGGGTGGCGGACCAGCGAGGAAAGATTTAGGACAAGGATGGCAAAAAAAATGGATTCAATGGAAAGAATATATCGAGAGAGGGGAAAAAATTAGAAGGGTTATGGTTGGACAAAGGCCTGTACAGCGGAAAATAAAGTAGATTCAGACCGTTAACTTCTACAAGAGTCTTAGAAGAGATGAAGATAGTAATACCAGCATATGTGGATTGTGAAGCCGAGCCATATCTCTGTTGCCATGTATACCATGGAAACGTGCGCCTGTTGCCATGTATACCATGTATACGTGCGTCTTGCATAGAACCATTTTTTTTTAGCTTTAAAGACCTCCTGCTTGTAGCCACTTCCGTCACCGGTTTTGGTGTCTTTTGAGTGTCAGAAGCCAAGCCAGGTACCTGACAGTACCTCTCACAGGCCAAGCCTGGTACTTAGACTGTACCTTTCACAGGATAGGCTAAGTACTTGGATAGTACCTTTCAGAGGCCAGGTTAGGTACTTTTTTTTATGTTAGCTGAGACGGAATGGGCAACTGAGGCCTTAATCAAGGCATTTCATGAACGATATATATATATATATATATATATATATATATATATATATATATATATATATATATAGTAGTGAGTGGTTGGATGAAGAAGTAAGAGTATTAGTGAAAGAGAAGAGAGAGGCATTTGGACGATTTTTGCAGGGAAATAATGCAAATGAGTGGGAGATGTATAAAAGAAAGAGGCAGGAGATCAAGAGAAAGGTGCAAGAGGTGACAAAGAGGGCAAATGAGAGTTGGGGTGAGAGAGTATCATTAAATTTTAGGGAGAATAAAAAGATGTTTTGGAAGGAGGTAAATAAAGTGCGTAAGACAAGGGAACAAATGGGAACTTCAGTGAAGGGGGCTAATGGGAAGGTGATAACAAGTAGTGGTGATGTGAGGAGATGGAGTGAGTATTTTGAAGGTTTGTTGAATGGGTTCGATGATAGAGTGGCAGATATAGGGTGTTTTGGTCGAGGTTGTGTGCAAAGTGAGAGCGTTAGGGAAAATGATTGGTAAACAGAGAAGAGGTAGTAAAGGCTTTGCGGGAGATGAAAGCCGGCAAGGCAGCGGGTTTGGATGGTACTGCAGTGGAATTTATTAAAAAAAGGGGGTGACTGTATTGTTGACTAGTTGGTAAGGTTATTTAATGTATGTATGACTCATGGTGAGGTGCCTGAGGATTGGCGAAATGCTTGCATGGTGCCATTGTACAAAGGCAAAGGGGATAAAAGTGAGTGCTCAAATTACAGAGGTATAAGTTTGTTGAGTATTCCTGGGAAATTGTATGGGAGGGTACTGGTTGAGAGGGTGAAGGCATGTACAGAGCATCAGACTGGGTAAGAGCAGTGTGGTTTCAGAAGTGGTAGAGGATGTGTGGATCAGGTGTTTGCTTTGAAGAATGTATGTGAGAAATACTTAGAAAAGCAAATGGATTTGTATGTAGCATTTATGGATCTGGAAAAGGCATATGATAGAGTTGATAGAGATGCTCTGTGGATGGCATTAAGAATATATGGTGTGGGAGGCAAGTTGTTAGAAGCAGTGAAAAGTTTTTATCGAGGATGTAAGACATGTGTACGTGTAGGAAGAGAGGAAAGTGCTTGGTTCTCAGTGAATGTAGGTTTGCGGCAGGGGTGTGTGATGTCTCCATGGTTGTTTAATTTGTTTATGGATGCGGTTGTTAGGGAGGTGAATGCAAGAGTTTTGGAAAGAGGGGCAAGTATGCAGTCTTTTGTGGATGAGAGAGCTTGGGAAGTGAGTCAGTTGTTGTTCGCTGATGATACAGCGTTGGTGGCTGATTCATGTGAGAAACTGCAGTAGCTGGTGACTGAGTTTGGTAAAGTGTGTGAAAGAAGAAAGCTGAGAGTAAATGTGAATAAGAGCAAGGTTATTAGGCACAGTAGGGTTGAGGGGCAAGTCAACTGGGAGGTAAGTTTGAATGGAGAAAACCTGGAGGAAGTGAAGTGTTTTAGATATCTGGGAGTGGATTTGGCAGCGGATGGAACCATGGAAGCGGAAGTAGATCATAGGGTGGGGGAGGGGGCGAAAGTTCTGGGCGCGTTGAAGAATGTGTGGAAGTCGAGAACATTATCTCGGAAAGCAAAAATGGGTATGTTTCAAGGAATAGTGGTTCCAACAATGTTATATGGTTGCGAGGCGTGGGCTATGAATAGAGTTGTGCGGAGGAGGGTGGATGTGCTGGAAATGAGATGTTTGAGGACAAGATGTGGTGTAAGGTGGTTTGATCGAGTAAGTAATGTAAGGGTAAGAGCGATGTGTGGTAATAAAAAGAGTGTGGTTGAGAGAGCAGAAAAGGGTGTTTTGAAATGCTTTGGTTACATAGAGAGAATGAGTGAGGAAAGATTGACCAAGAGAATATATGTGTCACAGATGGAGGGAACGAGGAGAAGTGGGAGACCAAATCGGAGGTGGAAAGATGGAGTGAAAAAGATTCTGAGTGATCGGGACCTGAACATGCAGGAGGGTGAAAGGCGTGCAAGGAATAGAGTGAATTGTAACGATGTGGTATACCGGGGTCGACGTGCTGTCAATGGATTGAACGAGGACATGTGAAGCGTCAGGGGTAAACCATGGAAAGTTTTGTGGGGCCTTGATGTGGAAAGGGAGCTGTGGTTTCGGTGCATTATTACATGACAGCTAGAGACTGAGTGTGAACGAATGTGGCCTTTGTTGTCTTTTCCTAGCGCTACCTCGCGCACGTGAGGGAGGAGGGGGTTGTTATTTTATGTGTGGCGGGGTGGCGATGGGAATGAATAAAGGCAGACAATATGAATTATGTACATGTGTATATATGTATATGTCTGTGTGTATATATATATGTATACGTTGAGATGTATAGGTATGTATATGTACATGTGTATGTGGGTGGGTTGGGCCATTCTTTCGTCTGTTTCCTTGCGCTACCTAGCTAACGCGGGAGACAGCGACAAAGCAAAATATATAAAATAAAATGAATATATATATATATATATATATATATATATATATATATATATATATATATATATATATATATATATATATATATACTTTAGCCTGAGCCAGGTACCCATTTTATCGACCAACCCTAAAGGTGGATGAACAGCTGGATTGACTGTGAACCGACTGCCGCAACCAACTAAGATTCGAACCGATGCGCTCGACCCTGGGCGGCACGTGAATGTATCACGGTGAGGAACGCTAACAGATACACCACGGGAGTCCATGGCAGAGGCCAAGCCTTCCTCTAGAACAACGAGGAAATGAGTGACCCACGGTGACCCTGAGCGAGGACAACTACTTACTTATCCCTCGCTGAACCCTCCCGCGCCTCCTCCTCCTCCTCCTCCTCCTCCTCAATTCAGTGATAACAGCAGGAAAAACTTGTAATTCTATGAAGAGCCAGATAACGAGTTGCGTGTGATTAATGATTGTGATTACTGTGTTGCCATGTTGCCCCGTCTCTTAACTTTATGTATAAGTGCTATGTTTTTACTTCTGCGTACACAAGCACACACACACACACACACACACACACACACACACACACACACACACACACACACACTTATCCCGGATAACTATTTATCGACCAGCCGCGAGGGGAGGTTAAAACCTAGGTTAGGTGTGGGCTGACTACCGCGCCCGGGATTCGAACCTACGCCACCCCGGCCCCGGTGTCGATGCGGGTCCTTGCTGACTCATGGCGTGTGTGTGTGTGTGTGTTTGGGTATGTGCTTACGTCTACTCATACACATACTTGTGTATTTGTTGTATGAATGTATTATCTCTCATCATCATCATCAGACATAGCTGAAGCACCTGGGGTTCCAGTCCTGGAGTGACTAATAAGATCCAGTCCCAAACTCGCACTCGTGACTACATTTCAATCGGAACTTCACTGTTCTAATTTCCTTTCAACTCACCCTGGCTATGATTCCACTCCGTCTGCCTGACGTCATTGCCTCGTCTGGTTATCATCCCCTGTTAACGTGGTCTCTCGTGCCTTTTGTCTTAATGTTCCTCGTGTTTACCATCCATTCATGGTCTTCACATTCTATCCCTTATACACTCTATACTAGCCCTTACTTTCCCCTCAGCCCTATTCTTAAGCCATAGCCTTGAGGGGGTCGGTTTCCATGAGGAAGCGTTAAAGTTGAACTCTATCATATATGTTGTTTCGATTTTGTGTCTTGTTGTAATGTTCTCTTTCAAATATGATCTGTCTATCTATCTCTCTATCTGTTTATCTATGTCTGTCTATATATCTGTCTATTTAAGACTGCTTCGTTCCCCAGGTTTTGATGTTCGTGACCAAACCTTGGAACTTAAGTTTATTTTCGACGTAAAGCTATTTTTTTCATTTATTAATGAGTTTTTCTCCTGTTGAAACGTGCATTGCTGGACACGTTTGGCCATCTCGTGGTAAAGGAAGGCATTGGTGTATTCCAGCACCGTGGTGGTGGCGCCAGTCGCAGGGGTCGGGAGCGTCTGTGGACGAATGGTTCACCGCTTCGCCACTAGATGGTGACACCGCCCGGCTCCCGCTGACCCCACACCCTGTCGTAATGTGATACTTCTGTACCGGTAGATACACTCACATGCACACACACATACATATCATCAGACACATGTAATAAGAGGAATTGTAGCAGCAGCCGTGGACAACCGTATTTGCTCACTCACAGGATTAAAACATGATATATGTACGAGGTTAAGCGGAGGGTTGCAGCGCTCAGTCCCCCGTAAACACGCAAATTAATCACGAACAGTAATCGCACTTTGTTGGAAAACTTTTTCCCCCTCATTTACTTCATTGTTTTTTTGTTTTTTTGAGGCGTAAATCGATGCACCATAGTTGAAGTGTAGTACGATATCTCAGTAAAAACGATAAGTGTAATGTTTTTATGCGGTATACGCTTTGCCACTCGACGTGTTCAGGTTTAAATTGGGAATCAAACAGTTGAATTACGGGATTATGACAGTTATAACCACTTGGCCTCCGTGAGATGAGTGATATTGAACAGCTTAGAAATGATGACTTAGACTACATGATATGACTGATATGACCATTTGGGCTAGACATGACTGGTAATATCTATCTATCTATCTATCTATCTATCTATGTATCTATCTGTCTGTCTATCAATCTATCTCTATCTATCTATCTGTCTGTCTGTCTGTCTGTCTGTCTGTCTCTCTCTCTCTCTCTCTCTCTCTCTCTCTCTCTCTCTCTCTCTCTCTCTATATATATATATATATATATATATATATATATATATATTGTGACCGTTATGGCCATCTCTGGTATAAATGTAAGAGAAAGAGAAAAAATGAAGTTAATTAAAGATCCTCAGGTGTTTGTACGCCTAACTCTCAAAGCTGGAAAGGTTTTAGGAAGCGGGAAAACCGAAAGAGGGAGAGAGAATTCTACTGCTTCGCTCTTCGTGGAAAAAAAACCACTTGGTCTCCAGCATGTGGCTGATATGACCGCTTGAAATGACTGACATGATCTCCTCGACTGCGTGATGTCATTATGACCTCTTGGATTGTTTGATATGACCAGATATGACCGCTTGGACTGCTTGATATGACCTTCTGGACTGCTTGATGTGACTGATATGACTGCTTGGACTGCTTGATGTGACCGACATGACCACTTGGACCGCTTGATATGACCAATATTACACCACTTGGGATATTTGATGTGCCTGCTATGACCCCTTGGACTACTTGACATGACAGACATGACCACTTGGACCACACGGTATGGCTGACATGACCACTTGGACCACACGGTATGGCTGACATGACCACTTGGACCACACGGTATGGCTGACATGACCACTTGGACCACACGATATGGCTGACATGACCACTTGAACCACACGATATGGCTGAGATGACCACTTGGACCACACGGTATGGCTGACATGACCACTTGATCCACACGATATGGCTGACATGACCACTTGGACCTCACAGTATGGCTGACATGACCACTTGGACCACACGGTATGGCTGACATGACCACTTTGACTACATGATTTGACCGACATGATTATTTAGATAACATATGACTTCTATGGCCTCCTGGAGTACATGTGACGTTACATAAATATGACCATTTAGACTACACGATAAGGTCGACATGAATACTTGGAGTACATGATAAAGCTGACATGACCACCACATATGACTGTTATGTTCGCTGTGCGTAACATGATCGATAAAACTACTTTATCAAATGATCTTTAGTAAAGTAGGAGAAAGATAACGGAAGAGAAATGAAGGAAAAAAAAAAGATAGTTTTCCCCCACTTGTGATCATGAAAAAATATATTGTGTTAATTAAATGGCTACGGCGATGAAGAGTTAACGAGGTTGCCGAATGTTAGCTTTTAAGAAAATAAATTCAAAAAATGGGTCGCCGTAGTTTCTACTTTAAACAATAATTACGCTTACTTAAGCACGTGCGCTCAGACGTACGCAATAGCATCAAAGAAAGGACTAACGCGGTCGTAAATAGAACGAGTACGGAAAACTACGAATGAAAAAGATTCGACGTCTGTGATACACAAGCTGACTCGTTGAACGTTTGCTGGCTACTGGTCGACCCTGGTCGAGTCGCTAGGCTTCATGTTGCTCTACTGAGGCGGTGGTTGCCAGAGGCCGCCAGAGAGGAAAGGCATTGATGGAGGAGGGAGGGAGGAAGTAGATGTTGGAGTTTGTTATTGATGGTGATGTATGGGTGATGATGAAGATGAGAAGGGTCGGTTGCAGATGGAGAGATATAATGGTGTGGTATGAATGGAGATGGAGAGGTGATGGAATGGCATTTCATGGGGATGGAGATTTATTGATGGAAGTAGGGTAGTAATGAGATGCACGGAGTAGGAGAGGTATTGATGGAAATGTAAGGCTTGAGGGGGGGGGGGATCGGAGTTGGAGATGTACTGATAGACGTGGAAAGATCATGATGGGGATGATGGTTTATGGAGATGGAAGCTTGTTGTTGGGGATGGAGAGGACTGTTGGGGACTGAGAGGTATTGATAGAGATGGAAAGGATTTGAGATGTATCTATGAAGATGGAGGTAAGGTATTAGTGATGGAGAAAATGGTGGAGGTATTTTTTGATGGAGGGTCAGTGGCGGAGATGGGAAAGTAGCGATTGAAATGGGTAATAATGGGCATGGAGACGTATTGTTGACGATGGAGAAGAAATTTTGGTGGAGAGTACACCACTGGTGGAGAAAGAATGTGTAAACCGCAATTAAATTGGGGAATGATGGGGATGAAAACGTAATGGAGTTGGAGAGCGGAAAATGGGAAGTGGAGAGCAAATGGGTCGAAGAAAATGAGACCACGATGGTGTTGGAGTAAAGTGTTGGCGAGTGAGAAGAGGGAATGCTGGTGAAGAGGTGATGTCGTCGGGGAAGAACTGGGGGCGTTTTGAGGAAAGAAGATGTATTTATGAAAAGGGAGAAGGGGGGCGACGGTAGAGAAGAGGGAATGAAAGGTGATTGTTGGTGAAGAAAAGGCCTTTGTTTTTGGAGACGGGATGGTGTATGGTGGAGAAATGATACGAGAGAGAGAGAGAGAGAGAGAGAGAGAGAGAGAGAGAGAGAGAGAGAGAGAGAGAGAGAGAGAGAGAGAGGAGGTTTTAGGGAAGGGTGAGGGTGTTGTTGGCGAGAATGAGACAGCACTGGTGGAGAAGGAATGAGAAAATATGAAAAAAGAAAAAATGAAATAAATGCGGGACACTTACGAGGAAAATGGGACGTAGGCTGCTGAATACAGGAGATACTAACATAAAATGGACTAGGTTATGGGGGTGTGGGTGGACGACGAGAGAGAGATATGATAAGAAGGGGAAGCAGATAAGACCTTGCTGTTGGAGATGGTGAGGAAGATAGAGATGTGTCGGTGGGAGTGGGAGAGACAGGCTGGAGCGGTGGGGGAAATTATGGTTCAAACGGGTATTCTTTTTTTCTTTCTTTTCTTTCCCTTTCCCCTCCCTCCCTCCAGACGGGTCGACGGGCGTCCCTCAGTCCGTGAGGAATGTTGATGAGGCAAAAAACATGAGATGTGTTAGGCCGCTGATCGGCAGCCCTTTTTTTTTTTTTTTCCCCCAGGCCCAAAGGAAAAATATCCCCTCCCTCCTCTCTCTCTCTCTCTCTCTCTCTCTCTCTCTCTCTCTCTCTCTCTCTCTCTCTCTCTCTCTCTCTCTCTCTCTCTCTTTCCGGTGTAGGTAGTAGCATTTGGGTAGGCAGCCACTGACCAGGGAGGGGTGTGTGGTACTTCCCGCTCATGGTGTTATAGGGACGGTTTGAAGTGAAGGCTGAGCAGTGAGCCAGCCAGCACTCCAGTGGCTGTCTAGTGTCACTCCTTTGACCCAGTTGGTTGTCTTTATGACACACCCACACATGTCCAGTTGGCTTTCATGCCACTAGCGTGCAATCTCTCCATCTCCTACATAACACTTGGCAACACGTAATTTCACTCGGCTCGTTCTTCGTAACTCTCCTTCGCTGAGCGATGATAACCTTACCTTTGGGCGACCATCTTGTAATGACTCGTGAGGGAGTAAGTAGTTACTTTGTGTGTGTTTATCTACTTTGTGTGTGTTTATCCTCATATCTAGGAGGGATCTCAGTGTCACATGTTCTGTACTAAGGATTTCATTAACAATATTCGAAAGCTTTGGTCCACAAAGTGTGCATTACTTCGGGCTTAAATATGGTTTATTTATTCGATAAAGAGGCGACAGATGATAATCTTAAAACCTCTGTATACTAAATCAGTTGACACGTCATAAAGTTTTTCACGACCTGCTGTACAAGATGAATCCATTATCTAAATTATGAGTTACAAGTGATATCTTATGTGTCAGAAATTTGTCTCAAGTATGGGGAGCGCCTTCTCATCAGTGTTATCCAATCTGTACGTACGATATTTTGAAACGAGTTGACATTCTGCCTCAAACCACAGGACTTGTACTGGAGTAGATGTGTGATATCTTTACAGTATGGGAAGATAGATGGTGGATGAACTCATTTGTACAGTATATTTCTTTTCACAAGTCACGTTCCCTTGTTCTCAGCGTGAGATATGAGGTAGAATGAAGAACAGAAGAAAAGCTGCCATTTTAATTATTTGATCACCACGGGAGAAGACATCACAGTTCATAGTGTTTACATAACACTGGGATTTACCCTTTATTTTTCAGTAACCATGAAGACCACACCAAGAGAAGCTTTGCCTCCTTTGTTTATCTTTGACCCGGAAATTATAAAGACCAAAACATGTGAAATAGAAATGAACCAGAATGGAATGTCAGTGTATGCTTTTAGCATACTCGTATTGCTTATTGCGTAAAGCCTTACATTTAACCCAATCCTAAGTGTTGTAACGCTAGAACTCCTAACATTTTGGAAACTGAGCTGTTAAACAAATGGCTAACAGGCCATATTCATTTTTAAGATATCCCCGATACGAGACTTGGCCAATTGGCTGTACTACCAACACAGGTACAGAGATCTAGTCAATATATATCAAAAGGTATTCCCAGGATGGTGCGACCCTGGGATGTATATAGCGTTCATTATAAGTTCCTTTATAAGTGATAAGTTACACATTGGCCAGACCTGCTGTAACTTAGACGGTAGGGGTCACTGAGCGTGTGAGAGCAGTTGGATATGGCCAAGAAAACTTTATTTCTTATCATCATAAGTCTGTAGTGAAGATGATCACCTGGACGGGGGTAATGCCTCGTTCTTACCTAAGTCGAACTGCGCCTTCCAAGGAGAAGTCGTGGAATCTGTGTCCAGGTAACCGCTTGCTCTCCCATGATCCACATCTCCCAGAACCCCTCACTCTGGCTACGAATGAGAGCATCGCCCAACCCTTGTTGTATGTGACCTTACCTGGACTTGCCAGCCTTCCTCTGACGTTACCAGACTTCCTCTGATGTTACCAGTCTCTCTCTGATGTTGTCAACGTTTCTCTGATGTTACCAGTCTCTCTCTGATGTTACCAGTCTCTCTCTGATGTTGTCAACGTTTCCTCTGATGTTACCAGTCTCTCTCTGATGTTGTCAACGTTTCCTCTGATGTTACCAGTCTCTCTCTGATGTTGTCAACGTTTCCTTAGATGTTACCAGTCTCTCTCTCTCTGATGTTGTCAACGTTTCCTCAGATGTTACCAGTCTCTCTCTCTCTGATGTTGCCAACGTTTCCTCTGCTGTTACCAGTCTCCCTCTGATGTTGCCAACGTTTCCTCTGATGTTACCAGTCTCTCTCTGATGTTGTCAACGTTTCCTCCGATGTTACCAGTCTCTCTCTCTCTGATGTTGTCAACGTTTCCTCCGATGTTACCAGTCTCTCTTTCTCTGATGTTGTCAACGTTTCCTCCGATGTTACCAGTCTCTCTCTCTCTGATGTTGTCAACGTTTCCTCCGATGTTACCAGTCTCTCTTTCTCTGATGTTGTCAACGTTTCCTTAGATGTTACCAGTCTCTCTCTGATGTTGTCAACGTTTCCTCTGATGTTACCAGTCTCTCTCTGATGTTGCCAACCTTTCCTCTGATGTTACCAGTCTCTCTCTCTCTGATGGTGCCAACGTATTCTCTGATGTTGCCACATTTCGTTCTTTGTTCTACAATGTGTGACTGTCTCCTCTGAGAAGGGTCCTAGTGTTTGCAGGAGATCGAAATTTGAAGTTCCCAGATATCTACCTTCTCTTCTGTATATTCATCTTTATACATGTGACATTTATGCTCTTGCAAAACACACACACACACACACACACACACACACACACATATATATATATATATATATATATATATATATATATATATATATATATATGTGTGTGAAAAAGTGAAAAAGATTTTGTGTGATCGGGGCCTGAACATGCAGGAGGGTGAAAGGAGGGCAAGGAATAGAGTGAATTGGAGCGATGTGGTATACGGGGGTTGACGTGCTGTCAGTGGATTGAATCAGGGCATGTGAAGCGTCTGGGGTAAACCATGGAAAGCTGTGTAGGTATGTATATTTGCGTGTGTGGACGTGTATGTATATACATGTGTATGGGGGTGGGTTGGGCCATTTCTTTCGTCTGTTTCCTTGCGCTACCTCGCAAAAGAAGGAACAGAGAATTGGGCCAGGTGAGGGTATTCCCTCAAAGGCCCAGTCCTCTGTTCTTAACGCTACCTCGCTAATGCGGGAAATGGCGAATAGTTTGAAAGAAAAGAAAAAGAATATATATATATATATATATATATATATATATATATATATATATATATATATATATATATATATATATGTTGCCCCTGGGGATAGGGGAGAAAGAATACTTCCCACGTATTCCCTGCGTGTCGTAGAAGGCGACTAAAAGGGAAGGGAGCGGGGGGCTGGAAATCCTCCCCTCTCATTTTTTTTTCTTTCTTTTTTAATTTTCCAAAAGAAGGAACAGAGAAGGGGGCCAGGTGAGGATATTCCCTCAAAGGCCCAGTCCTCTGTTCTTAATGCTACCTCGCTAACGCGGGAAATGGCGAATAGTTAAAGAAAAGAAAGAAAATATATATATATATATATATATATATATATATATATATATATATATATATATATATATATATATATCTTTTTTCACGTCAAATCGATACCATAATTTTTCAACGTATCTGGAGGACTGAAGCTGGTTGTCAGTTTGCAAGCCCAGATCAAAAGCATGGCAGGTGTAATATAGAGCAATATAATCCATTAAAAACAATTTCGTTATTATTAATCGTATGTGTCGGCTTCCTATATTGGCATATGAAGGATGTTTGTGTGTGTGTGTGTTGTATGTGTGTGTGTGTGTGTGTGTGTGTGTGTGTGTGTGTGTGTGTGTGTGTGTGTGTGAGTATTTTGATCAATAGGTATGCATATATTTATGCATATATTTTTTACGCGCTTTAGTAAACATTACTTTTATTCGTAAACGTTCTTACGAATTTGTATAGCATCACCAGAATGGCCATTTGGAAAAGCGGGGGACAATATATCGAGAGAATGAGCCAAGTTGTGATGCCCCAGCAGTCAGGTTTTGATCAACTGTAACCATCATCTCTTTGCATTATGACGGACATGAGCTATCACCACTACCCACAAGGTTAACACTGTGTGTTTACCTGCAGAACTCACTACTCCATTGGTTAATGCCAGACTGCTGACATCATCAGCAGTTCCCTGCTGAGTCTGAGTGGCCCAGACAGACGCTGAGTGTTGCTGGCGTATTAGAAGCCGCAGACACGCTGCGCCCCGCGTTGCTTAGCCTCGGACATTACAGGATTTTGTCCCCTCGCCTTAACTAGACTGTCAGGTGTTGTCAACGTTGCCACGTGTTTGTCTAATCATTATTAAGCAGAAGTAAATACATTTGATCATCTACTACATATATTCGATCATTTACTACATAGAGCTCGACACATCGAGGCGTTATATGTGCGTTGTCAGATGTCATAGTCTCGCTTGAAGTCAGATTTCGAAGGAGAAAGTGGTCATTCATTCTCAGTGTCCTCCAGTGTTTTTGTTTTCATTCAATACATTTGTTTTAGTCCTATAAGAACCTCCTCGATAGAAGAGGTCGACCCGAGACACATACTTTCCACACGAACTCTGTTGAAAAATTGGAATAAAAAAAAAGAGAATAAAGCAAATATTTCACTTCATCACAGAATACACATCGCCTTTGAACGTAAGGTCATGTGTTGTAAGGGAAAAGTAGAGGAGGAACTTCAAACCCCACATATAGACGAGTACAGAAAAAAAAATATTACAAAAGAGCTAAAAAGAAATTTCACTTCCTGTGGCGCTCATTAAATGGCGTGTTGACTTTCTTGGTTCAACAAGCTGAGCAGTTTTTTTTTTATGATCATTATTAGTGATCCACGGGAACCGGTGTCTCGTGGGAAAATAAACTTCTACGTCTTCATCTTGAGCTTCCCTTCGTCCTCTTGGTTGGCTCCTGTGTCCGTGAGGTGTTCGGGACGAAGCGGGTTATACAGGGTGTAACCTGCCATGGTTATTTTCCCATGCCTTATCCTACCTCTCATCTGTGTATGTTCCTGTGCATCTGACGTGTATGTTACAGAGCTGTGTCTGTACACCTGAAGTGTATGTTACAGAGCTGTGTTTGTACACCTGACGTGTATGTTACAGAGCTGTGTTTGTACATCTGACGTGTATGTTACAGAGCTGTGTTTGTACACCTGACGTGTATGTTACAGAGCTGTGTTTGTACACCTGACGTGTATGTTACAGAGCTGTGTTTGTACATCTGACGTGTATGTTACAGGCTGTGTCTCAGTTATGACCCACTAGCTCTTATATTCAGCAATGTACGACCATTATTCCCCCACTGTATCATCAATTTTTCATGGGAACTTTCTTGCACGATCAACATCGCATTGTCTTTTGCGAATACATTATGTTCATGCAGCTTGATAGATAATCGTGGAAGATATTAAGGTTAGTGTGGGTTTTCGGATGGAATTACGAAAGTGATAAACGAGTTCTGGACTAGGTCAAGGGGCATCATATGACAGGAATCAATGCCCCTGGAGGCGATGAAAGACTCACCCTCTGTGAGCCCCGGGCAGGGAGGGAGCCGGGTTGGGGCGGGCGGAGGCTCACACAAGGCGAGGGATGATGGATGAAATTTCACCAGGGGCATTTTGGCCATGGTAGTGAGGGCAAGAGGAGGCAGAGGAGGGTATAGAGCGTATGACAGGACGGGGATGGAGGCCAGGAGTGAGGACTGGGTTATTAATGAACCGTATATCTATAGACTGAAAGGGGGGGAAGGGGGTGTCAAGGGGAAAGAGAAGCCCCCCTCCCTCTCCCTTCTAATAATTGCTGGGAAGAATGGTTTATGTGAGGACGGAACCACCTCTTGTAAAGGGCGAGGAGCGTAACGGATGATGGATGGCCGCTGACACGGACAAAAAGGATAATATTTTTTTCCCTCCCCCAAACTCTTCTTTTTACACGTCCGAAGACTCGAAGAAAATAGTGTGTACACACAGAGAAGAAGAGAGCCCCCAAGATAAATATATATATATGAGTAAAGTTGAAGAACCTTCGTCAGGAATTTTATGTAGACAACACGATGTGAAAGTTTCTGGGAAACCCGGTCAACCCCCCCCCCCCCTCCACTTCTTGGAATGGGATCGTTTGTAATGATTCCCATGTCACTCCTCCTGCGAACGGCCATAATAAGGTCAGGCTTGGCTGTATAATTACCCGACCGACCAGCAGGTTTCTTCAGGTAAACAGGAGCCAAGCTGGGGGAACCCCGGCTGGCCTCGCTCTTCATCTCGATCCAGTGCTGAATGAGATCCTGTAATCATTTTACCTTTTGCTATCAATTTATTAGATTCCAGCGAAAGTTTTAATATATATATATTGGTTTTACTGATCCCTTTACCAGCAATTCAGTGAATGTTTAGTTTAACATTGATGGCACGGTTATTGAATAGACGTTTTTTCATATATATATATATATATATATATATATATATATATATATATATATATATATATATATATATATATATATGAAAGGATCACAATTTTGCGCGTGATCAAGATATTCCTATGAGTCCACGGGGAAAATGAAACACGAAAAGTTCCCAAGTGCACTTTCGTGTAATAATCACATCATCAGGGGAGACACAAGAGAGAAATATAACAGTCAGTTGATATACATCAAAGAGACGAAGCTAGGACGCCATTTGGACAATCACACGTTTACCAAATGTGATTATTACACGAAAGTGCACTTGGGAACTTTTCGTGTTTCATTTTCCCCGGGGACTCATAGGAATATATATATATCCTACCCTGCAAGAGTCACTTCTCTGTTTATGGGGCTCTCGCAGCGCTCAGGAAGCCTGCCACGTCCACTGGGGCAGGATCATAAGTCAGTGTTCAGTGTCGTCACCGTGGTGGCTGCTTCCTGGCCATGAAGGTAGTGAGATATGTTATATTGACGTCTGAAGCTTTAGCTGCCTTGCATAATCCGTGTGTACAAAGGAGACCAATTTTCATCTTTTCCTGGCGCTACCTGGCAACGCGGGGAACGGGGAGCAAGTATACGTTTATAATTACTTAAGTACCATTTTCTGTGAAAGAGTTCTGGTGTTACCCAGGAACTTGTTACAGGTTCCTGCTGCCCAATTAAATGTTTGAGGACAGTACGTGGGGTGAGGTGGTTTGATATAGTAGGTAATAAAAGGGTAAGAGCGAGGTGTGGTAACAAATGAGCGTGTTTGAGAGAGTTGAAGAGAGTGTGCTGAAATGGTTTGGACATATGGATAGAATGAGAGAAGGAAGGTTGACAAAGATGTTATGTGACAGAAATGGAGACATGGTGAGAAGGGAGACCAAACTGAAGATTCATTGAAAATGACTGTGAGTGCTCAGGGCCTGAACATGCAGGAATGTGAAAGGCATGCACGGGAAGGAGTGAATTGGAGCGATGTGGTATATAGGGGTCAATCGTCATTCTGTCATTGGACTTAAACAGGTTAAGTGAAGCGGTCAAGGGAAACCTTGGAAAGGTATGTGGGGCCAGAATGTGAATAGGGAGCTGTAGTTTCGGTTCATTTGCATATGACGGTTACAGAATGGACGTGAGAGAATGTGGCCTTCCTTCGTCTGTTCCTGGCGCTTTCGCGGAGTATATATATATATATATATATATATATATATATATATATATATATATATATATATATATACAGAGAGAGAGAGAGAGAGAGAGAGAGAGAGAGAGAGAGAGAGAGAGAGAGAGAGAGAGTACAGCTATCAAGAATAAAGAGAGACAGAACTCCAGTGATGAGAAGTTTATGTGACAGGGATCATTGATGTATAGATCGTGAAGTTCATGTGACAGAATCCTTGATAATGTCATACATCATGACTACCCCCATGATTATCATGTGGGTACCTTGTGTCTGCCACGTAGATCCTGGCGACTCTACCTACCTCTGTGTTTGGCAGTGCCTGCGTGTCTGCCATGCATTACCCAAGCATCAATGAACTGGGTTGAATTTCATGTCGGATATTATCGCGTGACCCCCATGAGACAGTATTTTTTTTATTGATGGTCTGTTGGCTGAACTCCATGCTCCTGTCTGAGACAGACTTGCCGTCTGTTCACATACCCACTCAGCCATACTGTACCTACACTTATCTGTCGAGTGTAAAGCGTAAAGTTATATCCTTGAGGTTTTTATATATGAATAAAATACAGCTGTTCTCTGGATTGAATAACGTTCTACTTTATCATAAACTTTATAAAATCTGTTCATGGAATCGATAGATTTGTATAGGATTATCTTCCAACAGAACTGAACTGACGGACTGATATGGTGTTGATGAGGTATGTGGGATGGTGGACTGTGAACGCTGTTCAAGGTGACGAGTGACGCTCAGCTGGTCATGTTGTGGGCACAAAGTCGGATTATATTTTTTCCTTTTTTTTTGTTTTACGAATTTACGTTTATATTGGAAAGTGAATTCGATTCCCCTAAGGGAGACAGAAGGATAGAATTAATCATAAGATCTATAGAGAAGACTTACCTGAGAGAGAGAGAGAGAGAGAGAGAGAGAGAGAGAGAGAGAGAGAGAGAGAGAGAGAGAGAGAGTCTTCGTGCCAGCCAGCGCCCCAGACGCCCTTGTATTATTCTTTATTCATATTGAGTCGTTTAGGAACACTGGGAAAAGTCCATTACCACTTGAAAGAGCCGCTCTGAGCTGTCACTCTATATGGAAATACCTGAATACTTTTGAGCAGTACGGGGAGTTTTAGAGGCAGAGTCGCCTCTTCCCTCCTGCAGCCAACTGTTCCTCCTCTTCACCATTAACTAACTGGATTCCCATGAGCCGCTGTGAGCCTCCACGCTCATGCTTCCGTCGTCCACTGCTTGGCTGGCCTGTGTTCATTATCCATGGGATTTGTGGTACACACACACACACACTTACACATAGTATATATATATATATATATATATATATATATATATATATTGTGTCTGTACTATAGTATTGTCTGCCTACTCGTATGTATGTATAAGATTACTACTTGTGTGTTACAAGGGGAGTTTTTTTTAAACTCATGTTGCCTCTTCGCTCATCCTTCGTGATCCTTTTATGGTCAA
This sequence comes from Panulirus ornatus, assembly GCF_036320965.1. Taxonomy (NCBI): domain Eukaryota; kingdom Metazoa; phylum Arthropoda; class Malacostraca; order Decapoda; family Palinuridae; genus Panulirus; species Panulirus ornatus. Next base: position 29,470,768 of record NC_092244.1, on the reverse strand, counting down.
AGTGAATTGTTCTTGGTATAAAATTCTCACCCACTCGAAGACAGAGGGAAGATGTCATTCTATATATGGATTACCAAATATATGGTGATGACAGTCTTGAAAAAAATATAAATGTAGTAATGAAAAGAAAAAAAAATAAGAAGGATCGTTGATGCAAAACTATTGCAAGATCTTCAGAAATGTAAAAGTTGTCAGAGAAAGTTCACAGCGCAGGAGGGTGGGTGGATGGGTGTGTGGGGTGAGTAGGGAGATGTTGCTCATCGCATTCATTATGATCTGGTCTAAGGCAGGTCAGAGGTCAAGCAGGGATAACAAAGGGTATTACCGTGATGACGTAATGTCCCAGTCGAATGAGATTTCCATTCCAACTTCAAGAATTTGGAAATTCAATATAATTATTCTTCACTGTACATATTGGCTCGACCATATGTTTTAGCCCAACGTTCATTTACAATTTCCATTTTAGGAAATCAAATACTTTCACTCTTTTTTAGGGGGGTCGTTTTAATGGAATATTTCAGTGAATGTTTACAATGCAAATTGTACTCTTTCATTGCATATCATCACTACTGTGGCTGCGTCTCTCTCTCTCTTAAAACTCTTTTTTTATTGCAATAAAAAGGGAAAAAGGTTAATAGAAATTAGCAAAGATTTTTTTTTTGTTTTTCGTTCAGCATGTAATGACTCTCATTACCTATTTATGAGGTAATGAGAAGTTTTTTTCTAATGCTCGTGGGGCCCCATCCATCTCGTGTGTGTATGATTATTTCATTTTTCTTTTACAAAAAAAAACTTTGCCGTTGCGCCATCTCTCAAGTTTGTTCTCGTAAACACGACCACAAGCGAATGAGAGGGACATGGGAGGTATGAGTGAGAATACGAGAGTAGAACCTGACACGATATACCAGGAAAAAAAAAATTCCTGTGCTATATGTCTCTCCCTAATGCTAGAAAAACAAAAATTGCAAAACCATGTATAAATCACCTTTGTCTAGTACACAGAGGATGGTAAATTTTGAACTTCCCATTACCCTGCACTCGTGAGTTAAGCACTTGCAAAAAAAATCTGTTTTAGTCTGTTGTACGAATATTTGGAAGTAATTGCTCACAAATATAATCATTTTGGCCCCATAGCGGGTACCTGTCATGTTAATATGCAGTTTCTGTCATGTATTGTTCTTAATTAATCGTGGTAGCAAGAATGTGTTTACTGACAGACAGACAGACAGACAGAAGCAGGAGGTTAAGGCCATCATGTTGTGCCCACACTTCAGTAGTGGCGGGGCATGAGAAGGACATGTTAGCAGCTATGGTGGACAATGAGACATACAAAGAGTTTTGTTTTCAGCTTTATTTGCTTTGACTAGCTTGGCACATGAAACAACGCACTGTACAATAAATGGGTTGAACTCACATATATATTTATATATATATTTCTTTTAATATAGCTGGCCAAAAAAAAAAAAAAAATATCTGGGAATTGCTTATAATAATGCCAAAATAATGACAAAAAGCACAAAGTCAACAGAAAGGATATATCAATGAACGGCAAAGGCTTTGGAAAATAATGACATTTAAGTTCTTTCAAAGTCAATGGCAACTTTGTTTCCTGTTGACTTTGACAGCAACGGAAGGAGTCAGTCACTCACTCACGTCATCCAAGTCTTTTAGGACTTGTGGTTGCCAGGGCGTCATGTCACATCTCCCGTCCTTAACATATGGCAACGCACTCCCCAAGCTTGCGATGAGGTCACGAGTGTAGTATATGTATATCATATACGTGTACACCATATACGTGTATATCATATACGTGTATATCATATACATGTATACACTGACTCTCCGAAGTCACCCATGTTTGTCTTTTCATTTTCAACATGATGGCAAGAGGCACATTAATGTTAATTTCTATATTGCAGTTAACAACGTATATAATAAGACAATTGGCTTAGTGGAATGGCTGTTTGATATGGTAAATTTGACCCAGTCTCTGTGGCGGGTATAATGTGAGCGACCGGATGAATATCATTATCCTGTATGTATGTTTTTTTAATGGGATGGGATGGGTCATCTGTGTGTTGGGATAGGTCATGTGTGTGTGTGTGTGTGTGTCAGTGTATGTACCTCAGAGCCCAGTACCTGGGGACGCCCTTGTGTGAGCATACCTTCTTAAAATTACGAGTAAATTTTTTTTTTTTTAGCATTTCAACGAATTTCATTTGTTTCTTTTATTACAAAGCAACAAACTCGTATCTCATCTATGGGTAGAAATGACATTTGGACATGTGGGGTCTCATGTGAGGGAATGTGAGGCGGTTTCCTCATGGAAATCATGAGGAGCAGTATATAATATACACTCATGAGTGACCCAACATACACACAACACACACGTCGTAGCCGCAAGACAGGAATAAAACTAAGAAGGAATCCCCTCTGTTGAATGTTGTTGGCCTTACAAAAATATAAATATATTTCATTTGATTACCTCTGCTATACAGCTATATATTTTCTAAGTATTTTTTCCCCCCCCAGACAAATAAGAAAATTGGTAAGAACAGACGAAATGAATGACAATGTTGAGCTTTTTATTTATTTTAGTGTGTCCGGCAAAATCCTTTTTTTTTTTTGAATATTGTCTTCTTCCCATTTTCTCACACTCTAAAAGAGCTGGTCACGTGACCACGTCTCTCCCGGCGACGTCGTGACATCACACGGACCCTCTGGCATAGGGGGACGCCTTTGCCTTGCTGGCGAGGGTGTGACTCACTGAAACGCCGTTGCACAGGAGGGGGGAAGTGTGTGTGTGGGTTGTGACGTCACAAACACCGTGCCTTGTGGGGGAGGGGGGTTGTGACGTCACGGGAACACATGGTGGTGCCGTGCACTGTGATGTTGTGATGTCACCGTAGTCTTCTCCACTGCCGAAGTCGTGACGTCGCGCACGCGTGCGCACGTACACTCACACACACACACACGGTCATAACACCACACTGATAGTGATCAAACTCTCTCACTAAGACATGGGATTTCCTCACGTCCATCCATGAAGAATAGAAAAATTATGCAAATCCTGACTGTGTTGTCGGTTGATGTCCCTGACGTCTCTTGCCAGATCCCTTCTGTGACCAGCCTGACATCGTGTTCCTCCTTGCCAGAAGATGATGTCTCTTAAGGGGGGCTGGGTTGGTGGTCAGGCTCTTTAGAAATCTTTGACATCAGCTAAGTACACTTTGAAACATTTCCTCCTAAAAAGATGTTACAAAATCCTTTTAGAAGCAATGGGGTTGGGGTTGGGGGCATGACAGCGCTGAGGGTAATCTCCAGTAAGGTTCAGGATCATCCGCCTTAACACTATAAACTCGACCGTATGGAGGGGTTGTTATATCTTTTTTTATTTATTTTTTTGTTGCCAAGCGCTTGGATACAGTTTAAGCAATATAATGGACAGGTTTCTGTTCTCTCTTTACAAACTATAATTTAGGCCTCAAAGTAATGTATATAAATTCATATATTTATATGTCTATCAAAAAGTAGGGCTGATATCCTTTATACATTGGGTCAGTGTTGAGAATGTCATTTACACACATATACAAAATATACTCCAAGTGTTCAGGCATCTGAAATGTTACATATGGACTAGCGTAAGTGAACGAACGTGACTGGCTTCATTATATCTTAACACGCAAATGACTAAAGTAAACGCACGAACTCGCTCACTCTCTCACGAAAGTAAACATATCGAAATTAAGAGGCCAGACGTGCGAGAAGCACATGTGTGAGAGGCGGCAGTGCCTCATGTGAGGCGGCAGTGCCTCATGTGATGCGGCAGTGCCTCATGTGAGGCGGCAGTGCCTCATGTGATGCGGCAGTGCCTCATGTGAGGCGGCAGTGCCTCATGTGAGGTGGCAGTGCCTCATGTGAGGTGGCAGTACCTCATGTGAGGCTGCAGTGCCTCATGTGATGCGGCAGTGCCTCATGTGAGGCTGCAGTGCCTCATGTGATGCGGCAGTGCCTCATGTGAGGCGACAGTGCCTCATGAGAGGCGGCAGTGCCTCATGTGATGCGACAGTGCTTCGTGTGAGGACTGTAGATGTATGAGACTCTGGAGGAGACGTTACGCTTCTAGGAAGACGTGGAAATAAAGTTTCGAGTGTTCCGGTCTGCTTGTGTGTTACATGACGAAAATGACAGAAGAAACAGGGCGAATAAAAGGGACCAAACACATGAGTAGCTTCAGTATTAAAGAGAGAATACAGTGGGGAGGGCAATGGAGCCCCTTGATCACGATGCTGTCAACAAATGAGCCAAGAATACGGATATGACAAATGCCTCGAAACATATGTGTGTGTGTGTGTGTATCAGGAGTTGATCCTTCAGCGCCGGCGCGCCCCGACCCTCGTCGTATGATTTTAATATCACATGCGGGGCTTGTACCTGACTGATTGGTGCAACCAGTCACCCTTGAAATGTACTTAAGGTCGAGTGTCCATCTGCCATAGGAGACAACACTCTTTTTATCTAGACGTACTTTCATGGCAATGATCTCAGTATACACTCACATTCACAGTTCCTAGCTTGGATCTACTGACTAGGCTCCTGTATACACTCAGCTGTGGACACGCTTTGGTTGTTTACACTCACAGATTAACACACTTGGAAGATAAACGCTCATTCATCCCCCCCCTCCCACTAATAAATGTTTACTATGTACAGAAAACAGAGGAAGCCGTTTGTCTCTGCCTTACGACATGGCTATGGGTGTGCACAAGACAACATTATCACAAGGTCACTGAGCAGTCTGTCGTCACGTGGCACTGAGCACCTGCACATTTAAGTAACCCTGAAGTCCAAGGTTGTGTGGCGTATCCATTACGCCGTCAAGTTCAGGTAGTAAAGCTTCACGGAGGTGGACTTGCCGTCTGCGGTCGTGACTGGTAAGTTGCAGCTTCGATAGCGACTGACCGCACACAGGCTTCTGCTGCGACGCCTGGGCACCTGGTGCACCCGGGGTCACACGACCGCTTGAGGACGGGTCGGAGATGGCCAAGCGTCCAGGGCCGGGAGTTCTGGGGTAGCCTCCCGGTCACTGGTGTTTTCCAGTGTGTTTTCGTAGTGGACGTCATCCTCGGAGTCTACACACTCCGAGGGGAGATCGGAGTGAGAGGCGAGGGAAGAGGCAGGGCGGGAGGAGGAAGGGGACGCCGCAGGCCATGCTCTGGGTTCCGTTTGGGTCGTCCCGTCAGCTACCCCTACGAGATCCTGCTCTAGGTCCAACTGCTTCTCATGCTGGGTCGGTGAGAGCTTCTTCTGCTTGTGTTGCTGATCAATTGACGACTGTTTGCGGTGATGGACTGGAGCCTTAACTGGGCTGCTGATTTTGGGGTCCTCTCTTGGGGCTCTTCGAGGACGGTGGCCACACGGTCGCACCCTCTCGCACTTATCCTCACTCAGACTCCGCTGATGGAGGCTGTGCTGCTGCGCCTGCTTCAGCAGTACTTGTTGGTGATGGAGGGGAAGGTTGTAGACGTCTTCACTGCCCAAGGGCGTGTAGCCGCTACTGTTTAGGGAAAAATTGTTTTTAACTATTTTGGTAAGAAGGCCCGGGCGAGGCTGCTGTGGCTGGCCTAAACGGAGCATCAGCGCCGGCTCGCCATCATCCCCTGAAGCTTCGTCGGTATGGCCAGCGTAGTCCACCACCACCGCAGAGTCTGGCGTGATGTCGTGAAGGTTAAGGCGACGAGAATGGGGCTGCCGCCAGCATCCCGGTCGCTCGTCGCTGTCGTGTTGCCGATTGTGGCGGTTCTGGCGACTCTCACTGGAGCAGAGGTCGGAGTCTGAGTCGCGCGTGCGACGGTCGTGCGACCCGTCGGTCAAGTAGTCCACGTGAATATCAGACTGTGGAGAGGTAGACGAGGTGCGGGGAGCCAGGAGCGCGGTAAGCTGCTCTACAGCTTGCCGAGCCTCGTACCCATGAACAATAGGCTCGCCCTCGCCGTACACAGCTCGCTGGCGAGCCAGACGGGCACGGGTGACAGGCCGATGTAAAGAGGCATATACGTGAGAGGACGCGGAGGACGGCGACTGGTAATAGGACGCAACCTCAAAGTCGTCGTACATGCGAACGTCGAAGCTGTTAGCGGCGCTGATGGAAGAACATGTGCTAGCATACTTGGACCAGTCATTGTCAGCCGTGGCCGCTGGAGACAAGGCATCCGTAGAACTGTAATCCGTGATGCTGGCAGCTTCGCTTCTGCTGTTTCTCCCCTCAATTGGTCCGCAGTACAGTTCGGAATTGAGGCGGTTCTGCAGCAAGTGCTCGAACTGACTGCTATCAAATGGGTCCTCGTACCTCGGGGAGCTCTTGGGTTTTATTGGTGGAGACTTGTCCCCTGCCTGAGGCGTGTTGGCATAGAGAGACTGGTCATAAGAAGGCGGGTCGTCCTTAGGGATCTGCTGCAACATGCTCGTGTCACCTGCTTCCCCTTGCATCTCAAGGTTCTGCAAGGACTTGCGAAGGACTTCATCCATGGCTTGCTGGGGATCGACCTGCATCTTAAATCTTACAAAACCGGCATCGTTGAAGAGCATGGACGACGGTCTAGAAGAAGCGTCGGGAGGGACGGCATTATGGGCGTTGCCATGATTCCAGAGAAGGTGGATGTCGGAGGTAGCGGAGTGGAGAGTAGCAGACTTACGTATAGACGGCCGTTTGGTACAGACGCGGACGGTGTTGGCGCGGCGGGTGAGAGGCTCCTGCGTCAGCGCTTCTTGGTAGACTCCCTTGCCGCAGGCCTGTAGTGTGAAGTTCCTGACGGCCTGGTTAGTCTGGCAGACGGCAGGGAAGACCTCGTCTACCTTGTCTTGGGTAGCCACACTGGAACAGCTGCCGCATCGCTTGCACGAAAACACTGAGAGCAGACGCATCTCACCCTTCTGGTTGTGGCGTTTCCCTGAAGACCCGCCCACGGTGAGCGATGATGTCACTCCCAGCAACACCCACATGAGCACCTCCAGCACGCGGCAGGCGCTCTGGTAGGCCAGCCAATGCCACGGGTATGAGGGAGGGAGGTCGAAGATGTAGTGGGGACCTACCAGGGCATACATATGAAGCCCAGCGAGAACCACTTGTAGGAAGGAGGCCACCAGTGTCAGATGGGACCCACGGAACAGAGCCACACGAGGATGACGGGGAGGCAGTGAGCCTTCCAGCGGTGAACGTCCCAGCCTCACCAACAACAGACCTGGGTGGCGCCCCGTCGCCCGCCCAACTCTCCATACAGACAAGAAGCCACCGATTCCAACAGCTCCACCCCACGCCGCTGTGACGGCCCTTGCAGCAGCTCGCAGTGGGCCAGCATGCTCGGGTAACAGCGCTGAAGTTAAATGGGCGGCAACTGAAGCGAAGAGGTGGGCAGCAGTGAGAAGAGCCAGAGCTAAAGGAGCATGAGGCTTCCTGGGCAGGAGGCGTGGACAGCGCCACGCCCTCACCACAGCTAGGACGACCACTGCTAATGCTGCTGTTAAACAGGGCCAGCCGGTTTCTTCCACCACTGCTGAGAGGGCTACAGGCAGGCGACGCTCGGCGCCATAGGGGTCATGGAAAAGATGGACGCAACGCAGGAAGGCAGCCAAGAACATGAGGAGATGCAGGGTGATGTAGTAGCCACGGGGCAGTAGGTGCGTGACCGCGTGCACTCGTGCCAACCAAAACAGCGCCATTAAGGCCAGAAGGCTGTAGAGACCCGCCGCACAGTACACATGAACCACCCATGCTGTCCCGAGGGCACGCACCCAGGCTACCTTGCTCAGCCCCACACCCACGTCCGCCCTCACCACCTCCACCTCCTGCGGCCGCTCCGGAAGCACGTTCATCATCTGATCGTGGTTGATCTCCGGAGCAGCGTTGACAGGCGCCTCCACGTATGGCGTCTGAACTGGACGGTCAGCCACCGAGCTCACTCCTCGCTGGTCTGTTACAGCCTTCTGCTGTATTTCGGGACCGACCCCAGGTTGTGAAGACCATACAGGTGGCCCCGACGCTCGATAGCCGTGGTCATCCCTCGGGGGCAGGTCCTGGGGAACCCTGTAGCCAGGAGTGGGTCGTAGAGGGCGCTGGGTGGTGGTTGAGGTCGTGGTAGACGAGGGCTGGGTCGTGGAGACGCCATAGGCAACTCCCCGGAAGATGGCCGCCAAAGAGCTCTCGATACTGTTGGTGTTGTTGCCTTTGTGGTGTAGATCCAGCCCTCCCCACTTCGAGGAAAAGAGATTTAAACTACTGCTGTTGCTGTTGCCATCCCGGGTTCTTGGGGCCGTGAGCGGGGCTGTCCGTAGCCCCACCTGTGCCCTGGAGGAGGAGGGAGCCGACAGAAGAAGGAAGAGGCCGCCCAGAAGCAACATGTTGGCGTGACGCATGACACCAAAGTCACGTGCTCGCCAGCCTGTCTGCCATCACAACCTGGAAATGAAGATGTGCATCGTTAACTCAACGTCATGGTGGTTGAAGAGCAGGACTTGCTCAAGTGAAAATAGTAAGACATAACATAATGGTACAGGTAGGGACGAGTGTGAGGATAAATGGGAGTATGTTTCCTGTCAAAGGAAGTTTGAGAAAGAGATGCTGAGGATGAGGTTGCAGTGAAGATAATAGTGTGGTGAAAATGAAGGTATAGAAACTATAAAGCTATTGTGAAGATGAGTAGCTCGTATAGTTGGGTGAGGGTGTAGTAAAGTTGGCCTTTAAACTCCACCTCAAAATGAACCAAACTAGGTTCAAGGTCGTTTGAACAAACTAGTATACATAATAACTTTTAGTCCCAGTTCCATGGAATTGACGTGCGCATACATACAGTCCTCGAATATCAACTCACGATATCATATTTAAGCCAATGTATTTAATATTTAATTCCTCCGTTCATCAAGTGATTCTTACAATTTCTCATTGTACAGGACGTTGGTTAATCCAGTGAGACCAATGTTCACATTCATACCATCAACACCTACGTAGGGTCAGTAAATGGACTGAGTCCACAGTGATGCATCAACCATTCATCATTGCCTCGATTAGTCTCCAGTAAACCGATGATTTAAAGATCATAAATCGTCATAGTCAAAGGAAGAAGGTTTGACATAAGTACATCTTGTACACTGTCTTTCATGGCGAGAACGGAGGTAGTGAAGTCTTCAAGGGTCTTCAGCCCTTCTCAACGTGGGTTGGCCCCAGGCTGTTGGGTTGGGTCGTTGGTCGACGAAGCTGTTGAAAGCCGCAGTCCGCAGGCCCGCATTGCCCCTAAAGTCTGGCTGATCTGGTACACTTTGTAGGTACGTATCCGGCGCACTCTGTCGTGCATCCCGCGGTGCTTCTATCGATAGCAGGCAGAGGACTTTGAAGAGTCTTGGGGCGCCGGACCTCTCTGTTCACAAACTCTTAATGGCGTTGATCCATCTCTTCTAACATGACTTGTGGTCCCTCCTGCCTGGTGGACATGACTTGGGGAGCCTCACAGATGGGGTTCCTGGGTAAAGGGTACATAATCTGACCGTCATGGTCACCCTAGACACAGGCCATTAACAGTTTACCCCACTCGGTCTCGAGTATTTTCGTGAGAGGTAAGACTATTGGAAGTTTTCATTAGGGGAAGAAGGCCGTTAGTGCGCCTGCTGGCCAATAATCGTAAAGAATGGCCGGCACCATTAACCCCTGGGCGAGCCGGGGCCAGGAGGCACCTTACTCAAAACTCTCCCTCATTAAACGATCGTTTAAACTCAGTTTACCGACAGCTTCGCACTTCTCTCGATGAAATCCAAGTCTGATTTTAGCAGCCTTCATTTTTTTTTTTTTTTGATAAAAAAAAAAGGGAAAGTTTTTGAAACTTTCTTCTCTGATTACTTTCCTCCAGATAAAAGCACTCGCCCGGCGAAGTTAGTTTGAGGCAGGAAAACTTTGAACGGTTGATGGTTGAGGTGAAGGATGCTACGCTACTTCTATCGTCTCGAAGGCTCTCCAGTCTGCCAGACGCGTGTGTCAAGTACCCAGTATAATCCATCTCTCGACTGTATAAAAAGAGAGTCAGTAACTACTCAACTCTCTCTTCTGCCACTTTGCCTCGAGTTGCCGTCCCTTTTTTTTTTATGTAATTTTCATGATCAGAATAACAGGGACAGCGTGTGGAGCTGTGCGTGCTAATAATGATTCTCTCCATTAGCCTCGGTTCGCCTTTAGAAAAGAAAATGGAGAGAGAGGGCAGGTTACGAAGTTGTGAGTGGACGCTGAGGGAGGAGGGGTGTGTGCTTACTTTAAGTGGGGGGTTCTCACTGTAAATGGGAGGGGGTGGAATGGGGTTGCTAACAATATGGAACAGCATGGAAAGGTCCGACAACAGAGGGGTTTAGGCTTATCCCAACCCTTGGGGGAAAGAGCCGTGAATACCCATCTCCTTAAATCCGTGGTCGGTAACAGTTCAACATGTTTATCCAAGGTCTGTGTCGTGGAGGTTCCTGGGAGTCTGTGCCGTAGCCTGAGACACGGTCAGCCCCACGTCACCCCTTAGAACCAATCCAAAGTAGCTGTGGCTAATCGTGAATCACAAAAGAAAAACTGTACACCCTACCTGAATGAAACAGTAAACCTAGGGTGTATGGTTCACCCCCAGAGTAAACTCAGGGTTTATGATTCACCCCAGAGTAGACTCAGGGTTTATGATTCATCCCAGAGTACCCCTAAGTTTATGATTCACCCCAGAGTAAACTCAGGGTTTATGATTCACCCCAGAGTACCCCTAAGTTTATGATTCATCCCAGAGTACCTCTAAGTTTATGATTCATCCCAGAGTACCCCTAAGTTTATGATTCACCCCAGAGTAAACTCAGGGTTTATGATTCACCCCAGAGTACCCCAAGTTTATGATTCATCCCAGAGTAAACCCAGGGTTTATGATTCACCCCAGAGTAAACTCAGGGTTTATGATTCATCCCAGAGTACCCCTAAGTTTATGATTCATCCCAGAGTAAACCCAGGGTTTATGATTCACCCCAGAGTAGACGCAAGGTTTATGATTCACCCCAGAGTACCCCTAAGTTTATGATTCATCCCAGAGTAAACTCAGGGTATATGATTCACCCCAGAGTACCCCAAGTTTATGATTCATCCCAGAGTAAACCCAGGGTTTATGATTCACCCCAGAGTAAACTCGGGGTTCATGATTCACCCCAGAGTAGACTCAGGGTTTATGATTCATCCCAGAGTACCCCTAAGTTTATGATTCATCCCAGAGTAAACCCACGGTTTATGATTCACCCCAGAGTAGACTCAGGGTTTATGATTCACCCCAGAGTAAACCCAGGGTTTATGATTCACCCCAGAGTACCCCTAAGTTTATGATTCACCCCAGAGTAAACCCAGGGTTTATGATTCACCCCAGAGTACCCCTAAGTTTATGATTCACCCCAGAGTAAACCCAGGGTTTATGATTCACCCCAGAGCAGACTCAGGGTTTATGATTCACCCCAGAGTACACCTAAGTTTATGATTCACCCCAGAGTAGACTCAGGGTTTATGATTCACCCCAGAGTACCCCTAAGTTTATGATTCACCCCAGAGTAAACTCAGGGTTTATGATTCACCCCAGAGTAGACTCAGGGTTTATGATTCATCCCAGAGTACCCCAAGTTTATGATTCATCCCAGAGTAAACCCAGGGTTTATGATTCATCCCAGAGTAAACCCAGGGTGTATGATTCATCCCAGAGTAAACCCAGGGTGTATGATTCATCCCAGAGTAAACCCAGGGTGTATGATTCATCCCAGAGTAAACCCAGGGTTTATGATTCATCCCAGAGTAAACCCAGGGTGTATGATTCATCCCAGAGTAAACCCAGGGTGTATGATTCATCCCAGAGTAAACCCAGGGTGTATGATTCATCCCAGAGTAAACCCAGGGTGTATGATTCATCCCAGAGTAAACTCAGGGTATATGATTCACCCCAGAGTACCCCTAAGTTTATGATTCATCCCAGAGTAAACCCAGGGTTTATGATTCACTCCAGAGTAGACTCAGGGTTTATGATTCACCCCAGAGTAAACCCAGGGTTTATGATTCACCCCAGAGTACCCCTAAGTTTATGATTCACCCCAGAGTAAACCCAGGGTTTATGATTCACCCCAGAGTAGACTCAGGGTTTATGATTCACCCCAGAGTAGACTCAGGGTTTATGATTCACCCCAGAGTACACCTAAGTTTATGATTTACCCCAGAGTAGACTCAGGGTTTATGATTCACCCCAGAGTACCCCTAAGTTTATGATTTACCCCTGAGGTTTGACAGCATCCACTACACGTAAGGGGTAAAACAAAGATGCAACAGTTTGTAAATGAGTTGATTGAGAACTCTGAAGTGTTTGTGTCCAAAAGTGTCCCGGATTTTGTCAGTTGATCTCAAAGAGACTCTGGTGTTTACATACGTCATCATCGACCAAAAAAGACGAAGGCCCTAAACACAAACTTCTTCCTGATGGAAAAAAAAAAAATGCTTAAAATTCATAGCAACAGGAGACTCGAACCCGTCACAGTTCTGAAAGGCTCTCACGAACACTGCGACGGACTTTAGGCTAAAAACGAACAGACTGGTAAACTGCAGGGATGGAGTCGTGGAGTAAAACTGGTTTCGTCAAGTAAATAACAAGTCTCAATGGACAGTTTTTTTTTCTTCATATCAAACATAAATAAGAGGGTTTCCCTGTATACGACGACCACCATGGCTGTATATATACCTGCCTTAAAGACGCTTTTGTGGACTCCAGAGCGAGCTAAGCCTACGATTGGAAAACTCAATAATTAGTGGAACAAACTAGCGTGGTGGGCCTGAGAGAGTTTTTTTTATATATATCTTCCTTTTTTTTTTCTTTCTTTCCCTTTACAGTGCCCTTGTTGACTCGGGCCTTGGATGTTTATTTTCCGATAGCAGGCGGCAGTAGGCATAGGATGCCACTAATGAATTACAGACACGACAAACCAGTACGCTGTCGTCGCTGTGTTCCAAGCGGACGACGTCTTGAACTGCGTGATGCGTCTGGTTGAAGAACGTAAATCCTGGATATATTGAGGATGGCTTTACGATTGCGTAAACATGGCCCCCCTGCAGACGTATCTATAGCAAAACCTGATCACTGTAGAGAGGAAATGTTCCAGTACACAGTATGATCATGTGTTATGAGTCTGAGTGAAAATGTTTGGCGTTACCATACTTCGATTTTGGAGGCTCGTCTGGACCTCCAAGGGTCAGTGAGGGGTCCAAGCTTCTCTGATTCGTCAAGCTTAGTTTGACTTCACCTCACACGCAAGGCCTACGCGCCCTCCACAACCCGAACTGAGGTTCTTTCCATTAATGTGTCTCCGCTGGCTGGACTCACAGCTGCTGTAGCAGGGCAAGCAGGAGTAATAGTCAAGGTGGGAGTGGACGATAACGAGGAAGAAGAGCGAGAATAAAGGGTAATGAAACAACTCCCTCTATCAGTTAACAGCTACACTACCGATAGAGCAGTTGGCCCTGTTATTATGTTGTAGTTATTGTTGTTGAATATAAATCACAACCACCAGTTTAGTTTAATCCTTTAAGCACGACGGTACGGCTTTTACAACAACGGTACGACCTTTGAGCAAAACGGTACAGCTTTTACAACGACAGTACGACCTTTAAGCACGACGGTACGGCTATTACAACGACGGTACGACCTTTGAGCACGACGGTACAGCTTTTACAACGACGGTACGACCTTTAAGCACGACGGTACGGCTTTTACAACGACGGTACGACCTTTGAGCACGACGGTACAGCTTTTACAACGACGGTACGACCTTTAAGCACGACGGTACGGCTTTTACAACGACGGTACGACCTTTAAGCACGACGGTACAGATTTACAACGACGGTACGACCTTTAATCACGACGGTACGGCTTTTACAACGATGGTACGACCTTTAAGCAAGACGGTACAGCTTTTACAACGACGGTACGACCTTTAAGCACGACGGTACGGATTTACAACTACGGTACGACCTTTAAGCACGACGGTACGGCTTTTACAACGACGGTACGACCTTTAAGCACGACGGTACGGATTTACAACGACGGTACGACCTTTAAGCACGACGGTACGGCTTTTACAACGACGGTACGACCTTTGAGCAAGACGGTACAGCTTTTACAACGACGGTACGACCTTTGAGCAAGACGGTACGGCTTTTACAACAACGGTACGACCTTTGAGCAAGACGGTACGGCTTTTACAACGACGGTACGACCTCTGAGCACGACGATGCGACCCTTGGGTATGAAGGCGTGTTCATTAAGATAACAAACATCACGCAATTACACCTAAGGGTCGTAAGGTCATGCTCAAGTGTCGTACCGTCCTGCTCAGACTACGATATAACCCTTACGTCTCTCCATCTCTCGTAACGTCATGCATCAACGAAGGGACTCGGGTGTCGTAAGATGGTTTGAGAGGACGGCCCTGTGAGGGTCAATAAGCTGGGCACAGCAGCTCTCCCGGAGGCGACATATGTGCAAGCTTATCGTTCAGGTCACGCAGGTCCCGATAACACAAAATCCTTTTAATGGCCCAACTTAGTGGCCCATGACATGTACGCGACACATATCACACATACGTTACTGGCCGAAAAAGACAGGACTTGTTTGGCTGTAAAATACAACTTCGTCACGCACGCAATGGCCCCACCACGGGCCATTAATTCCGTTAATAAAAAAAAGGCTGGGCCTCGCACAATTTAACCTAACATCTGAGGTCTCTCTTGCTCATACTGTATACTTAACTTTTAACGCCACTCGCTCGGCTATATTAACCTGGTGCTGGTCTAATTTTGATGTTAACATATCACGGAGATAATCTGGGATTAATATAGTTCCCAAATGCCGTAAACTTTTGCCGGGCGTTTAATTAATTCCCAGTTCAAATGACGATTCTCCCACATCTCTGACGTCTGTCTCACCAGCTCTCATTCCACTGTCAGCTGAGTAGAAAGTCTTCACTTTAGAATCCTACCTTCAGTTGCCTTCTGAACTACCATGTGATGTCACCAATAACTCCCCTCAGTTGTCTTCTAGGCTATGATAAGATGTCACCAAATATTCCCTTGAATCACCCACACTATAATGTGATGTCATCAAACACTCCCTCGAGTCACCTTCTAGACTATACTATGATGTCACCAAGGTTGTCTGTAACATTTCCTTGTATCAGCAACCTTTTCATCAAGTGATGTCACTTAAGATTATCGTATACCCCAAAACTAAGAATCCGTTTGATGTCACTGCCATGAATCCCTGAACAGTGATGCCAATCTCGTAAATGTGTAGAGCTTCGTTGCTAAAGCACTGCCATGAATATCTACAACACTACCTTGGGTCACTGCTATGAATACCTAGAACACTGCCTGGGGTAACTGCTATGGATATCTAGAGCACTACCTAAAGTCACTGCTATGAATATCTAGAACACTACCTTAGGTCACTGCTATGATTACCTTGAGCACGACCTGGGGTCACTGCTATGAATACCTACAGCACTGCCTGGCATCAGTGCTATGAACCCCCCACTGCTGTATACCACACTTTGGTATCACTGCTATGCATACCACCTCAAGTGACGTCTCAAAATAACAACGTCTGTCTCACTTACACGCGTCCTCTCCACCCCTCCCTCACCTCTTTGCCTCCAAGACCATCTCCCTTGGTCATCTTGGCCACTTCTAAGATTCCCGCCTCTAGCCATCTCTCTGAGTCTCCCGTCATCAGTGTTTTCTTTCAAGGTATTTTCGAGTAAAGTTAGAAATCAAATGTTCGACTAATTCCCAGGGACTGATCAGGTTTGACCTTCATGTTTTTGTGGCGAGGTGCAGGTCAGGTTTCTCATATTAATTTTGTGAGTCTTTTCTTTTTTTTCGAACCTTTCTGTTAATTAGTAATTAGCTGAATAATCAGAGGCAATTATAGATGATAGGAGTTGGGTGTTTATTGGTGGTTCAGTATTAGATTAAAAACTCAGTGAAAGACGGCGATTAATATGTATGAAATTCTAAACTTCTGTAGGAGGTTCGCCACAGATGTGTTTCAGTGTCCACAGAACACAGTGAACACCCGAAGCAGTTTGAGTGGCGGTTGCTAATTCAGTCACAGGTAGCGGGATATCAGAAGAAGGTCTTCTACTATTACCATCTGCTGAAGATATATTTCCAAAATTAAAGCCAAGAAACGAAATTTCCAAAATTAAGTCCGCAAATTTGTGCTATATGCTTTAGACATTACCTTGTTTCTGTCTATCCAGATGAGGTGTTCAAATTACTATTATTTCCCAACAGATGACCTCGCGTTTTCTTTCATGTCGTAGGGAACAGATAGAGATAAGAGCTAAAAAATACAAAAAAAAAAAAAAAAAAAGTAGAAAGAGGAAGGATAATATTCAAAGTTGAACTCAAAGAAGTGGAAAAAGTGCGTTTTAAAAGTGAGTCAGGTGGTAGCTGTTAACGAAGGCATGAGATGATAACGACTTCCAAAGCTTAACGATGTAAGGGATGAAACAGATATCACAACGGCTGGTATGGTAGGCACGATACACACACCAAGAGGAAACACCTTAAACAGTTCGAGAGAAACTGTATGTAAACTCATCCTTGTATTGCGATCCGTAGGTAAACTCACCCTTGAGTTGTGATCTGTAGGTAAACTCACCCTTGAGTTGCGATCTGTAGGCAAACTCATCCTTGAGTTGCGATCTGCCACACAGTAATTGTATTACCTGCCTTTCCCAAGTACTAACTCAGGATTAAATGGAATACATCTTGAATGGAAAATAATTTCGAAGATTGACTGGAAATCACGCGCATCCTGGCGGTAAATTGGGACTTGAGGCAACCGACGAGGGGCGCCTAATAGCTCTTTAAGTAGGAAGGGCGTTTTTCTGGCCCCACGAATGAGTAATTAGAAGCTGGGTTTTGCGTGCAGCGTCTACTGTCAGGTGTTCAGTCCTGCACCAGCTGTTTACGTGACTTCGTTAAAGATCGAACACACACAAACATATATACATTTATTCATGTTTATTCATCTATTTATTTCATTTATTTATTTACTGTTGAATAGCCCCAATCATGACTTTTGTTCAATTGGAGTGGGCGTTAAGCGCTTTTGTATGGTAGTAAATAAACATACAAACATGGAATATATATTGCGCACAGTAAACACGGCAATATAGGCACTTTTTATATGAATTAATTGAGAACTGAATAGAATGGCGAATATAGTTACGTCTCTTCGTTGTATATCAACTGACTGTTTATCTCTCTCTTGAGTTCCCGTGATGATGTGATTATTTCACGAAAGTGCACTTGGGAACTTATTGTGTTTCATTTTCCCCGTGGACTCTTAAGAATATATATATATATATATATATATATATATATATATATATTACGGAACTCAGGCTGCTTGAAGTTAAACGGCGAACAAAAAAGTCCAAGAGGCTGGATCTTTAACTGATGAGAGAGAGAGAGAGTCTGAGTCTCTTCAAAGAACTCCCCACTTCACAGGAGTCCATCCTGTCCATGTTACTGAGTGTAGCGTTGCCTTAAAGCTGCAGGAGCCACTGTAGAAATATATATATATATATATATATATATATATATATATATATATATATATATATATATATATATATCCCTGGGGATAGGTGAGAAAGAATACTTCCCACGTATTCCCTGCGTGTCGCAGAAGGCGACTAAAAGGGGAGGGAGCGGGGGGCTGGAAATCCTCCCCTCTCGTTTTTTTTTTTAATTGTCCAAAAAAAAGGAACAGAGAAGGGGGCCAGGTGAGGATATTCCCTCAAAGGCCCAGTCCTCTGTTCTTAACGCTACCTCGCTAACGCAGGAAATGGCGAATAGTTTGAAAGAAAAAAGAAATATATATATATATATATATATATATATATATATATATATATATATATATATATATATATATATATATATATATAATGGCTGCATGACATGACACAGCATGTCGATTCGTAAAACTTGAAGCATGGAAAGCTCGTACAATAAAAAGAAAAAAATGTAATTTTTTTTTTTCAACGTTGAAGACTCTAGTCACGGACGAAAGTCCACATCAAGGCCGGGCCTTAATTGAAGTGCAGAGAGGTTAATGAAAGGGAAAAACGATGACACAAGGGAAAATATTCACGAATTTTGGAGGAAGTGTTTTTTAAAATGTCTTTTAAAATGTGCCAGGTCATGGTTACTGGGTGAGACACGAGAAGGGTCGAGAGTTCCAAAGCTTCGAGGTGTAGGAAAAGAAGAAGTTATCAAAACGGCCCACCCTTGTGTTGCCTACGGCCGCACAGTGATCATGTGATGCAGCAGGCTTGCAGAGTATCTCAGAAACAGATAAACGAGATAAGATGAAACGTTATTTGGAATTTGATGCGTGTACAGAGTATCTCAGTAACAGATAAACGAGATAAGATGAAACGTTATTTGTAATCTGATGCGTATAATTCCTTAAGACTGTGATGTTCTGACCATTGCTAGCAATTTAACTTTTCCTCATAGTAACGCTCACCGTTCCACAGTATGACTTCACTTCATTATCCCGCCAGCTCCACATCTGACCTCGTTACGTACGAAGAAGTTTCTTCACTCCAGCATTGTGAGCCCCTCGCCCTTTTTTTTTTTTTTTTTATAAATCGGAGCTCTCCCTGGGGATAGGGGAGAAAGAATACTTCCCACGTATTCCCTGCGTGTCTTAGAAGGCGACTAAAAGGGGAGGGAGCGGGGGCCTGGAAATCCTCCTCTCGTTATTTTTCTAATTTTCCAAAAGAAGGAACAGAGAAGGGGGCCAGGTGAGGATATTCCCTCAAAGGCCCAGTCCTCTCTTCTTAACGCTACCTCGCTAACGCGGGAAATGGCGAATAGTTTGAAAGAAAAGAAAGAAAGAAATCGGAGCTCTACGCCATTTCCCTGTAATCTGAGCTCCTCCCTTCCCCTGTGACTTGATAGCTTTTGTATTCCCTGTGACCTGAGCCCTCCACCATTCCCTATGACCTAAGCCCTCCAACACTCCCTGTGATCTGAGCTCTCCAACACTCCCTGTGACCTAAGCCCTCCAACACTCCCAGTGACCTGAGCTCTCCACCATTCCCTGTGACCTAAGCCCTCCAACACTCCCTGTGATCTGAGCTCTCCACCATTCCCTGTGACCTGAGCTCTCCACCATTCCCTGTGACCTGAGCTCTCCAACATTCCCTGTGACCTGAGCTCTCCAACACTCCCTGTGACCTCACCCCTCCAACATTCCCTGTGATCTGAGCTCTCCAACACTCCATGTGACCTGAGCCCTCCAACACTCCCTGTGACCTCAGCCCATCACCATTCCCGTCACCGGAGCACAAGGACTGACACCACCTGGTGCGTAGCGGCGAGTTATTGCCGGAATACGGTGGCTCGTCCTCTCTCTCTCTCTCTCTCTCTCTCTCTCTCTCTCTCTCTCTCTCTCTCTCTCTCTCTCTCTCTCTCTCTCTATCTATCTAGCTATCTATCTTGCTCTGTCTCCTTTCGCCCTTTCTGGGATGAGATGACAAGATCTTAAAAGCAAATGATTTTAGTAGATGCGAGGTGGGGGTATATAGGTGGAGGGGTAAGACTTGACCCCCGAAGCCACAGGGGTCTGCTTCAGAGCGGTCAACATCTTCCAACGTGGCCGTGAACTGCGCATAAGCCAGGCACATCCTACTCGTCCCAAAACAGTCCCGGGAGAAAATTTCCCTCTAAACTTCCTGCAAGAGAGATTTACAGGTCTCTCTCCCGCTAGTCCAGCTTTTCCCCCCCCCCCCCCACAAGCAAGTTTGAAGCTGAATGCTGGCACTTCTTCCCTTCCCCTGCTCCTCCAACTGTTTGTGGCTTTAACAGGCTTCCCCGGCCAGCGATGGAACTGACAAGAAATTACAGTAAAGTTGTCAGAGCGAGATATAGACTCGGTTTAGTCCTGAGGGGCATCTTCCCAAGCCTACTCCATTCTCTGAGGCTATGGAGGAGGGGGGGGGGGGGTGTCCTACCCTCAGCTTCTTCAACGTCAAGTGAGACAATACATTTCTAAACTTTTAATGAAAAACGTAAATAGAAATAGTCCAAAAACACCTCATTTCTATTCAGAGTATATCAGATTTTTTTTACCCCCGTAGTGAGTAAGAAAAGACATACGACTCTCACCCCTCTACACTCCCACAGAATAAATGGCCTCGCCCTGTGACGTCACAAAGGTGTTGTTGTGGACTCAGCCAGGCTGAACGTAAAAGACATGCACAATACTCGCTTCTCGTTCATATTTTACCCCGTTAACGAGGTCCCTTAGGCTTCCTTAATTGCGGTTTCACTTCCTTCATGACTCTCCGGGGCTCCCTCAACAAAACTTCTCAATTTTAATGGCTTTCCATCCGTCATTTATATGACTCCCGATAAAGGGGAATCGTATACCTCTGAATAGTTTTCAACCCTGAACATGGTTTCAAAAGTCATTATTAGAATTCTTTGCATCTTCAAGGGGGTTCTTATGCACCACCATTTCAATGAATATTCTCCAGAGGGGGGGTCTCCAAATAAAGGCATTAGAGCATGTATCCCTTACACGATAAATGACTTAACCCTCCAAGGCGATATATCATTCCTTTAACGCGCTTATTGGTACGTATCATCGCCACAGTAGCAAAGCTATAGAAGTGAACGCAGCCCACGACAGACGCAGAGGCTTCCCAGAACACATTACCATCGTCAGACGAGGCAAACATTGTTGATCGATGTTTTAGTGTTCAAGGATCACGATGTGAGGAGGCGAGACTATAGAGGTAATGGTAGTTCCCCAGTAACATATTCTGATCATTGTGTACAAAAAAAAAAAGGGGGATAATTCTTGGAAAAAACAGCCCTCCGTTTTGGCTTCGTGGGTTAAATAAATGAACCGAAGAACAACGGATACGTAAGTTGGGTTGGAGGAGACAGCAACAGCTTGGCGGGTCAGCAGTCCCAACAAGAAAGCCGATCCTTGCTCAGCCAGTGGAAACACGATCCGGGTGTCGGGTGGCGTGGATGGGTGGGAGGACGACCCTGATCCAGCCTCGAGCTGCTCCTGTAACTCGTGGATTCACAACACAGTAGTTACCCGGGGGTCTGTAAATCCTGGTAAAAGAGGCAACAAATACATCAAGGCACAGTCGTAAGAGCATAACTGACAGCAACGTATTGTTTCCCCCCCATGACAACGTCATCGAGTAACTTTGCGTCGAGACCGGAAGCAACCGAACCCATCCGCCGTGACCAGGTTTAAGGGGGTTCGAATCTCACATCGAGTTATGGATGACGCAGATGACAAATATCTCCGCGACTTACCGTCGATGGCAACGGAGATCGAGGAACCACAGCGCCAGATGGAAAAGACCGTGCGATCGAAGCAGGCAACAGATAAGCGAGCATTTCCACTGGTGGCCGTAGGAAATGTACAGGACGGATCACGGGGCACGAAGGTAGCAGCATTTCCATCTCTGGATCGAAAACCGAGCACCTTTGCTCGCCAAAAAAATTGTGCAAAAAAAAGGAGAAAAAAAAATATAAAACCCTCCACTTTCTGACGCGATTAGTGTACACAGTCGCTTGTGTTTTACAGATAAAACCGGGAATTTTTGACCGGAGGCCTCTACGGAAGTGCAATTTTGCCATGGGTCAGTTTCCGGCACCCAAAACCCTGTATTTCGTCACAGGCTCATGAATAAAATCATGAGGGTCTTTTCATGACTCGTGGCCGGAATTGTGGAGCCGACAGTAATGTATAGCTTCCTGTGGGATGGGGCGTGGGGAGAGGCGGGGCAGGTGAGGCAGGAGGCGAGAGGCTGGGAAAGGAAGAGAGGGAGTGAGAGGATGGGTCGTGTTGGGGTTCAGGTGAGGTAAGGCAAGGCCAGACCAAGGGAGTTAACAGGTGGGGATGGCGGGGGGAAGGAGGAGGTTGGGGAAGCACTATTTTTCGTCCCACAGCACAGTGGTCACTGTAAGTAGGTCCCCCAGAGCAGTGATAACTGCTGTAAGGTCCCCCAGAGCAGTGATAACTGCTGTAAGGTCCCCCTCAGAGCAGTGATAACTGCTGTAAGGTCCCCCAGAGCAGTGATAACTGCTGTAAGGTCCCCCAGAGCAGTGATAACTGCTCTAAGGTCCCCCAGAGCAGTGATAACTGCTGTAAGGTCCCCCTCAGAGCAGTGATAACTGCTGTAAGGTCCCCTAGAGCAGTGATAACAGCTGTAAGGTCCCCAGAGCAGTGATAACTGCTGTAAGGTCCCCTAGAGCAGTGACAAGTGCTCGTAGTACACTGACGTTCCTTCTCTGCCTTCCTCCAGTGACTTCTTCAAACATACAAAATTTTAGTAGAAATGTTTAGGATTTTTCTTTTATACAGACATGATTAGAAATCTGGAAACACTACGTATAATTCCAGGCGTAACTTAAATATGTGTGTGTTATGACCAGAGTGTTATTGAAAATCAATTTCGTCGTGGATTCACAAGGTCTGTGCCATGATTCTAGAGCTCTCTCTCTCTCTCTCTCTCTCTCTCTCTCTCTCTCTCTCTCTCTCTCTCTCTCTCTCAGGTGCCCGTATGCTTGTATAAGTCAACACACATATATATATATATATATGAATGTGTATGAAGAGGCAAAGGGTATCCAAGAAGCTCAAAAAACATCCCACATAAAATCCCATGAAGCCTCACCCTCCTCCCACATGAGAAGTCGAGTCGCCTAGGGGTCTTCAACAACATTTTAACCCTTCGACAGCATCAACGACGGTGGAAGGAGAGAGAGAGAGAGAGAGAGAGAGAGAGAGAGAGAGAGAGAGAGAGAGAGAGAGAGAGAGAGAGAGAGAGAGAGAGAGACTTGGTCTTAAGACTGAATAGGGTTTGAAAATGTTGTGGCTTTTACATCTCCTGAGCCGAGAGGCTATGCAGTTCCCAAGAGGCTGGGATGACAAAGTCATTCTGAGCGCAGCCACGTTGAATGCCAATGTTTTAAAACACACACAAAATTTTTTTTCTCCCCTGTTCTGCGCAGATGGGTTTTTGTTCGTGCGCTCGTCACCGACTGCGACAGCAACAGCTGGTCTTCCGGGGTGGGTGGTATGTTTATTTTGCTATTCTATCAGCTTATCGCAACGCCCTCAGGGTAAGATAACAACCTCGGTGTGGGTGGCAGCTTTGCTGGCTCAAGGTTGCGTGGACTCTAGACAGGCTCGCTTTGTGAGACACAACTCTATAACCTTCCACTAGACAAAGCAATAAGTTAAGCAACTGGAACTGGTTGTGAAATCTCTATGGTGTTTTATCGAGTGAAAGTCTTCATCAGCTCACTTACATGTGCTGCTTATAACCTCAGAAACGTTTCTTATTGCTTATAACCTCAGAAACGTTCCTTATTGCTTATAACCTCAGAAACGTTTCTTATTGCTTATAACCTCAGAAACGTTCCTTATTGCTTATAACCTCAGAAACGTTCTTATTGCTTATAACCTCAGAAACGTTCCTTATTGCTTATAACCTCAGAAACGTTCCTTATTGCTTATAACCTCAGAAACGTTCCTTATTGCTTATAACCTCAGAAACGTTCCTTATTGCTTATAACCTCAGAAACGTTTCTTATTGCTTATAACCTCAGAAACGTTCCTTATTGCTTATAACCTCAGAAACGTTCCTTATTGCTTATAACCTCAGAAACGTTCCTTATTAGCTTATAACCTCAGAAACGTTCCTTACTGCTTATAACCTCAGAAACGTTCCTTATTGCTTATAACCTCAGAAACGTTCCTTATTGCTTATAACCTCAGAAACGTTCCTTATTGCTTATAACCTCAGAAGCGTTCCTTATTGCTTATAACCTCAGAAACGTTCCTTATTGCTTATAACCTCACATAATCTCAGAAACGTTCCTTATTGCTTATAAACTTAGTAATATTCCTTATTGCTTATAACCTCAAATAAACTCAGATACGTTCCTTATTCATTCAAATTGAATTCATTGTCACCAAATAAGCTCTTATTTAGCGCAATACAGGTCAACTCTTCATCATTCCTGGGGCCAAAGGCCTGACAGCGTATCTAGAATTCATCTCGACCATCACTCAGTATCTAATGAGAGCATCTGGGTACAATATACGTTACCTAAGGGTTGGTTTCCCAGGGCACCCCAGTCCTCTCAGCTCGCCGCACTCCTGTAACTTATTCTGAAGCCCAGGAAAGTTTCCAGCCCCCGGCCTGTCATGTCTCTCCTACTTGGCCGAGTGTGAGTTACCTGACCCCAGACAGACCCGGATTTTCATGCCAAGTTCTCGAAGGGCTGCATATCAAGCCCGGTTGTCTCACATTAAAACGATCCTGGAGTGGGAAATCACTCTTGCCCCATAGGTTTGGGGGCACTGCGGGCACCTATGGCCCTTCAAAGGTATCACCATCTGCAGTTCCTCTTGTGTGTACGCTCGAAGAAAATCGACTGCGCCCCAAGCATCGATTCGGTTTGAGTGACTTGAGTGGGAGGGAGTGGACGTATTTTACATGAATCATTTCAGTCATTCCCCTTAAGCTTCATGGGGCATTAGGACGTAGAGTGGACGTATTTTACATAAATCATTTCAGTCATTCCCCTTAAGCTTCATGGGGCATTAGGACGTAATGATCTTCCAGAAGGATGAGTAATTAGCTTAAAGAGCGTTTTCATTAGCGTTCCATTCAGCCTGACATCTTCAGCGCTGAGGCAACTGAAGTTCAGTTAAGCTCTCGAGAGATGAAGTCAACCTATATAAAAACATCTTGGATAATGATACTAATTTTGTACCGTGAGATTCACCTCTGGTTTATATTCTTCACTTTTTTTTAATTATTATTCATTATTATTAACAGTCGGGTTATAGTGTCTCCACTAAAGAACATACGTGTCTAGTCCAAAGGACACAGTCGATTAAAAAAAACTGCTCTTTGCCCGTGTCTTAGATGGGTAACTTATTCATGTTGACTCCGATGTCGTCAGCAACCTGTAGTTTATTATTAACCTCTGTCGAACATGAGGACAAGGAAAGTAACTGATAAAAAGCAGCAAACCTTGCTCTCCTTGCTAGGTGGCGGCCATGAACATATTTCTTGTATGTTAACTGGATAGACTGGTTTAGGGGAAGCTGAAGTATTTGGGAGGAAGGAGGTTGGGGAGGGGGTCATGTTAAGGGGCTGTTGGGTCTGCGGTGTTTGAGAAACTGTAAAGAATACATTAGAATTATATGAGGAACGTAATAGTGCCTCACAGTCAACCGAAATGCGACACTGTACAAGGAAAAATGACACTAATGTCTCTGTGCATCTGGCAACACACAGCTCGTTTTTTATAGAGAGTCATAAAAGGGAGAGAAAATGGGCTGTGGGACGTGATACGTGATGTTGCTAGCAATGGCAACGCTTGCGACATACTTTATTTTCTTACACATATTCTTTGTGTGTGTGTGTGTGTGTGTGTGTGTGTGTGTGTGTGTGTGTGTGTGTGTGTGTTCTGAAGGAATGATGGTCAAAGATCATATTTACAGACATTGTAATACAGGGAACAGCTTAGGAGTTTCTTTGCATGTCCACGATCATTCTCGGCCTCTGTCCGATGCCAAAATTACAAAAAAAAAAAAAAAACTTGATTTTTCCGTCTCTGTCGTCTCAACAGCTTCCTGTTTACACAATAATAAAAAAAATAATCTTCAAAAAAATAATCCTGTGTTAAATTCTAGATGACCATCCCCCCACCCCCCACCCAACCCTGTCTCTCGATACATTAATGAAAGACGATTCCTTTCTTTCGATACAGTAATAGAATATGAAACCCTCCCCCCTCTCTCTCGATACAGTAATACAAGACGACCCCCTTTCTCGATACAGTAAATTAAAAGACGACCTCCTCTCTCGATACAGTAATACAATATGACTCCCTCTCTCCATACAGTAATACAAGACGACCCCCTTTCTCGTTACAGTAATACAGAAGACCCCCTGTCTCGATACTGTAATACAAGATGACCGCCTCTCTCGATATAGTAATACTAGAAGACCCCCTGTCTCGATACAGCAATCAAGACGACCCCCTTTCTCCATACAGTAATACAAGACGACCCCCTTTCTCGATACAGTAAAACAAGATGACCCCCTATCTCGATACAGTAATACTAGACGACCCCCTCTCTCGATTCAATAATACAAATGGACCCCTTCTCTCGATACAGTAATACAAGAGCTAAGTTCGCTATACGACTTGATGAAGCAAAACGGATTCGAATACCATTCACTGGCGGATGGGAGTAGCTGTAGCAGAGGACACACAAGCTTAGGAGTTGGGAATCATGGTCTCGAAACGTGTTTCGAAGTCGATAAGTTCGAAACAAGTGTGTCAAGAATAAGATTCCAAGTTTCTGCCATGTGTTTTGCCTACGTTACCGAGAGCTTTCTGGAACTGACTTATTTCTATACTGTAGTCGACATGGCAAGGGCAGAGGGCATGCACGAGTCATGACCGCTTCGCATGAGAGGTGTAGTTTAACATGCACAAGGATGAAGAATGCAGGCAGGATTTCTTCAAACTCCTCGAGTATTTGTAGGTATGAGTCTTAAAGGTGGACAGGTTAGAGGAGGAGGGAAGGACGTGAGAGGTGGAGGGGAGGGGGGGGGGATTGAAATCCTTCCCTCCTGTATTATCCCTTTCCAAGAGTAGGAATAATAGCAGGAGCCAAGGCAATATTTTACCTTGAAGGCCGAGTTCTTAGCGCTATCTTAGCGTTAGGGCGAGACACACAAGCAATATATATATATATATATATATATATATATATATATATATATATATATATATATATATATATATACGTCCCTGGGATAGGGGAAAAAGAATACTTACCACGTATTCCCTGCGTGTCGTAGAAGGCGACTAAAAGGGGAGGGAGCGGGTGGCTGGATATCCTCCCCTCTCGTTTTTTTCAATTTTCCAAAAGAAGGAACAGAGAAGGGGGCCAGGTGAGGATATTCCCTCAAAGGCCCAGTCCTCTGTTCTTAACGCAACCTCGCTAACGCGGGAAATGGCGAATAGTTTAAAAGAAAAAGAAAAATGTTTATATATTTGTATGTAATTAGCTTCATGCTATTGTCATATAACGAACATTGCTCGCGTGAGTGTACCCAGCATTGCAGACTCCGGTGTGACTTTGATAACGTAATCATTGTATGAGGAAGGAGGCAGGAGAGGCAAGGACTTGAAATGTGAAGTTTTTGGAACTTTGAAATGACAATACTGGTAATTATCATTGACATACACGCAGATTTCTGAACTATGACTTAAATACATCAGCAAAATTTATTTTGACCATTGTACCTTTGGGGATAAAGTACACACACACACACACACACACACACACACACACACACATACATACATACATACATACATACATACATACATACATACCTACATACATACATACATACATACATACATACATACATACATACACACACACACACACACACACACACACACACATACATACATACATACATACATACATACACACACACACACACACACACACACACACACACACACACACACACACACACACACACACATACACAAAATACATGTCTGATATAAAGTATGAAGAAAGCTCTGTAATTGTTATCGCGTAATACGCCCCACTGCCCATTTTCTCTCCCTTTTATGCTTTCCTATAAAAAACGAGCTTTGTGTTGCCACCAGCAAGGATATTAGTGACTTTTTACCCTGTTCCCTCACACCTTCATCCGTCTCATCCGGCTTGTAGGTCGAGGCGTCGCGATGAAATAAATAAGTTCCAGCCACCTCGCTCCCGTATTTTTAAAATACGGTGTTTGAGGGAAAATGTTAAACAAAAAAAAAATATTCACACTTCATCGTGGGAGTGATAATTGGCCAATAGTCTCTCTAAGTTATATACAGAAAGGTTTAAAACAGACGCTTATTATCCAGGACAAGTTGAAATTATTCTTACAAGATTAAATGGTGGTATTTTTTATCATCATATTCTTCGTTGTTCTCGATTTTGAGATATCTCATTTCTTGATCACACTCGGCAAAGCACACGATATTCCTTTTTTTTCCACGTGCATAAGTTAAGGAGCAGATAACTCACGTAGGAACACGTGATTCTGGGATACGCTTCAAACCACATGGGAAATAAAACGCTAAGATTACCGAGAGCTTTCGAGTCAACTCACATCTTCAGCAGGGATACAGAGATACGTGTGTGTGTGTGTGTGTATATCCCTGACGTTACATAAGAGTCAGAAAGTTTCGCAGACCACACACACCACCAAGATGCAAGCCAAGTGGT
Organism: Panulirus ornatus; assembly: GCF_036320965.1. Taxonomy (NCBI): domain Eukaryota; kingdom Metazoa; phylum Arthropoda; class Malacostraca; order Decapoda; family Palinuridae; genus Panulirus; species Panulirus ornatus. Next base: position 29,442,296 of record NC_092244.1, on the reverse strand, counting down.
CTGGTCTTAAAGTTATGAATCGAAGGGAAATCCTCGGATCTTCGTGGTTCAATTTTCCCTACAGCGACCAGCGTTCGTTAAGGTTTGAACAACCTAAAGTATACTGTTTTTACATAAAGTATACTGATTTACATAGATGTAAATAGACAGAGGTATACTGATTTACACATGTAAACAGAGAGGTATACTGATTTACACATGTAAACAGACAAAGGTATACTGATTTACACATGTAAACAGACAGAGGTAAACTGATTTACACAAATGTAAACAGAGGTATACATGTTATTTTTTTGCCACTACACAAAGAGAAGTCTACTGACGTTGATGTCCACACAGGCATGCAAGGAGGTATACTGTCACTGTTGGCCTTAAACAGACATAAACAGAGCGAGGTACAGTGCCGTTGATGTCCATGCTGGCAAAAACAGACGGAGGTTTTCTGCCACTGATGTCCATAGAAACATACACATAGGTACACGGCCTTTGCTGTCCATGCAGACAAAGACAGCCACAGGTGTAATCACTTTCCAAACACGACTACATACTCAGACAAAGGTATGATCGCTTTGTAAGGACATTTAAGCGAAGAAGTGTAAGTCTTTTCCACACATAGGCACAGACACAAACAAGCCGATATACGCATACATCTTCGTTGTTTACCGTACGCACAAACGAAGGGCCTGGAGAGGTGCGTATAGGGTGTACATAGGAGGCTGGATGTCATGGATACTTAGGCCTGCGGGTTGCAGTCTCCAGCAGCCTGACTGATCAAAGGGGCGCCACGATAGCTTGGTCCCAGACCCAGCTATGATGGGGAGCAGAAGGCCTCCGACACCGTCACCAGTTATGCGTGAGTTGAGTCCCCCAGGCGGAGGTGTAGGAGGTAGACGACCTCCCAAACCGTTGTTAGGTATATTCAAAGTAAGGTAAGGTCCCAGACCGAAGTGTGGGGGAAGTAGACTTCTACAACCATCGTCAGTTATACGTAAAATAGGGGAAGGTCCCATACCAAGCTGTGAGGGTAGAAGGTCCCATACCAAGCTGTGAGGGTAGAAGGTCCCAGACCAAGCTGTGAGGGTAGAAGGTCCCATACCAAGCTGTGAGGGTAGAAGGTCCCAGACCAAGCTGTGAGGGGTAGAAGACCGCCGAAACCATCGTCATGTATACGTAAGGTGAGGTCCCATCCTAAGCTGTGAAGGGTAGAAGGTCCCATCCCAAGCTGTGAAGGGTAGAAGGTCCCATCCTAAGCTGTGAGGGTAGAAGTTTCCGTGAAACCAACGTCAGGTATATTTAAGGTACAGCAGACAGTCAGTTGTTTTTCTTAGTATCGGCGTGCATATAATGCCTGTTCATCATACACAGACTGAGACATATGACATCTCACGTGGTGGTTTGGCCCGGGAGGTTATACTGGGTCGCCAGTCTCCCACGGGAGCAGTGGTGGTGGTGGTGTGGCGGTGGTGGGGGGCCAGGAACTGCCCGCGGCAAGACTGCATCCTCTCCTCCCTCACTTCCTGCCTTCCCCTCCCACGCCCCTGAGTCAAGACCTATCATAACTGAGCATCCTTATCGCCTTCATTACCCACCATCATCACTGTCAGTCTTTCTCACTGTTTACATCACTATCCCCGCCACTGCCACTATCACTATTACCGTCTCCATCATCATCACAATCATCATTACAAGCGCTCCCACAACCTTGTGGACTCACCATCATCATTACAGGCGGATCCAGAACCTACAATACCTAACCCCGTTCCAACACGACCTTGACACCCACACAGCCGTCCAACATCATCATCACACTTGCACGCTGATGTCCCTCTTCTCCTCCACAGCTCTTTTCCTCTACTCATTTCTCAGTGCCATCGTCACCTTACCTGCCCACCACCTCCTCCTCCTCCCCGACGACGTGATAACCTCAGCAGTGGAAGTATTGAGGCGGAAACTTGATAAGTCTGTGAAGTATACCTGCTGAGGCGAAGCAGACTGGCTCTGCCGGTTGGATTGCTTGGCTGCAAGCCCTCCCCGGCCCGCAGACCCCGCTGACGGACGTATTGCATCTCTCACACACACACACGCACACATACAACCACAGTCTGTCCACCTCGCTTATGGAATAATAATTTGGGAGACACTCGGGTAGTGCTGTAAGGTGGTCTTTATACCCGATGTCACTTGAAGATTTCGGGAATAAATCAACGAAAATGGACTTCCTACCTACAACGGACGAGACTTGGATGACACTACAGATCTCACAGCTCTTACCTAAGCTTCCGTAGATTAATACTCATACATTGATCGATCCGAGGAACTACCTTCCCCAATAAATAAGCAGGATTTTGACCCCTAGCGATAGTGGGTCGTCAGTCCAGCCAACGGAGCCAGCCTGTATGCTATACGATCCAAGTCTTCTCCCGTACCTCTAACCTGATTACTCTCTCTCTCTCTCTCTCTCTCTCTCTCTCTCTCTCTCTCTCTCTCTCCCTTTTTACCACGGATGTATTTTCCCTAATTAGTGTTTCGAGTAAAGGGAACGAGGCCAATCAATGTCAGTTACCTCCGCATGGCTGATCATTGCCCGGGCCTGATTAACCGGGCCCATCAGAGTGACGGCAGTCAAAGGCAAACTGATGGAAGCAGCTAGACTCGGAAAATGCTTTGGCACTCCCCACTGGGGATGAAGCCAGGAGGTCTGGGTTGTCTGCGTGTGTGTGTGAGGGCCAGGACGGACTGTACACACTGCTGGCACGGCTCGCCCAGTGCCACTTTACTGCCCCCTCCGAGGCAACCAGCCTTTTGTTGGCGTCTGTAAACACACTGGACTGTGAGGCAGTCCGGTGCCTCCACACGAAGCAAAGTGGTCGTTATTCCCTACACAGACGACAGACTTGATGGTCTCATACTGATTACTGGGTACAAATAATGCTACACGCGTTTCGATGAAGGTTACGAAGAGGGACGGGAGCTGGGAATGGCTAGGTATCCTCCCTCTCCTCTTGTATCATCCCATTTTACAGGAGACAACAGGTGCCGAGTTGGGACACGTACTTCAGGTTCTCGCTCTGTTACTGACACTTCCTCGCTGAGGACAGACGAAAAAGGAATAATTTGATAGCCAATAAGGTTGTTAAGTGCTCAAAAAAAAAATAGGATAAATACGTATGAAATGTAAATGAGTTAGTTTCCTTTCCCACAGAGGCAGGGCTGGCAAAATCGAAGAGATTTGCTCGCTACGTCCAAATGGGACAAGGGTCATGGGCCGAATAAAGAGACAGCCTCATTAATTGGTCATGGGTTACAACACCAGAGCACAGCACTTGCCATATATCATACTGATGATGTGTTTATGGTACAATACACTCGATATATCTGGCATCTTTACGATATAACACTCGCGATATACTGAGGTTATACCTACGATATAATTCTCGCGATATACTGAGGTTATACCTACGATATAATACTCGCGATATACTGAGGTTGTACCTACGATATAACACTTGCGATATACTGAGGTTATACCTACGATATAATACTCGCGATATACTGAGGTTATACCTACGATATAATACTCGCGATATACTGAGGTTATACTTACGATATAACACTCGCGATATACTGAGGTTCTACCTACGATATAATTCTCGCGATATACTGAGGTTATACCTACGATATAATACTCGCGATACACTGAGGTTATACTTACGATAGAAGACTCGGGATATAATGTATGATCCTACACTAACAGTATTACACTCGCGATATACTGAGGTTATACTTACGATTTAAGACTCATGATACATATCTGACCCTACACTTACGGTATTACACTCGCGATAAATTTACGATATAACATTCGCGATATAACATGTTGGTCCTTTGCTTGCAGTATTACACTTGCGATATAATACGCCGATACTGTATGATCTATACGAGCGACATGCCACACTGATATAATGCTCATGGCATAAGACTCCCGACATCGCTTCTACAATGCTATACCTAGTAACGACTGCAGTGACATCGCATTAACGGAAGTAACAGTTACTAGGAAATAACAGTCTTGTAACATGTGAGATACAGTCTGCAAACAGTCTCTGCAAAACTGATGCATTGGTATAGTACTTACAATATGACACACGTGTGAAGACATTAAGTGACTGCATACCCCATACTGACGCTATATATATATATATATATATATATATATATATATATATATATATATATATATATATATATATATATATATATATTTTTTTTTTTTTTTCATTTTTTATTTTTTTATTATTACCCTTAATCGCTGTCTCCCGCGTTAGCGAGGTAGCGCAAGGAAACAGACGAGGAATGGCCCAACACACACACACACACACACACACACACACACATATATATATATATATATATATATATATATATATATATATATATATATATATATATATATACTCAAAGTAACATATTAATACAACACAGTATACAACTGTTATAAAAGATAACGCTAAAGAATTATACAAAAAGACTTAATAACACGATCATATATTGATATAAGGTTCAGTGTGAGCAAACATCATACTCATAATACAAACGCCTGACATAATTTGTGATATGATTAGCTGGTATAACCAATAGCATGATATAATGGTATACTGCAATGTATTCACAATACACAACAAAGTTATGTAGATTATATAACTAACACACACTCTACCATACTGACGCGTTTGAATCCAGTTATAATAAATATATTCCCAGAATATGTTCATTATGTAATATACTCAGGATTTAGTGGACTATTATAAATATATGACGCGATATATTGTGCCATAATTTCTTTGAGATTTACAACACCAAGTGAAATACTGCTCCCTGACACCACAGTTAAGCATTTACAATAACATGACTGCAGCATACGGAATATATAAATATACGGACGATATAGCACTGTGAACGATATAGTAAAGATAAACAATATATTTGTGACGTTATGGTATAGCCATGACAAAACAGGAACAGTATAGTATGACCATCATATAACTGAGACAGTATAGTACCTAACATATAATATAGTGACAGTCTGGTACAATGATAATTATAATATAGTGACTATACTAAAACCATAACAATATAGTGGCAGTATGGTACAACCATGATATATAACAGTATGGTACAACCATATCACATAGTGGCACTATGGTACAACCATGATATATAACAGTATGGTACAACCATATCACATAGTGGCACTATGGTACAACTATGATATATGACAGTATGGTACAACCATATCACAAAGTGGCACTATGGTACAACCATGATACAACAGTAAGGTACAGCTGTGATATAACTCGGACAGTATGATACAGCTGTTATATAACTGGGACAGTATGTTACAACTATGATATAACGGGACAGTATTGCATAGCTATAATAGGTCTGTTACAACCATGATATAAGAGGGACACTATGGTACAACCATGAGATATCATGGACAGTATGGTACAACCTATGAGATATCATGGACAGTATGGTACAACCATGAGATATCATGGACAGTATGCTACAACCATGAGATATCATGGACAGTATGGTACAACCATGAGATATCATGGACAGTATGGTACAACCACGTTATAAAAGTCAAGGTATGGTATAACCAAGCCATAGGACAGAGATCACGTTACAACCCTGATATCACAGCCACAGTATGGTACAACCCTAATAGAAGTCACAGTATGGTCACAGTATGGTACAACCCTGATATTACAGCCACAGTATGGTACAGCCATAACAATCACAGTATGGTACAACCCTGATATTACAGCCACAGTATGGTACAACCATAACATAACAATCACAGTATGGTACAACCCTGATATTACAGCCACAGTATGGTACAACCATAACATAACAATCACAGTATGGTACAACCCTGATATTACAGCCACAGTATGGTACAGCCATAACAATCACAGTATGGTACAACCATAATATAACAATGGTACAACCATGAGATAAAAACTGAAATATGATGATGAAGGAAGTATGGAAAACAGTCACGGTAGAACACAGCAACACTTTCATACTCACAAAACGGCAACAACTGTCGAACACAAGCTTGATATAACAGAGTAGCGATCTAGCACACATACTCGGTACAACTGATAACAGCCCAGCACACCATGCAAAACAGGTGATAACAGCCCAGCACACCATGCAAAACAGGTGATAACATAGCCCGATACCTGATACAAAACAGGAGATAACATAGCCCATTACACGATACAAAACAGGAGATAACATAGCCCATTACATGATACAAAATAGGTGATAACATAGCCCATTACATGATACAAAACAGGAGATAACATAGCCCATTACATGATACAAAATAGGTGATAACATAGCCCATTACACGATACAAAACAGGAGATAACATAGCCCATTACATGATACAAAATAGGTGATAACATAGCCCATTACACGATACAAAACAGGAGATAACATAGCCCATTACATGATACAAAATAGGTGATAACATAGCCCATTACATGATACAAAACAGGTGATAACATAGCCCATTACATGATACAAAACAGGTGATAGTATAGCCCATTACATGATACAAAACAGGTGATAACATAGCCCATTACATGATACAAAACAGGTGATAACATAGCCCATTACATGATACGAAACAGGAGATAACATAGCCCAATACACGATACAAAACAGGAGATAACATAGCCCATAACATGATACGAAACAGGTGATAGCATAGCCCATTACATGATACAAAACAGGTGATAACATAGCCCATTACATGATACAAAACAGGTGATAACATAGCCTAATACATGATACAAAACAGGAGATAACATAGCCCATTACATGATACGAAACAGGTGATAGCATAGCCCATTACATGATACAAAACAGGTGATAGTATAGCCCATTACATGATACAAAACAGGTGATAACATAGCCCATTACATGATACGAAACAGGAGATAACATAGCCCATTACATGATACGAAACAGGAGATAACATAGCCCATTACATGATACAAAACAGGTGATAACATAGCCCATTACATGATACAAAACAGGAGATAACATAGCCCATTACATGATACGAAACAGGAGATAACATAGCCCATTACATGATACAAAAAGATGATAACATAACTCAATACACGATACAAAACAGGTGATAACATAGCCCATTACATGATACGAAACAGGTGATAACATAGCCCATTACATGATACAAAAAGATGATAACATAACTCAATACAAGATACAAAACAGGTGATAACATAGCCCATTACTCTATGCAAAATAATGATAACATAACCCACGAACACAGACAGTTTAATGGAATGGTATGTAACTCTAATTATTTACCACAGTTACGGGATAAGGTTGAGAATACAGCACATATACAATATAATTTTGCGACTGTGTAAAATACACAAAGTAAAACAGTGATATGATAGCACTACAGAGCTATAGAGCAGTGACAACACAGCACACACACTCACGATATATTACAGTATTATGGCACTGCGCCATATGTCACTGTGACGAATTCGATCGTAGTGATAATAGCACAGAGTAATAAAATGGCACGCGTCGCCCAGAACAAATAACCCCGTTGCAAAAATTCGAACCTTCAACCTGGGTTTGCGAGAGCAGAGGGTTGCAAAGGTCTGCAGCAAGAACACACGGGTCACTTTGAAGGAAAGCGATGAAAGGTAACTGGATGTACTTACGCTATAATAATCTATAATAATCTCCGGATGTATAGCATAATATAGAACTCTAATCTTGGACGATATTGATGATGCCAAACACGATAACCCTTGCAAATTGTTGGTTGATGAAAAAAAAAAAAAATTACGATCATAAAATACTCAACTCTACAAGACACGATACGGCCCTGGTTGGTAAACCCACCTACTGCGCTGAAGGCAAGAACTGTTTCCACAAAAACGTTATCTGATATGATTTGTTTTACAAAAGAATCTATCTTATTATCTATTTACACACACACACACACACACACACACACACACACACCACACACACACACACACACACACACACACACATATATATATATATATATATATATATATATATATATATATATATTATATATATTATATATATTATATATATATATATATATATATATATATATATATATATATATATATATATATTATCCCTGGGGATAGGGGAGAAAGAATACTTCCCACGTATTCCCTGCGTGTCGTAGAAGGCGACTAAAAGGGAAGGGAGCGGGGGGCTGGAAATCCTCCCCTCTCGTTTTTTTTTTTTTTTTTTTTTTTTTTTTTTTTTCCAAAAGAAGGAACAGAGAAGGGGGCCAGGTGAGGATATTCCCTCAAAGGCCCAGTCCTCTGTTCTTAGCGCTACCTCGCTAATGCGGGAAATGACGAATAGTATGAAATATATATATATATATATATATATATATATATATATATATATATATATATATATATATATCCTATGAGTCCACGGGGAAAATGAAACACGAAAAGTTCCCAAGTTCACTTTCTTGTAATAATCACATCATCAGGGGAGACACAAGAGAGAAATATAAGTCAGTTGATATACATCGAAGAGACGAAGCTAGGACGCCATTTGGTAAACAAAATTGTGATCCTCTCCAACATATATATATATATATATATATATATATATATATATATATATATATATATATATATATATATATATATATATATATATATAATGATACCTCTTCGAAGTAGCTCAACCACAACATTACGGTCACAGAACATTTAGAGTTTCACGTCACTGGTTGTGTCAGGGCCCGTAAGAGTGGAGAGGTCTTTGTATTTTCCACTGATTTATGGATACAAAAATATGGTAATGCGCGATATATATAAAAACTAATCGCAAGCCGTCATAAAATCGCAATATCTTTCGTTGTTACTCGACTGGGAAGAAAGACCAGGTAATGCATAATAAGCGAGCTGGGTTGTAACAATGGTTGGGTTAGGGCAGGAAGAACGTCACATAATACCGAGAATCGGGGATTTAGGTGCGTCACACGACACCCTGAACAGGTGAGGTAGTCCGTCGCAGCACCTTCACATACGGGAGAAGGCACGTCTTAGAACACCTATACAAGACATGAGACACGTCACAACACCCAGGGAGAAGACACGTCATATAACATTCAGACTAAGGGAGAATGTACGTCACAACACTCAAACTAAAGGAGAAAATACATCATATAACACCTAAATATGAGAGAAACCACGTCACAAACCCCAGACTAAGGGAGAAGGTGCCTCATACAGCACACAATCTAAAGGAGACACTAAGTAAGGGAGAAGGCACGTCACACCCTAAGTGAGAAGACGCATGTTGTGTACAACGCTTAAATCAAGGGAAAAGGCACGTCACATAACACCCAGACTAAGGGTGGAAGCACAGCACGTCAGAATACTGACACCAAGGGAGGAGACACGTCACAAAACACCGAGACTAAAGGAGGCGGCACGTCATACAACACCAAGACTAAGGGAGAGGCACGTCATACATAGACCAAGGGAGGAGGCACGTCACACATCATCCACACGTAGGGTGGAGGCACGTCACACATTATCCACACTAAGGGTGGAGGCACGTCACACAATATCCACACTAAGGATGGAAGCGTCACAAAACATCTACACTAAAGGTGGAAACACGTCATACATCATCCACACTAGGGGTGGATGCACGTCACACAACATCCATACTACGGGTGGAGGCACGTCACACAACATCCACACTAAGGAAGGGCACGTCACAAAACACCGAGACTAAGGTGACGAGGCACGTCACACAGCACTCGTATCCCTTCCATGTTTCTTTAGCAATAACGATCGTTTCCTCTTCTAACGGCCCCCTCCACCTCCGACTCACAATACGGGGAGGAACTTGTATCGGAAGACCCATAACACGAGGACTCCTTGAATAAAACACAAGCCAGTCAATGACGCACGCTTGACACGCGAGGTAATCTATGCTGCACTCCAGGCAGGCAGGCAAGAGGAACAGTAAGAGGGATAGGGGAAGGGGGGTTAGTTATGGGAGAGGGAGGGAACCACTGGAAGTAGGGGGAAGGAAGAGGGACTTGGCGCACCGAGGGACAAGGGAGGGAACGGGCGGGCCTTGGATAGTTTATGGGACAAAATTATGCACTAGTCTACGATTGATGGTGGGGTCTAATTTCTCTTGACTGAGTTATATGGACCAATAACTATTGTACTTGTTGAAGTTGTCATGTTCTCGTAAGGTGTTTTGTCTACATTTTCAGTATATATATATATATATATATATATATATATATATATATATATATATATATATATATATATTATAATAATATTATTGTTACCGAGGTCCCATTTTCCAGGGGCTTTTGCACTTTCAAAGAAGGGACAGGATGGACTCCTTTGAACCAAGAAGTTCTTTGACGAGATGTACTCTATTTCGTCAACTGACGATGATAGCCACGCCAGAGTGACTTTTCACTCGGAGTTTAGCCTCGAGCAGACAGTATATATATATATATATATATATATATATATATATATATATATATATATATATATATATATATATATATATATAATCATTGAACAAATATATGTCATTTCTAATTTCAGTGTATTAACATGTAATTGAATCCAGAGGTCTACTCCCCCGCAAAGATATATATATATATATATATATATATATATATATATATATATATATATATATATATATATATATATATATATACGTTCTGTTGTTTTTTGCCTTGGTCAAGAAGGATGACGACTATTTCAGATACGTTCCCAGATAAGATTCCCTATACTCTCAAGAATAATTCCCCTGCATATATAGCTTTCACTCCTCATCGCAGAACCATAATTTTTGTCCATAATTTTTTTCGGAACCCATTATATTTTTTTCTGTTTACAAAGCTAAGGAAATAATTTGCATCTGCATTTGACTAAAAAATTTTGAATTACGAAAGACTACTTTCACGTAATCGAATCGGAGTTCGATGTGTCTTATCGTCGGCCTTCCTTCTTGAAGCCGACTCGTTCAAATAAATTATAAAATATAACAGAAAGGTTATCCAAATTTCGTTTTAGAAATAATCGTACTGTTTAGCTTATCACTGTACTTCATTACTTGCCTCTCTAACTCAGGACTGGGGAAATACCACTTGCATATGGCAAAGGGCTGCTATTACATTACGTATGAAAACATAACTCCAAAACACGAAGTATATGTCGTCGGCAAAAGCATTAAGTCCATCATGGAAACTTGTCGTTAACATTTCCTAATGCTTTAGAGTGGAGAAATGATTTGCATCTCATGCTGCATTGTGTGATCTGTCAAGGAATCCAAACACATCACTTTCATCAAAAGATATTATTTTTCTACAGAAATCATGTACATAATAGTATAAACTGACCTGTTAAATCGTTGATATATAGCTTGTCACTGCACACTATTTAAGACAAATTAATCTCGTTTCTAACTTTAGTTCTCATTTCATTTATAAGCTGTCATAAGCTTTTCCAAGCTGGAGCACAAACTTCTCAAGATATACGAGAAGTACACCTTTCCTTCTAACACACAGATGCGAACTGACACGAAACATCCCAACCCTACGAATAGTCCCTTGTGTCTGCTTGGGATGTGCTGCCGGTGCGGAGGAGAACTTGTCGTACCGCGTGGCTCATCAGAGTTTCCAATTCATTCATAAAATTTACCAGAAAACATTGTTCTGATGGCACTAGTGATATATGATTCATGGTGATACAACAAGAATACGTTGTATGCAGTTATACACATGCATATTGATATTGCACACTGTTATTTGCTAGAATATGCAATCATTGCACGCATATGTTCTTCCGATTCGGTTTTGTTGCATGATATTGGTGTTTACGTTACTAACGGATAAACCATATGTACGTGTGGTTGTCACTACGTCGATCGTCGTGATATGACAGCTCTCTTGACAAGGGCAGTCTGTTCCATTGAATCCACGAATCGTAAAGGTGGAGCTCGCACTGCGTGTAGTGCTGCTGAAGCGCGCGCGCTCACACACACACACACACACACACACACACACACACACACACATATATACATACATACACACAGACGTACACGCATGCATGTATCCACGCCTGTGCATACACACAGGCTCAATGGGAAATTACTTTAGCACCATCCCGGAAGCCTTCCCGTCGCTTCTTGCCTGAGAGATCGGTAAGATTACACGCAGCTGACGTGCCTTGAATCACTACCCCACATTGAAGCTAATGCAGAGCCGAGACGTGGCCTTCTGCAGCAGAAATAATACCTCTACAAGGCCCTCCATAACAGAGTAATTCATGAGAAGTACGGCTCGATAAGACATCATAATGCCCTAACAAGCTACTACACCCTCTGCAACAATGCAACATCAGTCACTAGTATGGGAAACTGAAAGTTGAGTGATTTTTTCCTCCTAAACTACCCCACTGCCTTGTAAGTTTCCCAGACTTTCTCGACAATAGGGGGAATACGAGACCTCTGTGGCTCTCTCCTTCAAGGACCTCGCCAGAGCTTCGGGAGCAGAGATAACTACGTCCACCGGTCTCAACGGCGAGAGAACCTCTCCTGACGACATCGCTCTCCAGGATAGCCAGACCTGGATGACCTCCAAGCCCCTTCACCATCAACCATCGTGATTATGGACGTTAATTCGCCTTGAGGCCCAGTCCCTTGACCTCTATGCACCTTGTATCCTCCTCCTCTGGGCCGCCGCCCATAGGAACGAACACGCACAGCAGACGCGTCGCTCTTGCAGTGGAAATTAGAAAATCAAAATCAACCTCGTCTCGCTCTTGTTGTCAGATTAATTTCCATCACCCCCTTCAAGTTGTTCGGGCACACTAAGTCTCTCTCTCTCTCTCGCTGCTGGACGAATGATTAAGTTGGACGGAACACGTCACCGCCATCAAGTCGTGCAGCCGCTGCTTCAATATTCTTCGCCGACTTTAGACACTTTGGACCCCCTACATCTAAACTCGAAGACCATCCACACAACTTTAATTCTTCCCTAACTCACGTAGGTCTGTGCCTGTACCTCTCCCTGCCTGCTCCTCCTTCTTATCCACCACACAATAGGGGCTGCTAGAAAAGGTGCAAAAGAATGGCAATTATGCAATTATCTACCGTTCCTCTTATACTACCTACCAGATTGCGTTTAGTGTACTTGATTCTCCACACTCCCGACGAACCAGCACTCGAACCTCATCCGACAGTTCGAGAGAAGTTTACTGCACCACCACACGAAATCCTTCGTCCCCGAGTTGCGTATCTACCCCGCGGACGTATTGAGCCAAACGAGTTGGTGAAGACCGCTGCAAGAGCAGCCCATTTCAACCATGGTGAACAGACAACAGTTATCAGATTGCAAATTAATTTTCACGTTAGTATACAAAGGGACAAAGGATTCCAAACAGCAACAGACCATTGGGTCCTTTCGAGGCCGTTTGTGATAGCGGAAGATATCAGAAACTCACATGTTAGTGTGGTAAATGTTAGAACGTAAATAGATAACTCAGAGAGAAATACCTAAAGATTATCAGTGTGGCTAAGGAGGCACAAATAATGTAAGTCGTGGACTTGAAATAGTCATCACGTCTGTTCTTTAATGTATCTGTAGTTCTTTCACCAACTCTGTAAAACTCAAATCGTTGCATAAGTTAACGATACGAGTTTGTATTCATTACTGTGAGTGAAATCAGACGAATTAAGTTTTGATTTGGTAGATGAAGATTATCAAAGCCTTTGATGATTTTGAATGCTTGTATAACATCACCACTTAACCTTTTTCTTTCCTAAGCTGAATAGATTCAAGTCGTTTAATCTACTCTCGTAAGATTTGTGTCTTAGCAACGTTACGCTGCTCTCTCCATTTTCTTTTAGGTAGGGAGAGCAAAACTGAACACGATATTCACGATGGAGACGAATCAGTGAATTGTAAAGAGAGTAAGGATGATTCCCCTGGACTTAAAGTTCGAAGGTCCTACCACTGTACTTCAGAATTTTGTTCGCTCTTTTCACTACCTTCTGTGCACTGCTTACATGTTTGTTAGAGCACCGGAAATTATTTTACACCCAAGCCTTTTACCTCATCGACCTTTTTCAGTTCAACAAAATTCATACTGTCAATCGCTTTTTCTTTTTGTTACCGGTATTTAAAACTTTGCACTTGTCGATGAAATCAATTTTCCCTCTCTCTCTCTCTCTCTCTCTCTCTCTCTCTCTCTCTCTCTCTCTCTCTCTCTCTCTCTCTCTCTCTCTCTCTCTCTCTATATATATATATATAAAGGCTGTCTCTTTCCCGTACACCAAACCCTTTTTAATGGCCCCACTATTTGTGTTGTATGTGTTTACATATTTTCAGTCTTTAGTTGTAGTTTATTGAATAATCTGTTTATTAATATCATTATTATTATTATAGTTATTATTATTATTATTATTATTATTATTATTATCATTATTATTATTATTATTATTATTATTGTTGTTATTATTATCATATTATTATTATTATCATTATTGTTATTATTATCATTATGATTATCATTATTATTATTGTTATTATTATTATTATTATTATCATCATTATTATTGTTATTATCATCATTATTATCATTATTATCATTATTACTTAAATAAAACCAAATACACTACCCGCACACACACACACACACACACACACACACACACACACACACACACACACGCACACACACGCTCACCCTCACAAATGCACACAAATAAAAATTTACTGTTGCCACCCCAATCTTCCATGACCTGTGCACACATGAGCTGACGCCCAGCACACACTAATAGCCAACGCCCTTCCGTGGTTATGGTCACACCCCAGCCATTATTATACACCTTAGGCTGGGCCACACATTCTGAGGGCTCCGCAACACGCATACAAATGGCTATACAGGTCTCACAAAATCTTTTGCACATAGATTTTTATTCCTCCTAACCTGAACGCACTATGTTGATCTCTGAACATTCAAGAACGCATACAGGTTTCAAGGTGTACGTGTTATGTGTCGGACGCAACAAGGTAATTATACACATAGGTAATTATACACGTATACAAAGTTAAGAGACGGGGCAACACTAGTGTAAAATTCTCTCCTTGTACACACATGATTAGGAATCACACACACACACACACACACACACACAGCTCGTCAAGAGGGCATAAAAGGAGACAAGTTATATAAAAAAGTGGAAGTATTACCTGCTAAAATGAGTAGGAGAGTTGTAGTTAAATGAAGAGTAACCTCTAGATAGAGCCGGTATACATAAAGACTGTATGATAAAGCAAGTGTACGGGGTACGTCCCTCCCCTCTGCTGCACAAATAGGGGCATAGGGAAATGTCGCGTGATCCCTCATGCGTCACGAATAGGTAAACAGGTCGTATCCCATGCGTTACAAATAGGTAAGGAGGTAATTACATGGGTGGATTCCCATATGTCAACCTTCCCACACCTCCCTACGTAGCTGCACGTGCTTCCCCTCTCCCCTCCACCTGCCCACACATCTTCATTCCCACACATGGGTACCCTCCTACTTGCCATGGAGTGAGTGGGTGAAGGAGCCCTCCACCTGCCCACACATCTTCATTCCCACACATGGGTACCCTCTACTTGCCATGGAGTGGGTGGGTGTAGGAGCCCTCCACCAGCCCACACATCTTCATTCCCACACATGGGTACCCTCTACTTGCCATGGAGTGAGTGGGTGAAGGAACCCTCCACCTGCCCACACATCTTCATTCCCACACATGGGTACCCTCTACTTGCCATGGAGTGAGTGGGTGAAGGAGCCCTCCACCTGCCCACACATCTTCATTCCCACACATGGGTACCCTCCTACTTGCCATGGAGTGAGTGGGTGAAGGAACCCTCCACCTGCCCACACATCTTCATTCCCACTCATGGGTACCTCCTACTTGCCATGGAGTGAGTGGGTGAAGGAGCCCTCCACCTGCCCACACATCTTCATTCCCACACATGGGTACCCTCTACTTGCCATGGAGTGAGTGGGTGAAGGAACCCTCCACCAGCCCACACATCTTCATTCCCACACATGGGTACCCTCCTACTTGCCATGGAGTGGGTGGGTGTAGGAGCCCTCCACCTGCCCACACATCTTCATTCCCACACATGGGTACCTCCTACTTGCCATGGAGTGAGTGGGTGAAGGAGCCCTCCACCTGCCCACACATCTTCATTCCCACACATGGGTACCTCCTACTTGCCATGGAGTGAGTGGGTGAAGGAACTCTCCACCTGCCCACACATCTTCATTCCCACACATGGGTACCTCCTACTTGCCATGGAGTGAGTGGGTGAAGGAGCCCTCCACCTGCCCACACATCTTCATTCCCATACATGGGTACCTCCTACTTGCCATGGAGTGAGTGGGTGAAGGAGCCCTCCACCTGCCCACACATCTTCATTCCCACACATGGGTACCTCCTACTTGCCATGGAGTGAGTGGGTGAAGGAACTCTCCACCTGCCCACACATCTTCATTCCCACACATGGGTACCCTCTACTTGCCATGGAGTGGGTGGGTGTAGGAGCACACTGACACAGACCTCCCATTCCACGTCTCTTCCAGCATACGTGGAGCTCTGGGTTGCCAGGTTGTCGGCACGCTGGAAACGGTTGAAGTGTGTGTGGATAACTGCCAAAAAATCAGGATTACAGATTACATTTAGAGAAGTTATAATGGGACAAGTTTTGATTACACGTGCGAAAAGAGCAGTAGTGATACCATTATTAATCTCTTGAATGTGTAAAGTTAGAAATGTCATTAGTTACGTGATTTATCTAATATCACGTTCGTCCGACATTACGTAGGTACAGTATTAGTCGAGCCAATTTCACTGAAGAATATTCAAGGTGCGATTAACTCGTCCAAATGGAATAGTAAGAGGTTCGTATGTTTCAATCTTGATGAATATTAAATCATTCTCAACACTGAGTGAAATGAATTCGATGATTCTATCGGTGTCACTCATTTCCGATGTTAAGTGATACAGTTATCTGAAGCCTTAGTACCAAAAGCTTTCAAAAAGCAGGAAAAGATATGGGAATTAATTGCTGAAATCAGACGAATTCAATCACTCGACTGATCCATCTCTTGGAGTCAGTTGAAATTCCATTAGTGATTCCTAGAAAGGCATTGCATCAGAAATAATATCCAGACACTTAGTTGGAAGTTTCAAAATATATTGTACAACAGAACTCAAAAACTTGGAAGATTATAAAAGTAATGATTAATGAATGTATGGATGACAATGTGATTGCATGGAAAATTTACTCATTTGAGAAAAATCATTCAATTCTTTGATGCTGTGTTTTTTCGTCTTCGTGTAGGCACAGATTTTCCATGAGTACTTCTGTGATGTCTTCGTTTATACAAATTTGTGACCTGGACAGAATGAACACCTAAGTTGGCCCTCAAGATCTGGACTATACTTCAGTATCTTCTCTCTCCAATCTCTCTCTTGATCACCTCGCTCCACGACCCTCCCAAAATGTGCCAGTTCACACAAGTCGTCCCTGCTGTCAACAGTCAGAATAAGATAGTCATAGCCACTACGTCCAGCCACCTGGCCTGTAAGATAGTCATAGCCACTACGTCCAACCACCTGGACCTGTAAGATAGTCATAGCCACTACGTCCAGCCACCTGGACCTGTAAGATAGTCATAGCCACTACGTCCAGCCACCTGGCCTGTAAGATAGTCATAGCCACTACGTCCAGCCACCTGGACCTGTAAGATAGTCATAGCCACTACGTCCAGCCACCTGGACCTGTAAGATAGTCATAGC
Organism: Panulirus ornatus; assembly: GCF_036320965.1. Lineage (NCBI taxonomy): Eukaryota > Metazoa > Arthropoda > Malacostraca > Decapoda > Palinuridae > Panulirus > Panulirus ornatus. The sequence continues at coordinate 29,424,305 of NC_092244.1, read as the reverse complement.
CACTACGTCCAGCCACCTGGCCTGTAAGATAGTCATAGCCACTACGTCCAGCCACCTGGACCTGTACCATATCTCGTCACAGGGAACATCTGTTGACTCTTATGTTTGGCCCAAACACTTTCCAGTGTCTTCTCCTATTCTCAGAATACGCCTTTGTCTTCCCGCTACTGCAGAAACATTGTCCATTTTGCCCTAAACATATGCCTTTTCCTCCTCTATTCTCTAAACACTATTTCAGCCTCGCCATTTCTAAATGTGTTTCAGCTCCTTGTGTTCCCTCAACACACCCTCTTCATCCTGCCTGCAAGAAATACACGCGATCTCCATCTTCTGTTGCCAGAATGCAAGTCCTCTCCTTCCCATATTCCTTAAATACGAACTTTTGATACCTTGTGATACATGAAGACTTCTCCACCTTTATTTCTAAACGCACGTCATGTAAAATGCCTAAAGGAATGTTCATCCTTAACGTAGTAAGCTTAGGGAAACCTATGAGCCAAATACACCGAGCCACGTGTGTTATTCCGAAATTAAAGTAACTCTACCAGCCGAAATGTAATTCGTAACAAATAGGGGAATTTTCATATTTTTTCTGGTCAAAAGTTAAAATTTCCTAGCTAAAAATAGTGATAATTAAGTCCCTCGCTCATATTTGCTCATTTGGGCTCATAAATTTGCAGTTCGCCGTAGCGTGAGTTGCATGTTTAAATGTATTTTGGTATTCTGTTCTTTCAGTTTCCACTCTGTTCCATCTACGTAGAAGAATTGTGTCTGGGCTGCGTCGAGGATTACTTCGTAGGAGATTCTCAGCTACTGTTCACTTTGGTTTAGAGGCAGCAGTGTTCTGATGTATGCGCAGCGCCGCGGGTGTAGACGAAGGGAGAAACGGTTACTGGGGCCTAGTTACTGTGGGAGCTTGTGAGTATCTGCTCACTGTGGGAGCTTCTCAGGGCTTAGTTACTGTGGGACGAGTCTACTACACTCCTTAGAAAACCATGACATATGAAGCAGTTAGTAGAAACCACGGGAAGGTCTCTGGGGTCTGGTTGTGGACGAGGACCTTCTGGTTTTGGTGCAGTGTACATGACAGCTGGAGAATGGCTGTGAGCGGATGAGGCCATTCTTTGTGTCTTCCTGGTGTTACCTCGCTATCACGGGAAATTGCCAACAAGTATACTCACACATCATATATATATATATATATATATATATATATATATATATATATATATATATATATATATATATATATTGTACCTCTCCTGATGATGTGATTATTATACGAAAGTGCACTTAGAAACTTAGCGTGTTTCAGTTCCCCGTGGACTCATAGGGATATACTTGATCACGCGCTCAATTGTGATCCTTTCCAAATAGGAATGTGTGTGTGTGTGTGTGTGTGTGTGTGTGTGTGTGTGTGTAACAGGCGAAGTTGAAGTTCTCCCGCCAGGAGCACTACGGGCCGTTGCACAACCACCTTTTCTGTTTCCAGCGAGGTCCAACAACTTATCAGATATGCTACTCAGGATATCGATCGTCACGTCCAACCCTCCATTACACACACGATGGCTTTTTCGCCTTTAAACCATGTAGGCTGTTGCCACACAGCTTCAAACCCATTGACGAGGTTTTGACCCGCAATTCTGCCATCATCACCCTTGTTCCCTACCTTCCATCCTCCCTCACTTCAAACGTCATGTCTGGGAGAGAAGAGTGCGTTGCTGTACTCACCTGCAATTACGTCTCCGCTTCATCTTTCCTATGGATGGTTAGTGCTTTCTCCTGGTGTGATGTTCGTCAGGGTGCAGGACGGATGCTGGTGCTCCCTGGTGCGTGTCTGGAGTCTTACATCACTTGGATCTCTTGGGAGAAATTGTCTGTCATCCATGGTTTGATGTCTCTCTCTCTCGTTCGGTCTCCACGTGGACCAGAAACAGGGTGTATCCAACTTACAGGGAGCGCAGTCGAACTCTCTCTCTCTCTCTCTCTCTCTCTCTCTCTCTCTCTCTCTCTCTCTCTCTCTCTCTCTCTCTCTCTCTCCTATTCCCCCCCCCCCCCGTCTCATCTTGGTGTTTCCTCTTCTCTTTCTGACAGACGTTTACTTTATCTTCTGCTTGCGACACTTGCCTGCTATCGCATCTCCTTCCGCAGCACCTGGCTGCAAGAACCCCACGGACATTATATGAACGTTGGCAGCTAAAGATCACATGACTCGAGATCTGCTGCTTTCCTCCTACATCTAGACTGAAAATTCTTTCCCTTTTTTACGATCGCCCGGACTCCTACAATCTGGCTTCATTTCAGAGGGGCAAGAAAATGATGGACTGCTTTGGAATGAGAAGTTCCTTGACGAGGCTTTACTCCCAGCGATACACCCTTACCAGAGATGACTTTATACCATTGGTGTAACGAGAATTACATCATGTACATTTCCTCTCTTTCTCTAAAGCCACTGTAATCATTTGAGTGTCAATAGGCAGGCTGTGCAGTTGGTCTCTGTAGGAATTGTCAACGATTCCCTCTACCGCTGAGAGCTTCTACAGGAATAAATCAGAGCGTGTGTGTGTGTGTGTGTGTGTGTGTGTGTGTGTGTCGTGTGTGTGTGTGTGTGTGTGTGTGTGTGTGTGTGTGTGTGTGTGTGTGTGTGTGTGTGTGTGTGTGTGTGTAAAGCTTCGTCAAGGCTAAGCTTGTCACGGGCGCTCTCTCGAATGACTTCCCGTTCTCGGGTGTGCCAAGACTGGCACAGGTCCGGGGGTGTGTGTGTGTGTGTGCACAGGGCGGCGGATGTGTAACTTCAGTACTGTAGTGGGCTCTTTAGGTTATGTGTGTGTGTGTGTGTGTGTGTGTGTGTGTGTGTGGAGCACCAAAGTTACAACCATCAGTGTGACGTGGATGGGAACGCGTCTAGACGGGTCCAATGGAGACTTTCAACAGCCAGTTAGATGTCTTGGTCTGATAGGCCGTTGAAGAGATGTAGATTGCCATCTTGTCTCTTGTTTCGTAGGTTGATTGCAGGTCGCAGGTCGCGGGTGAGCGGGGACTCTGTGAATGTCAAGACGATTGGTATCCTCAAGATGACAATTTTTGTTGAGTCTTCCATATGTTCTCTTGTTAAGCTCATTTTGTATTGCTTTCTCGCATGCAACTCTGGTTCGCCATGTTGGAGATGCGTGGTGGTACGTGTTGACAAGGCGACATCGGTGGCTCTCCCATACTTCATGCTTGGGTACGGGGCTTCCAGCCTCCTCCTTGACTTGGTGAATTCATAAAGGGTGAAGGCTCTGGCGGGGATTGTGGCTACGGTTGAGATTGTCGGTTTATGACGAACTGTGTAGTGTTTACGTTCTTACGGTAGAAGGTATAAGTATTAATACAAGTTCCCGGATTTGTCGTTCGTCATAGTCTCCCATCTTGCCTCTCCTTCTGGGGCCGTATGCAGAAAAATTCTTAGATTTCTGCTTATTTCTATGCTTAGCTGAGCAAGTGACTTAAGTGCCACACAGAAAAGGACTAAGCACGATGCTTAGCAAAACTTAAGCATAAGATTTAAGAAGTATGAAATGCAGTTTGGGTCAAATTATTTGTCGTCTGCTAAGCAAATACTTAAGCGTAGGGCAGCTTTTAGAAACATGCTTAGCAAAATTCTTAAAGTTAAGTAAGATTCTTTAGGGTTAAGCATACTTAATCATTCTAAGAAGTTTTCTGCATACCGCCCCTGGTGTTTGTCTACTAATCTACTTTCCCAGTTATTTCCTCATTTACGATGTGTTGATATTCGAGCACTGGATGCTCCCTTCTCAAGGAGTGCCTTACCACAGATGAGGAAGCTTATGTCCCGGTTTTCGTAGGTCACAATGAGATCTAAAGTACTCATGATGCATCATTAGTTCTGGCTTCGCTGTGTTCCCTGACATGTTGGTGCTTAAAGATTTGAACACGTACACGTTGCGTTTGCTCCGTGTCGAGGGCCAGCTCACCCAATACACTTTTCCATGGTTGGAATACTCCATTATGAAGACCTCTCCACTGCACTGCGGGAGTAATCTCGCTCCTTGCATTACCTCTGTGGTTGTACGTTCATTACTTGCTCTGACTTTTCCCTCCTGATCATCCTATACTCTCCCGTTATTTAATGGTGGAACAGACCCGTCGTCTCGTATGGAGCAGAACTTTACGAGCGTTACCAGCTTGTGGTTACGTGGCGAGTGGAAACTTACCACTGACGAAGTTGTATCATCGGAGTTTTGTTTCGCCAAAGAACTTTTCACTCGAAAGAAATCCATCCTTTCCCTGTTACTGATTGCTGCGCAGCCTTAAAGGTGCAGGGAACCCCTGGAGAAGGAAGTGTTCCTGAGGTTACATAATAGTAATGATAATACCATCGATAATGGTAATAATAATGATAAAAGTAATGATAATGATAATAATGATAATAATAATAATTATAATAATAATAATAATAATAATGATAATGATAATAATAATAGTAATGATAATAATAATGATAATAATAATAATAATAATAATAATGATAATAATAATAATAATAATAATAATAATAATAATAATGATAATAATAATAATAATGATAATAATAATAATAATAATAATAATAATAATAATAATAATAATAATAATAATAATGATAGTAATAGTAATAATGATAGTAATAGTAATAATGATGATAATAACAATAATGATAATAATAATGGTGATAATCATAGTTACTGCCGTTATCATGATAATGATGAAAATGTTCTAACTTCAGACTTTCCTATAAAAGTTAACCCAGGCTCCTTCCTTCTCAGCGACCTTTTAGGAAAAAAAAGAAATCAGAAAATCGTGGAGGTAAAACATAGAACTTATCCCTGGGGATAGGGGATTAAGAATACTTCCCACGTATTCCCTGCGTGTCGTAGAAGGCGACTAAAAGGGGAGGGAGCGGGAGGCTGGAAATCCTCCCCTCTCGTTTTTTTTTTTTTTTCAATTTTCCAAAAGAAGGAACAGAGAATTGGGCCAGGTGAGGGTATTCCCTCAAAGGCCTACTCCTCTGTTCTTAATGCTACCTTGCTAACGCGGGAAATGGCGAATGGTTTAAAAGAAATAAAAGAAAGAAAAAAACATAGAACTGAGCCAGGAAGAACAGGACTAATATTCCTCGAGTAACCTGGCTGCCAACTGGGAGAAAAATGGAGAGTGGATGAAGACTCAAGGTTGGCTCTCTAAAAAAAAAAAAAAAGAAGAAAAGATGAATATCTTGATCACGCTCGAGTTTCCAGCTTCGCCCAGCCAACCCACTGGGAAAGGTTGTGTGTGTGTGTGTGTGATGTCATGATGAGTTCTTCCTCAACACCTTGCCTGTACTGTCTCCCCGAGACGATAACCTAGTGTGTGTCTCGCTCTCCCGCCTGCAACTAATTCATCCACATTAGTATGGTACGGAGGGGGGAGTTCTACATGGTACGGGGGAGGGAGTTCTACATGGTACGGGGAGGGAGTTCTACATGGTACTGGGAAGGAGCTCTACATGGTACGGGGAGAGATTCCACATTGAACAGTGCGGGAGTTCTCCATTCGTAGGGCCCTTTCACTTGAACAACCTCTACTTTCATAAAATGTTTCTGTTTCGTTTATACTGCCTGCATGCACAATCCTCACCTTTTCACCTCCACTGTTCCACAACTCTGCTTATACTATAGATAAACTTCTTATCGTTTTTAACATATGCCTCACAAAGTTTCTTCCTATGTCGTCCAGTCGTTTGTTGTTGCATCTTTCGCAGAACTGTTCGCTGTAAACGTTGTCAGATCGATCAAGAAACCTTAAAGTCATAACCACATTATCCATAATTCTACGTTCATCTGTCGTGGACCAGTTTGTGGCCTGTAGCTATTTCCCGTAACTCGACTCTCTCATTTCTCAGGTATCATCTGTGTTGCCCTCCTCGGAAACTTCTGCATTAGAGCGTTTTGTTCGTCGTAAGTGTCGCGACCAAACCTTTAATCCAGGCAGAACATGAGTCGTAATACGTTATTGAACCTTTCCTTATTTCTATGTACTTCAGTGCAATTTTCGTATTAACCAGCAGATAACTTGTCTTCCCACTGATTTAATACTTAAGGCCACAAGAGCGACTGATTCAATGCGCTGCACCCTAAATCATCCTCAGCGTTTCTTTAATGTCATTAGAGTCCTCGCCCGGTCTTCTATCGCTGTGTCCCATCTTCATAATTCGCTCACGTCTGAACCCCATCGCGAGTGTATGTGACAAACCCTGTAGCTTGTATGAGACCCTTTGTGAGTAAATGCAGCCCTGGTCTTTTCTTGTTCCTCTGGACTTCATCGTCATCCCGAAACACACCAGGTATGAGTCCGGTCGTCCTGGCAGCTTGTTAACACAGATCAAGAGTGAACAGCGGCCTTAATATCGAGCTTTACTTTGGGGGTGTGTCATCCCAACCCACTTTCAAAGGACGTCCATGACGTGGTTCTCTGTTCCCTGCCACGTAGATGATGATCGCATCACTTGAGTTCATCCATGTTGCCTGCACGAGACTCCAGCATCTTAACTAACCCCTGTACGTGGGATTGTACCGAAGGCGATCTGGCAGTCTAACAACACGCCATCCATCCATTATTTTTTTTCTCTCTCTAAACTACAGCTCATTTTATTTGGGAGGTTTAGAGGATTTGTTACGTATGGATGTTTCTCTTGTGCAAGCGATCATCCATTTGCTATCTAATTAAGTTTTTTTTTCAGCGTTTTCTGACCACACTCGTCAAAGATGCTGGTTTTTACTTCAGTGCAATCATTTGATCTCCTTTCATAGATACAGGCTCGGTATTTGTGTATTCCACTCCCGTGGCACTTCGCACCTTCCCGTTCATGTAATGGAAGGACAAGTAATGTGAATCAGTTTCTGTTTGCGTATGACACTGCTTGGTGGTGGACTCGAGAGAGAAAAGAAAAAAAACTCCAGAAGTTGGTGACAGTTTTAGAGCGCGTGAAAGAAGAAAGTTAAACGTAAATGTTAGCGTAGGTAAGGTAAAGAAAAGCGGCAAGCAGGGGTGAAGGAGTGAGACGAGACGGTGTACGTGTCGAGGAAGTGGAGTGCTTCAGGAATCTGGGAAGGGACGGAACAGCTGGGAAGGGACGTAACAATTGATGGAACTACAGGAGTTGAAGTCAGACATACAGCGGAAGAGGAGGCTATGTCTTAGAAGCAAAGCCGAGTACGTATGAAGGCATAGTAGTCCCTACAGTGCGGTATGGTTGTGAGTCTTGGGACTTTGAACGTAAAACAAAGATAGGTTGATCGTGTTGGAAATGATATGCCAGATGTCGATATGTCGTGTGAAGCGAGTGAGTTGGTCGTGTGAGGGATGGCAGGGTCAGAGAGGTGTGGTAGTCAAGTAGTCTGACTGGAGGGGACTACCTGGGTGTGGTGAAATGACTCAGACATATGGACAGGATGAGTGAAGGATCAGTGTGTCAGAACTTGAGGGAGAGGAAGGGAATGACTGAAATAGAGATGGAAGGACGGGGTTGAAATAGGCTTTTCAGTATCTGGGCCTTAACAATCAGGAAGGTGATTGGAGTGCTTGGGAGAAAACGACTTGGATCGCTGTGGTATGGTGCTAGGTTGAAGCAGGGTGTGTGGAGTGGTTTACAGAAACCATGGAATAGTCTGTGGGGCTTGGCTGTTGATGATGGGGGTCTGGTTTCAGTGAATTATACATGACAGCCTGAGAATGGATGTGCGCACGTGTGGCCATCGTCCACTTGTTCCTGACGTCATCTTGATGAGGCGTGAGAGGCTATTGGTTATAAAAAAGAATAATCAAGTGTGCAGTCAGGAGTTCCTGCACAAGGCATGAGTTCATGTTGTGTAAGTTAACCAGACCTATTCGCCTAATAGGGATCAAAAGTTCTTCATTACCCTAGTTACGTTGTGTCATACAATTACAATGCTGTTATCATGACCTCCTCCTCGTCTTATCACATTATGGTTGTGTGTTAGAATATACTCCAGTCTGAATACATTTTAGACCATGTTTCTGAGACCTTCACATATATTCTCATCTTCTTTGACAGCCCCTCTTTCTTTACTCCTCATGAATTCATGGAACAGTTTTGGGTGTTCCTCTGCCTTGTCCTGTTTTAATTCATTTCTCAAAAGTTTCTCTGCTCCTCTTTCTTATCTTTCTTTGCTCATTCGTCGCGCTTCCATAACTTTCAGCTGCTGGCTACTCTAGTATTGCTTATACCCTTTCCAAAGCCCAACCCTTTGTCTTTGAGCTTATTCATATTTCATTAAATTGTATTTCTTTTTTGTAATATATATATATATATATATATATATATATATATATATATATATATATATATATATATATAACTCGGGACTCTCATTATAGGGGCTCCTGTAGCTCCAAGGCTGCGCTACGCTCAGTAGCGGGGATAGGATGGGCTCCTTTAAAGCGAGAAGTTCTTAGATGTAACTGTACTTTCGTCATCTGACGATGATACAGCCACGCTAAAGGTGACGTATCACTCTCGGTGTAACCTTATGTAAGCGGAGTTCGGTATCACGTATATATATATTTTTTTTTTTTTTTTTCAAACTATTCGCCATTTCCCACGTTAGCGAGGTAGCGTTAAGAACAGAGAACTGGGCCACTGAGGGAATATCCTCACCTGGCCCCCTTCTCTGTTCCTTCTTTTGGAAAATTGAAAAAAAATTGAGAGGGGAGGATTTCCAGCCCCCCGCTCCCTCCCCTTTTAGTCGCCTTCTACGACACGCAGGGAATACGTGGGAAGTATTCTTTCTCCCCTATCCCCAGGGATATATATATATATATATATATATATATATATATATATATATATATATATATGAGTAAAGTCGCTGGAAAGATTAGCTCCAAGCCTCCAACTGTATTTCAAACCATTTTCTAGAGGATATACACAAAAGCAGACTTCACCACCACAGCTGGGGAAACAAGGAACAGTTGATCTGGGAAACGTGTGAGGTTAACCAGAACAATGAAGTGACTCGTCCCTCTTACCTGGCAGAGGACGCCGGGTCAGCTACACCTTTCTTCGTATTGCAACATTTCATCGAAGGTGTCATTGATCTTGTCTAATTTGTACCTTTCCTCAGTGATGTTTATGGTGCTATCAACTTTGATAAGAGGGCTTTCAACTGTAATACTTACTCAAAGTGACATTTTGTATAAGTGATCTTTCCGTCGTGTTTACTTACGTAAGTCCTTCACTTTTGTATGTCTTTTACTACGATATATATATATATATATATATTACCCCTGGGGATAGGGGAGAAATAATACTTCCCACGGATACCCTGCGTGTCGTCGAAGGCGACTAAAAGGGGAGGGAGCGAGGGGCTGGAAATCCTCCCCTTCCGTTTTACTTTTTCCAAAAGAAGGAACAGAGAAAGGGGCCACGTGAGGGTACTCTCTCTAAGGCTCAATCCTCTGTTCTTAACGCTACCTTGCTAACGCGGGAAATGGCGAATATATGTATGTGTATATATATATATATATATATATATATATATATATATATATATATATATATATATATATATATATGATAAACATGTAAGGTTTCCTCGCCACAGCCAGTGCCGCGGGCGAGACTGTGAATACGTCTTGATTAACGCTGTGTATTAGCGCGTGTGCGAGTATTTTGAGCGGCACCAGGGACGACACACTGACGGCTAAATCATGTATTTGTGGGGAGGCTGAAGGGAGCCTGATGAAGCCAAGGGTGGAGGCTGCTGTGGCTCTAGGCCCGAGCGGATGCGGTGTGGTCCTGGCTCGCGTGGGTCAGAGTGGATGGATGCGGGTAGCGTCACGTCGTAATGAAGACAAACGTAATTCATTCGCCGTGTTGATTGTGGCTCCGAAATATTCACGGGACAGAGGTTGGATAATGGTTTTAAGTCTATTTCTTTCCTATTTTTCTGTCGTTGTGTGGAGATGACCCTACTTAGTCATGGCTATCTGTTCCGTGTAGAAATCTTGGTCGAGTCTATGAAATTTGCCACACACTTAGGGAGTGGAGGGTAATCGTACGAACCATTTGCTCATTGTAATGATTGCCGCTCGAGGCATCGCCATCAGAGTTGCCTGAGAATTCTAGTCGCTAGTTCCTAGACCCGTGGCTGTGTAAGAATTGTGCATTATCGTAATGAGAATCTTCGTGGCCCCTCGTAAACATCGCTACATCTGGTAGTGCTTGGTCAGTGGCGTAATTTCATCTCCCGCGCACACACCCGCTGTGAACTGACTTTGTTGTTTGTACAGGCTTCGATGTAGTGTGTCTCTGGCGTGTGTCTTTGTATGGCAGGTTGATGGGACAAAAGGCAGGGGCAGGATAACACTAAACTGCATCGTCAGCAGCAGAGCCATCAGCAGTATGGGCTGGGGCGGGTGGTGGGTGGTTGGTGGTGGTGTAGTCACTTGGCAGCCGAGGCCGGGGTTGGGGGTACAGCGGCCGCCGGCCCACACCACATGGCGTCCCATCAGTAACTCCTGCCGGCTGGTACGTGTCCTTCCCACGCCTCCTTCCTAACATTCCAAGGGCAGTCGGCATGAAAGTTAGAAGCTGGTCCACAGACTATATTACAGCTGGCTCTCTTGCTGCGTCTTCAAGGACGATGTGTATATATATATATATATATATATATATATATCCCTGCTGTAGTTGTGTATATTCGAACTTCTTACCCCACAGTGTTAAGGATGTCATATTTCTTAGTAACGATCTTCATTAAGGAACGACTTTGAAATCTCTAGATCTAAAGTCAATAACAAACGTGAAGGATTTTGTATTCTCAGCTGTGACTGTTATATATACAAGCGTAAATCATACACACGTCCATTGGCGACCATTAATGTGGCTAAAACATTTCTCAATTTAAAACTTGTATAAACGTATGTTAAATTCATATATGTATATATATATATATATATATATATATATATATATATATATATATATATATATATATATATATATATATATATATATATATATATTGCCGCCCATATCACTACTAGAGTTTAATGACAATATGTTTCGATTAGTATGATACAGTGCTGCTGAAATGAACAGGAAAGTAATTGAGATAGTCTCTAGAGACGTGGCCGCCCACTGTGGTAATTGGACACAACTTGATACATACTCACGTGTACTCACGGTGTGTAGGACACTCGGGTAAGATACCTCGATTACTACGCCAGTAATTGTCCCAAGGTAATGAATTGCCTTCGTATTACGGTATCCGACCTGTGAGCCTTTCTCAACGGTGATTTGTATATAGCATATATACTCAACCATGCCACAAACATGACCACTGGAGTTTGGTAAAGTTGGTGGTAACTGTGTACCACCAACCATGTTGTGGGAAATATGGCAAGTGGCAACTTGTGGTTGGTCGTGCGTCTGGCAGGCAGGTGCCTCCCCACTGCGGCTTCAAGCGACGTGTCTCAGAGGCGCAACCCAGGCCATGTCCGCAGCGGCTCTTGGCTCATGTGTTTATGTTGTGCTACTGCGCCTGTCTGCTATATTGTATGTCTGTGTCTTGTGTCTTCTCTCTATTCTTATCAGCTCTCTCTCTCCTTCTCTCTCTCTCTCTCTCTCTCTCTCTCTCTCTCTCTCTCTCTCTCTCTCTCTCTCTCTCTCTCTCTCTCTCTCTCTCTCTCTCTCTCTCTCGACGTTTGGTTGTATAATTATAGTGTCCTCAAGCACTTCACACTTTCATGTCGACATTCACAAGTAGTAAAATAGACCCGTAATTGTCCGAGTGATCAAGCCAGAAGTGCGCGCTCGAGGGCTGACTCAACACTGCTGTAAACTCGAGCGTCTCCACTTCCCCGAGGGAGTTGAAAATCCAGGTTCTGTGTAGGAGTGTCTTGAAGCCGGGGTTGTGGGGGCGTGGAAGTTCGGGGAGTTTGGTGAGCGGGGAGGCGTTGGAATGAGTGTGGCATGTGTCCAGGAGGGCGTGGGAATGTCGAGTGTCTCATGTTGTGTGGCAGGCTAGAGGGGCGTGTGTTGCTGGGTGTCCGAGATGGCGCGGATATATAAGAAAAAGTGGACACAGGAAGACGCAGGGGTGAGTGGCGTTTGGAAGTGTTACAGAAGTTCAGTGGACGACGTAGGGCAGGAGGGAGGCGTGGGGAGGAGTTGCTCTGCCTTCTCCACGTCCAGGGCGGGGGAGTAATGAGGGAAATCTCTAAAAACTCCTGAGCGACTGGCGCTCCGCGTTACGCAAGACGTCACGTCGAGGAAGAGAAGAGAGGTAGAGCAGAGGCGTGTGAGTTAAGTCGTGCCTCAAGTAAGGCGCGAGCGTGTTAAAGGGGTGTAAGGATGTCCGAGTTTAACGAGAGTGGAAGGTATGGTGTCCTGTAGGGCGTGGGGGGGTCAGGCGTAGTTAGGGGGGGGTGTGGCTTGGGATACATTGGGAGTTTTTTTTTTTTATGAAGGCCTGGCATGGGACACATGGGGAAAGGTTAATGACTAGGAGGCGGCACAAGAGCATGGGGAGAGGTTAATGTCGGGGAGGCGTGGTATTCGAGGCACGGGGAGAGATTAGTGTCTGGAGGGCGAGGCATGATACGCATGGGGAGAGGTTAATGTCTAAGGGGAGCGTGACATGAGACTCATGTGGGGAGACTGGTGTCTGGCGAAGCGCGGCGTGAGACGCAAGGGGAGAGGCTAACATCTGGGGAGACGAAGTATGAAAAACAAAACATGGGGAGAAGCTGAGGTCTGGCGCAGCGAAGCATGAGAAACATGGGGAGAAGGTAATATCTGGGGAAAACGTGGCAGAAGACGCATGGGAGAGGTTTAACGCCATTACTTACGTCTCCCCGCACAAGCTGTGAAGGCGAGGCATACCTCACGGGTCGGGTCACTGCCCACACATATAGACAGTGGGAGGAGGGAGTATTCAAGGCATGCTACAGAGGTTGGCTGAAGCCTCATAGACAATACGGTTGAGGAGGTTTAGGGCATAAGAGCAGAAGGTCCGAGCCTAATAATGCATGGTCTTGTAGCTTCTTCAGGTGGAGGCCTGTGAGGCGAAGAACATAGTCGGTGGAACATCGTAGAGTGGAGGGGTTGTGGGAAAACATCGCAGGATTTACTGTGGGTCACATAAGTTGGGGTCAGCAGGGGCTAGCGTTAGCTGGAGGTCAGCTGTTGGTAACATCACCTGGAGGTCAGGTGGGGGTAACATCAGCTGGAGGTCAGGTGGGGGTAACATCAGCTGGAGGTCAGGTGTGGGTAACATCACCTGGAGGTCAGCATTAGGTTGCCAGACGGACAGTAACCCATCCAGACACTGGCAGCGACCACCTTCCAATACACTGTTTATGTCTCCCATGTTTGTGTCTGGAGTTCCAGCACCTGTGTCATACCGCTTTGAACTCCTTCCTGGAAAACATAGAGGTGGGTTATGATGTACTCCATCTAGTGATGGAATGTGCAATTCAAGGCTGTCCTGATTGGAGACATGCTATGTTCAGTGGGTGGGTCTTTGTCCTGATTGGAGACATGCTATGTTCAGTGGGCTGTCCTGATTGGAGACATGCTATGTTCAGTGGGTGGGTCTTTGTCCTGATTGGAGACATGCTATGTTCAGTGGGTGGGTCTTTGTCCTGATAGAAGACATGCTATGTTCAGTGGGTGGTCTTTGTCCTGATAGAAGACATGCTATGTTCAGTGGGCTGTCCTGATTGGAGACATGCTATGTTCAGTGGGTGGGTCTTTGTCCTGATAGAAGACATGCTATGTTCAGTGGGTGGTCTTTGTCCTGATAGAAGACATGCTATGTTCAGTGGGCTGTCCTGATTGGAGACATGCTATGTTCAGTGGGTGGGTCTTTGTCCTGATTGGAGACATGCTATGTTCAGTGGGCTGTCCTGATTGGAGACATGCTATGTTCAGTGGGCTGTCCTGATTGGAGACATGCTATGTTCAGTGGGTGGGTCTTTGTCCTGATTGGAGACATGCTATGTTCAGTGGGCTGTCCTGATTGGAGACATGCTATGTTCAGTGGGCTGTCCTGATTGGAGACATGCTATGTTCAGTGGGCTGTCCTGATTGGAGACATGCTATGTTCAGTGGGTGGGTCTTTGTCCTGATAGAAGACATGCTATGTTCAGTGGGCTGTCCTGATTGGAGACATGCTATGTTCAGTGGGTGGGTCTTTGTCCTGATAGAAGACATGCTATGTTCAGTGGGCTGTCCTGATTGGAGACATGCTATGTTCAGTGGGTGGGTCTTTGTCCTGATTGGAGACATGCTATGTTCAGTGGGTGGGTCTTTGTCCTGATAGAAGACATGCTATGTTCAGTGGGCTGTCCTGATTGGAGACATGCTATGTTCAGTGGGCTGTCCTGATTGGAGACATGCTATGTTCAGTGGGTGGGTCTTTGTCCTGATAGAAGACGTGCTATGTTCAGTGGGTGGTCTTTGTCCTGATAGAAGACATGCTATGTTCAGTGGGTGGGTCTTTGTCCTGATAGAAGACATGCTATGTTCAGTGGGCTGTCCTGATTGGAGACATGCTATGTTCAGTGGGTGGGTCTTTGTCCTGATTGGAGACATGCTATGTTCAGTGGGTGGGTCTTTGTCCTGATTGGAGACATGCTATGTTCAGTGGGTGGTCTTTGTCCTGATTGGAGACATGCTATGTTCAGTGGGTGGGTCTTTGTCCTGATAGAAGACATGCTATGTTCAGTGGGTGGGTCTTTGTCCTGATTGGAGACATGCTATGTTCAGTGGGCTGTCCTGATTGGAGACATGCTATGTTCAGTGGGCTGTCCTGATTGGAGACATGCTATGTTCAGTGGGTGGGTCTTTGTCCTGATTGGAGACATGCTATGTTCAGTGGGCTGTCCTGATTGGAGACATGCTATGTTCAGTGGGTGGGTCTTTGTCCTGATAGAAGACATGCTATGTTCAGTGGGCTGTCCTGATTGGAGACATGCTATGTTCAGTGGGCTGTCCTGATTGGAGACATGCTATGTTCAGTGGGTGGGTCTTTGTCCTGATAGAAGACATGCTATGTTCAGTGGGCTGTCCTGATTGGAGACATGCTATGTTCAGTGGGCTGTCCTGATTGGAGACATGCTATGTTCAGTGGGTGGTCTTTGTCCTGATAGAAGACATGCTATGTTCAGTGGGTGGGTCTTTGTCCTGATTGGAGACATGCTATGTTCAGTGGGCTGTCCTGATTGGAGACATGCTATGTTCAGTGGGTGGGTCTTTGTCCTGATTGGAGACATGCTATGTTCAGTGGGTGGGTCTTTGTCCTGATAGAAGACATGCTATGTTCAGTGGGTGGTCTTTGTCCTGATAGAAGACATGCTATGTTCAGTGGGTGGTCTTTGTCCTGATAGAAGACATGCTATGTTCAGTGGGCTGTCCTGATTGGAGACATGCTATGTTCAGTGGGTGGGTCTTTGTCCTGATTGGAGACATGCTATGTTCAGTGGGTGGGTCTTTGTCCTGATAGAAGACATGCTATGTTCAGTGGGCTGTCCTGATTGGAGACATGCTATGTTCAGTGGGTGGGTCTTTGTCCTGATTGGAGACATGCTATGTTCAGTGGTGGGTCTTTGTCCTGATTGGAGACATGCTATGTTCAGTGGGCTGTCCTGATTGGAGACATGCTATGTTCAGTGGGCTGTCCTGATTGGAGACATGCTATGTTCAGTGGGTGGTCTTTGTCCTGATTGGAGACATGCTATGTTCAGTGGGCTGTCCTGATTGGAGACATGCTATGTTCAGTGGGCTGTCCTGATTGGAGACATGCTATGTTCAGTGGGCTGTCCTGATTGGAGACATGCTATGTTCAGTGGGCTGTCCTGATTGGAGACATGCTATGTTCAGTGGGCTGTCCTGATTGGAGACATGCTATGTTCAGTGGGTGGGTCTTTGTCCTGATTGGAGACATGCTATGTTCAGTGGGTGGGTCTTTGTCCTGATTGGAGACATGCTATGTTCAGTGGTGGGTCTTTGTCCTGATAGAAGACATGCTATGTTCAGTGGGCTGTCCTGATTGGAGACATGCTATGTTCAGTGGGCTGTCCTGATTGGAGACATGCTATGTTCAGTGGGCTGTCCTGATTGGAGACATGCTATGTTCAGTGGGTGGGTCTTTGTCCTGATAGAAGACATGCTATGTTCAGTGGGTGGGTCTTTGTCCTGATAGAAGACGTGCTATGTTCAGTGGGTGGGTCTTTGTCCTGATTGGAGACATGCTATGTTCAGTGGGTGGGTCCTTGTCCTGATTGGAGACATGCTATGTTCAGTGGGTGGGTCTTTGTCCTGATAGAAGACATGCTATGTTCAGTGGGTGGGTCTTTGTCCTGATTGGAGACATGCTATGTTCAGTGGGTGGGTCTTTGTCCTGATAGAAGACGTGCTATGTTCAGTGGGTGGGTCTTTGTCCTGATTGGAGACATGCTATGTTCAGTGGGCTGTCCTGATTGGAGACATGCTATGTTCAGTGGGCTGTCCTGATGACAGACATTCTTTGTCCAGTGGGTGGGTCCTTGTCCTGATGGCAGACGTGCCATTACCGTCCGTGTCTGAGCAGATGAGCGTCTTCCTCTGGATGCCTCTGTATCGAAAGACCAGGGTTGGCGGGTCCGCCTCTCGTGTATCGCCATCAGTATGCGAACAGATGGGGGACATCCTGTTTCCGTCCGGATGTTGATAAACGAGAACCATCCCGTTGACATCTGTGCAGTAACAGAGAAGGGATCTCCTGTTCATGTTCGTACATAAACAGGCGGGGCGACATTCCGTCAACGGGCGAGGGACATGTGCTTGTCGTTCACATACCAACAGGCGTCTGTGTATGAACAGGCATCCTCTTTGGGTGATGGGCACCCCATTTGGCATTCGTGCTTCAAGAAGCGAGGGACATCGTACTGTTTTCCACATATAAACAGCGTCCGTATATGAACGGGCGAGGGACATCTATATCAACAGGAAAGTAACATCCTATTGGCATTCGTGTGTTAACAGACGATGAACATCCTATTGACGTCCTATGTTAGTGGGAGAAGGACCTCCTATTGGCGCCCGTATATGAACAGGCGAAGGACATCCAACTGACGCTCGTATATGGGCAGGTAAGGGAAGTTAATGTAGAGAAGTTTACAAGCAGACTTGGTGTGGGGCGTTCTCTATAAATTGTAAGACGCCATGATTGGGACAGTATGTAGAGGTATGTAGGACTTTATCGGCACAGGATATGGCCGTATGTCTGGCATGACTGACACAGGATACTGCTGTAATGTAGGACGTAACTGACACAGCGTAAGGGAAAGCGAGCCGCTCCCTTCACATGTATAGGACAAGGGAGATGATGCTGTCGACAGTAACCTCTCCTGGTCCATCACTGGCCCCCTACCCTGGTCCATGCGGGTACCGTGAGGTAAGTGATGATTTGGCGAATCAAGTCGATATTAGGATGTACTCAATGGCTGCAGTTGCTTTAGAGCTTGTTGCTTCGTTATAATTGTGTTCTGTATAAAGTAAAGCAAAAATCATGTGATTTGTGAAGAGTTCGTTATACATATTACGTTGTGAGGGTCGACCACTGAGCGTGAGAACGCCTCGTTAAACGATCGACTGGCTGTAAACCTCATCCGTGATGTAACATCTGCTTTGATTGGCTGTTTACGTTAACGAGGTGATGATGATGATGATGATGGCCGGTGTAGGAAGTTATACTCTGTACGAACACTGACGGGTTTATCTACATCGATCTAGACTAATTTCTATTTTAGATTAGATATCTATATAAAAATGAGTCGCATTAAGGTACGTAACAGAATATCTGATGGAATATGAAAAGGTTCTCTGGTGAAGGATAGAAATATTATCGTAAAATCCTAATTGATGGTGTCAGAACTGTGGAGTGGAAGGCTCCTCTCCACCCTCCACTCTACATATACACAGGATGGTGAAGCAGACAGCTCCTCCTACCCTCACTATAGATGGTGACAGGATAGTGAAGTAGAATGCTCCTCGCCACCTCTTGACATAGATGGAGACAAAATGGTAAAGCAAGAGGGTCCAACCCACCCACCTCTACAGATGGGGACAGGATAGTAAAGCGAAATATATGGAGACAGGACGGTAAGCACAAGGCTCCTCCTCACCTACCATTAAAGACGGAGACAAGATGGTAAAGCAGAAGGCTTCTCCTCCCCTCCCACCATTCCCTCAACACTGAACATTAATGGTTCATTCTATTAATGGTTCATTCTAACAGTCGGTTCCTTAAGGCGTGACTCAGTACTGTGTAGTGTCAAGATGCAGGTGTGGTCAGCTGGTGGTGGTGGTGACGTCTGCCTTAGGAGACAGACGGGATCAAGGTGTAACCAGTCACCTCCGCTGGGTGTACAGTATGTCTTAGAATGTCAAAATCTGCCAAAGGCACGAAATTGGTATATTTTCCCCGTGGACTCATAGGAATATATATATATATATATATATATATATATATATATATATATATATATATATATATATATATATATATATATATATATATATATATTTACCAAATGGCGTCCTAGCTTCGTCTCTTCGATGTATATCAACTGACTGTTATATTTCTCTCTTGTGTCTCCCCTGATGATGTGATTATTACACGAAAGTGCACTTGGGAACTTTTCGTGTTTCATTTTCCCCGTGGACTCATAGGAATATATATATATATATATATATATATATATATATATATATATATATATATATATATATATAATCAGTGAAAAACTGCTTAATGATATAAATGGATTTTGATATAATGAAACTGTGATCACAGATATGGTAATGAGACCAGCATAGACAAGTATTGGCGATAAAGATATTAAGTAAAAATATAATAAAGTTTTCAGTAAGGTTTCATCAAAAGTAGGAGTGTAGATAGACCTTCGGAGTGACGATCAGTAATGACTTGAAGTTACGCAAAATTATGTTAGTTTCATAAGATAGAAATGTGAATTGTTAAACGCAAGACGCAGTACTTACGCAACAGAACGCCTTAACCAATCCACATATCGAACATCCTGCTCAGTTCTGGACACCAGGTTTTATCACAGACGAAGGGAAATGAGAACGAATACAAAGACTAGCAACAAAATGAATTCCGTCACTCACAACTAAATCCTACGAAAGATGACCTAGAAATTATGAAGCGCAGAGAGCGTGGAGAACCTAAAAGTAGCATCTGGCTTCTTTTTTCTTTTTTGAACAACGACATTGTAGCGAATAACATTTTCTTCTCATTCAACGTTGATACTACGTCTCGAAATAACTGTATGACGTTAAAGAGAAAGGGATGTAAGACAAGCGTGGGCAAGAGTAGTTATAGATCACAGGAATAAGCTACAGACAGACATGGTTAAGGCGAAGATTATCACAGATACTGTCAATTAATGGCTTCACAAGTACGTCCCTTACGTTATTCATCAGTGAATAGACCTGTAGAAGCGTATGACCATGTGAGATATGTTCGTATTCTGACTTCTCTGCAGATTCGAGGCTGAAGTACATCTTTCCCTGGGTGAGCTGCAGCTTGAATTAGAATATTTCCCATTAATCTCTCGCCATAAAATGTCCAAGTGAGTTTCTATTTTTGTTCGACGTGATTTTCCTTGGTATAGTTCTTTCCCTCCCAGCTGTGCTGCCTGGACGGAGTGGTGAGTGAGGGATGACTCGATCGCTTTACGATCATGTCTCCGTCATGATAACATCAGGCATGTAAGACACACTTACTCTCATCCGGCAGCTAATTTCGTCATTGAGTGTCAAGTCTTTGGTTATCTGTTATTCCTTTGTCCTTCATGACAGTCTACGCCCTTGGCATTGACCCGTGCCATATACGTATACAAGACTTGAAGCAACGCGAGTGCAGGGCACCTCGCCCGTAACGTGCAGATCACACACACACACACACACACACACACCAGTCACAATCCCTCATTATTACAGTGGAGGCGTGTAGGCCACCTGACTGGCATCAAGGCAAAGCTAGGTATAATGGAGGATCAATGGCTTGTAATCAGTCTATTGAACACAGGTGATTGACAGAACGCTGTGTTATCCTGCGCTGTGCCCCAGGCTCACCCCAACACTCGCATCTCATACAGTGAATTGACAGAGCAAGATATCATGTGAGCACAGCCACCGCAGAACGGCACAGCACAACAACGAGGACTCGACGCAGCGTTGCGCAGTGCACAGCACGCAGCATGGAACATCACAGCAGCATGATAGTATTATCACAGGTGCACACACACAATACTACCACACCACAGCACCACACTGTGGTAACACCGCCACAGTAGACTGCCGGTAACAACACCGCAAAGCATTACAGTAACACCGGAGCAGTCCATTACAGTTACAACACAGAAATACACCACAGTAACATCACTGTAACACATTAGCACCACAGAAACACACTACAGTAACACCACAGGTCACAGTACAGCAACATACTACGGTAACACCACAGCAGCACACTGGAGTAACACCACAACAACACACTACAGTAACACAACGGCAACACACTACAGTAACACCACAGTAACACTACAACAATACCACAGCAACACAATACAGTAACACCACAGCAACACACTACAGTAACACCACAGCAACACACTACAGTAACACCACAGTAACACTACAGCAACACCACAGCAACACAATACAGTAACACCACAGCAACATAATACAGTAACACCACTGCAACACACTGCTGTAACACCACAGAAGCATACTGGAGTAACACCACAGCAACACACTTACGTTAGTAACACAACGGCAACACACACAAAAGGTCCATGCAACGGGAAGGCAGCACAAGAGCACAGACCTACAGCAACACAGCACAGGGTCACACCCAGACCCAGCAATAAAACACCAACACAGCACAAGATCACACCACGTGACCAGAACCTAGCATTATATCGGCGCCATAACACTGAGTTACACCACGTGACCAGAACCTAGCATTATAGCGGCACCATAACACAGCGTTACACTACGTGACCAGAACCTAGCATTATAGCGGCACCATAACACAGCGTTACACTACGTGACCAGAACCTAGCATTATAGCGGCGCCATAACACAGCGTTACACTACGTGACCAGAACCTAGCATTATAGCGGCACCATAACACAGCGTTACACTACGTGACCAGAACCTAGCATTATAGCGGCGCCATAACACAGCGTTACACTACGTGACCAGAACCTAGCATTATAGCGGCGCCATAACACAGCGTTACACTACGTGACCAGAACCTAGCATTATAGCGGCACCATAACACAGCGTTACACCACGTGACCAGAACCTAGCATTATAGCGGCACCATAACACAGCGTTACACTACGTGACCAGAACCTAGCATTATAGCGGCACCATAACACAGCGTTACACCACGTGACCAGAACCTAGCATTATAGCGGCGCCATAACACAGCGTTACACTACGTGACCAGGACCTGGCAATACAACAGCAACACAGCACAGGGTTACACCACGAGACCAGAACCCAGCAATACAACAGCAACACAGCAGAGAGACGGGGACCACACTACAGCCGAGCACATTAACAAAGCTGGCCGGCGGTAATAACCTTGAGACTGCTGCTTAATGTGAAGTAATTCGCCAAACATGAAACACACATCTGCCCCCTCCACCCCCACACCCAACCACCTCCATATAATGAACCTCAGTAGTGCGCGAGAGCCCCGTTAAGCAACGCATACGATATTGCTGGAGCACAGCAGATGGCGCTGCAAGGATATGCTCTCAAGGAATAGTTGAATTAAACGGTTGCTCATCCTCGAGAGTCCTTTTTTTATATCTCTATATCAAGGGTGTCACAGTTGCCGGTTAGTATCTTCAATGCTGGATTTCACAACAGCTTGGTGTTAAAACGATTGTACTTATCCGCTTTGACACACACACACACACACACACACACACACACACACACACACACACACACACACACACGCGAGTGCTGAACATCCCTCCTCGTATAGTTCATATGGGTAATTACACACAAATCAAGCCCATTTGGGTTCGAGTCCTTGGGTGCGGCAGGCTTCCCGCAGCCAATCCTAGCTGTTCATCCTCCCCTTGGGGCTGGTCGGTCAATGGGGTACCTGGCCTAGGCTGGTGTGTGTGTGTGTGTGTGTGTGTGTGTAATTACCTGTCCGCAATTACCTATTTTCATTGTACGGGGAGGGAATTTTACACTCGTGGGGCCCCCAGTCTCTAAACCACGCGTAGTTGAAGGTTAAGAGACGGGGCAACACGATTGTAAAACTTTCTCCTCGTTAACATCACATGTATAGTAATCACACACACACACACACACACACACACACACACACACACGTCCAGCTCGACCCCTGGCACTGAAGTACTCCCACAGAGGCCATGGAGTTGACCTAGGTCAACCTGGGTTATTGTTGCGATAATTGTTCATAGCATACGCTTGATCCAAGCCAAACATAGTGCCTTACGTGTCTGATGCGTTAGGTTACTTCCTTCCCTAAATCTATTAATTATCTTACGCAATTCATACTTAACCTGACGCATCACGACTCATTTCTGCTACATTTTATATCTTCTTTCAACGAAAAATCTTTTTTTCTTCAAGATTGTTTCATATAGTCAATTCTTGGTGGCTATTTTTTTTTTTTTTCAAAACATGACATAGCGACATATTAATATCTCTTTCCCATGAATGGCTGGAAGATCTGTGAGGTCAACTTCCTAATCGACGTATTTTTTTATATGAGTATGGGATTAAAATGAACGAAAATGTGTTGTAGAAAACGAAAAGCGGTTGTTACTTAAGCCTTTGCGATGGACTCCATATGAACCAACAATTATCCTTGTGGTCTTTTGAATATATATAAATATATATATATATATATATATATATATATATATATATATATATATGTTACTCCTATTTGCAAACAATGAGAAAGAAAATATGTGTAAACATTATTCATCTGAAGTTCATGTGTTTACACAAGTCATTCATGTGTTCGTGTATAATATCACTTCACAGTTGGCGTCGGCATCACTTTTTCATTTTTCATTTTTATTTTCTTCCCGAGTTCCTTCCGTGAGATTACGTAGCTCCCAGGAGAGGCGGGGCGCACTGGGGGAGGAGAGAGGATTAGGGTGGAGAGGGAGGTAGGATGAGACGGGGATGTTAAGGTAGGGGGAGATACGGGAAGAGAGGGAGCCAGGATGGGAAGGGTATGTTAAGGTAAGGGGGAGATACGGGAGGAGGGAGTTAGGGTGAGAGGGGTATGTTAAGATAGGGAGGAGTTACGGGAGGAGGGAGTTAGGGTGGGAGGGGGACGCTAAGGTAGGTGGGGGAGTTACGGTAGGAGAGGCAGTTAGGATGGAAGGGGGAAGTTAAGGTAAGGGGAGATACGAGAGGAGAGGGCGTTAGGATGGGAAGGGGACGTTAAGGTAGGAGGTAGATACGGGATGAGGGGGTTAGGATGGGAGGGACTCAAGGTGGGCGAGAGTTAGGATAGAAGAAAGTTAGGCTGGGAAGTGAAGGTGGTTGAGGCTGGGCCACTGCTCCCCACCACAGCTGGTGGTTGAGGGTGGGTCGCTGCTCCCCACCACAGCTGGTGGTTGTGGCTGGGCTGCTGCTCCCCACCGCAGCTGGTGGGTGAGGCTGGGCCGCTGCTCCCCACCACAGCTGGTGGTTGAGGCAGGGCCGCTGCTCCCCACCGCAGCTGGTGGTTGAGGGTGGGTCGCTGCTCCCCAGCGCAGCTGGTGGTTGTGGCTGGGCTGCTGCTCCCCACCACAGCTGGTGGTTGTGGCTGGGCTGCGGCTCCCCACCACAGCTGGTGGTTGTGGCTGGGCTGCGGCTCCCCAACACAGCTGGTGGGTGAGGCTGGGCCACTGCTCCCCACCGCAGCTGGTGGTTGAGGCTAGGTCGCTGCTCCCCACCGCAGCTGGTGGGTGAGGCTGGGCCACTGCTCCCCACCACAGCTGGTGGTTGTGGCTGGGCCGCTGCTCCCCAGCGCAGCTGGTGGGTGAGGCAGGGCCGCTTCAGCCAACTGGAGCTCTTGAGTTTTCGTTCATGACTGCTTGTCTTATCGACTCGCCTCGCCTGGCTGTGCATTGTGACCGCAGCTGATCTTGTGTATGCGGAGCCTGATATCTTAATTTCTTATTTTGCTTATCTTCCTGCGTTATCTTTCCCAGCTCTCTTGGCAGTTCATACTACTTTTCATTTCTTGAACTTTCTTTTAGTGTCAAAGTTACCGTGTTTGAAAGACTTTCAAACGATGCTGAGAGCAGTAGTGACGGAGGTAGAGAATGTGTTCGAGCGGTTTGAAATGATTGTAGGAGTGCGTCGTGGGTGTATGATGTCACTGTGGTCATTTAATGTTTATAGGGATGGGAATGAGAGCGAGGGTGGGAGGACGACTCGAGGTGAAACAGTTCATCAGTTCCCACACACTCCTATGCGGACGTTACAGTGCTGTTTGGTGTCACAGGAGGAGGTGAGGTATAATGACAATAGACCACCTTGATCTTACATGCCGGGAGAGACTGTAGAAAGTAAATGAGTTGAATGAAAGGCTTTAGTTTGTGATTGAAATGAGGTCTCACGGTGTGGGTTCCATTTGGACGACGAAGAATTGGAAGCTGTCGTTGGGTTTTGGTGTCTAGGGACTAAGTTCAGTAATGAAGGTGATGCGAAGAGGCTGGAATAGAGAGGCGAGAGCCCTGCAAGGAAGGAGAATTGGAGGTACACTGAAACGTCTTGTGAATGGACGAAACCTAAAATGTACATTGTGCAGGAAGATTGCTTGAAGGAATCCTCGTCCCAACCCTAATGCACAGACTTGTAACCCAAGTGTATAAAGGTCGTAATGGGTTTAAAAAGATACGAGCAATACAAGGAGATAAGTTCCATAAGTTGATGTAATTACGGGAACAAAGGGAGAGCCAAGTTGTGGAAGTGGTACATAAAGACATCATTAGAAAGGGGAGTGGCTGAAGATGTCTTGAAGACTGTACAGCCATGGGGAACGTACGGCAGATCATATTGGAGCAAGGAAGATACAAAGGAGTGCAGTATAAGGTATGAGGAGGAGAGGATGGTAGCAGAAGAGCTGGAAAATTGTAGTGAGAGAGAGTACGTCATATGAATTTGTCAGAGTAAATGTAAATGCTGATGCACTGTACACAGAGGTGGTGTGAATGTAGACCTTGGACTTGCATGACGAATCAAGTTGAAAGTGCACAGCGAAGAATTAGAATGCATTTATGTAGGTGTGGAAATTCATGTTTGACTTGAACACACTGGGCACGGGTTGAGTGTGTTTGTGAAGGGAACTGGGAGCTAAGCTAATGATGATAAACAGAATATACATATTTTCTGACTACCGTGCCATGACTGTTGTACATTTGTTTGCCCCAGCGTTGATATTTCTGCGTTGCTTTGGAGAGAGAAACGTGAAGTTGAATAGTCTAAGCTGAACATTAAAAAGCGTTACAGTGAAAGGAACAGACACCACAATGGCCCATCCTCGAGTTACAAGAGGCCACACAGTAATCATGTGACTCGGTGGCTTGCGGAGTATTATGTGGTCTGGCTAATGACTGGGTCACACAAGTTCTTGGGAAGAGGAAAACGCTAATGTCTGCTGGAGAGGGAACGAGAACCAACAGTGCGGGCGCTGGGCAAGTGGGTCAGATTTTACGGTCATCTTGGGAAAGGCTGGCAAGTCGGGTCGTTGTTAACTCGACTCTCTGTGTCGAATTTTGCGCGAGCAAGAATCTCCACAGATGTGGCGGTGGTAACCTGCACAAGGACGAATGATCATATTCAGTACGGTCGGAAAAACTGTACAGATTGGATGAATCTTCGACTTGTGAGCAGGATTCACAATTTCTTTTTTGAGGTGCAGGTTTGGCTGGTTCGTGTGAGGTACCCAAGACAGATCACATGTTGTTGTTGCAGGAAGTATGTCTTACCGTGTTGAGTGGGTGGAATTACGGAGCCGTCGAAGGAGGTGGGAGCGTTGTGAGGGATTATGGACTGGTGAACTGGAAATGAATTGAAACTCGGAGGAGTTTGAACTTAAGCAGGTTGAGTCAGTCTCATTGGGGAAATCCTGACCAAATGTGGGCTTACGCAGGGAGCATTTGAAGATGGATTAGATTTGAAAGAAGTGGAGGAATGCAGCGCTGAGTCGCAAGCATGCGAGAGCATTTGGGTATTCACTAAATAGACGAAATCAGTGATGAAGGGCGTTAGGAGACATGATGGGGGACACAGCTGTTTACAGGGAAAGAGGGAGAGGTTTTTTTTCATGAAAAAAATTACAGAAATAGTCCGGCCAGAGACGAAGCTGGACACTGGAATACAGAGTGAGGAAAGAAGGCCAGAAGAGGGTAGCTTGGAGACGATACCTCAAAAGCCTTGTCAGAAGCTATCGAGAGATATATGTAACTATAGCTTAAGATTCCTTATAGTCTCTCACACAAGATGTCCAAACATCAGTCACAAAGGTCAGAGTGTCACAGAAGGATCTCCTCCTCCCGAGCCTCACTCATGTTAGCCTCACTCAAGTTAAACTGTTAATAATGGCGTTTAGATGGGGTACCCGGAGTTACTGTGGAGAATAGAAAGACCTGTTATGTTTGTTTTTAACTTTCCTACATCATTTTTCCCTGTAATCTTATTTCCATTTCTTGTTTCCCTGTATACGTTTCCTTTGCACTGATATACTCCTCATGACTGAATATAATAGTTTCCTGTGTGCACAATGAGTCTCCTCAGTTACCAGTTTCTACGTATCTGTCTGCACTCTATCATTGGGGGTCCGCCTGTCCCTCATCACAGCGTGTCCGTCTGTCCTCTTGTTACCAGGTATCCATCTGTCTCTTATCACTGCGTGATAGGCTATCAATTACTATCGGGTGGTCATTCTGTCACTTATCAGTGCCTCTCCGTATCTCTACTCCTGATTGCGTGTCCGTCTGTGTCTTATCTGTGTGTTTGTTCATGTGGCTGTTGTCAGACTGTTTGCTTCCTACGATTTCGTCTGTTTCTCCTCACCGTGTATCTTTCTGTCATCCCCGTGTATCCGTCTTATCCTTTCTCCATGTGTATCCGTCAGTTGGCTGTGTGGACTGCGCCCTTTCTGCACCTCGCACAAGATGACACATGCAGATCCGCCACCCGATACCCGCGCTCTGTGCACAACACTCCACTAGCAGCTGTCAGGGACCCCAGCCTCGCTGCTTCGTGTACTTGTGGCCAAGCTTTCTGTTTGGTCGTCCGGCCGTAAAGCCTTCTATTCGCACGTTTGGTTGGAGAGACCAAAGCACAGCAGGAGCCACCACCCACTTGGAGTACAGGAACTTAAGAACGTATGTGACAAGAATGAGGAACCCGTGCCAGCCAACGGCGAGCAATAAACGGTATACACGAAAGGGAGAAGTAGGGGGCGGGGTAGGAATGTGAGAGGAGTCGGGAATAAACCAGGTGGAATAATGGAGAGTGTGAGAACTCGCGGGGAACCACTCAGTGGGAAGTCTGCAGTGGTGGACGTACGGGGGAACCACATATGTGTGTGTGTGTGGGGCAACGGGTTTCAGAGGGTGAGATTTTTTTTTTTTCCCTTTCCTTCCCCCTCTGCCTGACGCCTCTCGCTGCAGTGCTTCTTATGGGCCACCGACGTCAGCCAACATATCCCCTTCACATTTATAACTTTATGGTTTCCCCGCCACACACCGCTGGAGGGCTTCATCGTCACGTAGAACCCGCGTGCGAAAGATTTCCTTCCTTTACAGTGATCATATTATTGACAGCGACGTAAGTGTCATGTACGGTAGTACACAGGGCAGTGGCGGCCACTAGCGACCCCCTCGACGCACAGCTGACCATCCGGTGTGTATTGTACAGTCATCTTGGTCATCTCTCCATTGGACACACCTGTCGACCACGTACAGCACCGGTTAGCCAGAGCCTGCAACAGACAGATGTCTGCAGTGGCAGTCTGTTTATTGCAGTTTACTCTGTGTCGTGTCATCTGGAGTCCTCTGTCTACACTGTTTGCACCTGTACAGGGCAGTTGCCTGTATGCAGTAAGAGAAGGTCATCTGAAGTTTGTAATTTATCAAGCCACCATTTTAGGGCAGCTACAAAGAACGTAAAGAAATTCAGCGGACTTCAAACAGCAACAGACCACCGGGTCCCTTCGAGGCCATGTGTGTGATAGTGGAAGATATCGGAAACTCACGGGTAACTGAGGTAAAAGTTCGTACTCATACACATGCTTCATACCCCCAGTTGTGGTGTTCTGTCTCTAGTGATCAACCTGTCCACGGCAACCGGCCGGATATTCATTGCTTATGCGGCCGCTTCGATAAAAAACTTCTCGAGGAGTCGGTTATCTAGGACGGTCATATGTTTAAAGAGTCGACCTCTCTCTTATAGAATTCATATTTTTTATCGTCTGACCTACATCTACCTATGCTGTCCGCCATTGATTGCGATACCCCTTGAACGTTGCTATACAACGTGGTTATAAAAGCGCTTTGTGTACACGGCACAGAAAGTAGAACTCTTTTTTGACCCGGGCTGAATCGGGCCGTAGTGTGTGGGGGAAATCTAGGTTTATTAAGCCTCTGCCATTAGTTTTACGACTTGACTTCCGATTAATTAAAAGCTTGTGTTAGAACCTGTCCTCTCACCCACCCTCCCTCCTTCCTTCCCCTCCCACCACACTCTCCCTAGGCATAACTCTCCCCCTTCCCCTCTCCCAAACCCCTTTCCTTCACCTCCTCCTCCTGCCCCTCCCTATCTATCATAACCCCCCTCCTCCTCCCCTTCCCTTGTCCCCCCCCTCCACTACCCCGACTTCCCTACCCCCCACCCCTCCCCATACGTCCACGTCATTAGCAGGTGTTGCTAAACATTTTATAAAACTATTTTATATGAGAATATGGGTATAACATTTTGTCCTCCCCTCCCGGTCGCCAGAGGCAAGAAGGCCCTTTTGAAAGGTTTTGTGTGGTAAATGAACAAATGAATCAGGTTCTCTGTATCGCGTAGATTGCGTAAAGGGTAGGTCAGACGAAATGGATAATTTCCCAAGGTCTGACTTGTGAAATGTCTGATCGGATTTGGTAAATCTGTGTGTGTGTGTGTGTGTGTGTGTGTGTGTGTGTGTGTGTACGTGAGGAGGAGGAGATGCATTTAGTTAGCTTACCTTAGCCTGGGGAGTAAATGATTTTGGCTCCAGCTCTGTACATTGTCCGGGCGACGTGTTTTCGAACTCTGAATGTTCGTGGATCAGCCTCGTGCTGGAGGTGATGCTAGGGAGCCTCCCGCGCACCGAGTGGGCCAATCTCATTACCAGGGTGGTGAAAACACTGTGTTTTCTCTCCAGTCAGGTTGGACACACTGTGTGTGTGGAGGAGGCTGGACACAGTGTGTGTAGAGGTAAGCCTTACACTGGTTCCCGCTTCCACTTCAATGTGTCAGTATTTCCTCGAATGCGTTCTGTTTCTGATGTATTTTCCTTTCAAAATTTTCCCTCTCCTTCTCACTCTATCCCTCTCTTTTTTCTTTAGTTATACTTAGCCGCTGTCTCCCGCGTTAGCGAGGGAGCGCAAGGAAACAGACGAAAGAATGGCCCATCCCACTCACATACACATGTATATACATAAACGCCCACACACGCACACACACACACACACACATATATATATATATATATATATATATATATATATATATATATATATATATATATATATATATATATTGGAAAGGATCACAATTTTGCGCGTGATCAAGATATTCCTATGAGTCCACGGGGAAAATGAAACACGAAAAGTTCCCAAGTGCACTTTCGTGTAATAATCACATCATCTGGGGAGACACAAGAGAGAAATATAACAGTCAGTTGATACACATCGAAGAGACGAAGCTAGGACGCCATTTGGTAAATGTGCGATTGTTTACCAAATGGCGTCCTAGCTTCGTCTCTTCGATGTATATCAACAGACTTATATTTCTCTCTTGTGTCTCCCCTGATGATGTGATTATTACACGAAAGTGCACGTGGGAACTTATCGTGTTTCATTTTCCCCGTGGACTCATAGGAAAATCTTGACCACGCGCAAAATTGTGATCCTTTCCAATATATATATATATATATATATATATATATATATATATATATATATATATATATATATTGAGCTTGGTGGAGGGGAAGAGAGGACGCTGAAAATTGTACGACAAAGAAATATATACGATGTGTTGTACAAAGATATACGAACAACGAGAACAGTGTCTAACCATTTCTTTTTTTTTTTTGCGTTTTTTTTTGGTCTATTCTTGAAAACGCTTAAGAAAATATTAACGGAAGAAAAACAATTACCTTCTCTCACAATACCCTTCTGATGTAACAAGGTACGAAATTTGAGGGGACTGAGTCGAGAATACACACATTATGTTTGCGCTGTGAAGGTAATTATTTGCGTATCGCAGCGTGTCATAATCTGTCCTTGACATTGTCATGACCCACACCCAGCCGGTGGAACATTTGACCTTACCAGCTTTACCGGAGGTGGCCCTTATTTACAGGAGACTGTAGGAATCATAGAGATCACTACTGAGAGCAGTAACACCTTCTCAGATGAGGACGAGTTTCATATCGCGTGGGCCTCCAGGGTCTGACGAGACCAACACGGAGTCTTCTGTTACTTGGCGATACTCCGTGCCAGTCCTCCTCGGTGTCTTGCTTGGAATCTGGTTCCATCATTACTGGCATCTCGTGCTGTCCAAACAGCTTACTTGGCGCCTGTGTTGTTATTACCACGTCCTGAATGGTGTGCATGATCCTCCTCCTCCTCCTCCTCCACTTCGAAGGCAATCGTGTTGAGCCACAGCGTCAAAAGAGCGATGATTATCTTTCTCACTCGGTTACCTTACGCTGACCACAACCTCTCCTTCCATAGTAACCCTATGTATGACTTCTCACTCACCGTGAATACTGTCTTCGCCCTCATGGTTCCCATGGTCATGAACCAAGAAGTAAGTCATGATATGTTTGTTTCTATTGTCCAAACCTCAGATGACCTCTGTAGGCCTCCCTCCACCCATATTACTCACCACACATCACATAATATGATCCCCCACGACCCGACCATTATCACAACTTCCTGTTTCAACTCCACGTTATTTCTGAGCCCTCATCCCCGCACCACATACATGTTCTGCCGCACCTCGTATTACATGCGGCCAACACATACTCCCACCACATACAGGCTCTAACCTCCCCTCATCACATATCTGCTCTAATACACACACAGTGCACCCTCTACACCCCACTCTCCTGCCCACACACCATATCCTTGCCTCTACAGCTCCCCACGAGGCATTCCTCTTCCTAGACTCCCTCACTGCACTCTA
The DNA here is from genome assembly GCF_036320965.1 of Panulirus ornatus. Classification (NCBI taxonomy): domain Eukaryota; kingdom Metazoa; phylum Arthropoda; class Malacostraca; order Decapoda; family Palinuridae; genus Panulirus; species Panulirus ornatus. Next base: position 29,392,738 of record NC_092244.1, on the reverse strand, counting down.
CGCCCCATTACGTTCTCACTCCCACACCAGTTAGTTTTGCCGCTAAGAGCATCTAATTTATCGTGGCGGGCGATGCTCATTGTGTGAGTGGTAGCGAAAAATTATTACAGAGGTCACAGAGGTTCTTTGTCAGACCCCATGGGGCAGATAATTATAACATGTATCTTAGTTCATTGCTTTATCTTAGTCTTTTCACACAGCAGATTCGTTTACGTAATGGGGAACAGTGTTGGAACACTCAAAATTTCTGGTATCTTGTTAACGTAAGGTGCTGAGCTGTTGAAGCTTATCTCCAAAAAGCTGAATTGTATCACAATCTGAGACGCAGTGACCTATTATGCGTCAGTACTATCGACCACACACTTTACACTGGATATAATCACACCACAGAAGCTAAAGCTGTTTGCTTTCATCAAGCAATGCCAATATCTTGCAGTTTACTCATCTTGTTCCTTCCTCCGTCATCCTGTTTATTTCATGTATTTCATTGTGATGGAAAACGGATCTGCTCGTGTCTATTTGCTCTCATCTCTTTGCTTGAAATATATCAACAAGATCTTTCACGATTTCATATCTTGGACAGTAACACCTCTGCACTGTGTTGAACGGTCTCTTTCCCCAGTGCAAATATGGGCACTGCAGCAACTTTATATCTGTTTGCACAGCGAGATGAACGACATCTCAGAAAGTCTTGCCTCGTCTACCAGTACTGCGTAGACAGAAACGGAACACCTCGAACCGGACGGCTTAATATCATTTGCCTGGACAAGAGACAGACAGATGTCTTCCCCGGTAGACATGTGTGCGGAGATAATCTCTGAAAACCAAGGTGGTGTGTTGCAGACTTCAGGGAACCGCAGAAGAGAACACAGTACGATGGCCTGGGTCCACAGTGCCTCTTCGTTCCTGTTGGTTTAGACGCGCCAGGACCCTGGTAGACGGACGCCCACGAGTTCCACGGAGACTTGATCACCTGACTGATCCGAGCAACTGAAGACGAGAGGGGGAACTGGCTTGCTTCTTCAGCGCCTCACCATAGCCATTCAACGATGGATTGCAAGCTGTATCAACAACTCACGACAGAAGATAAAGGGGGTGGTAGGGGACGAAAATATTTGTCAAGGAAAATGTATTTTCCTTGACAAATTTATATTTTCGTCCCTGAGGCTATGGGCCCTTTACGTTGATCTAGAGGTGGTACCCCCTACACACACACACACACACACAGACACACGCACACATATATGTATATATATATATATATCTATATATATATATATATATATATATATATATATATATATATATATATATATATATATAAAAGAAAGCAAGCAGTGTTGGTCCTTGTGTTTAGCACAGTGTGCTGCACTAGGCCAGCATTGCTAATTTTGACTCGCTCTTTCAACAACAAAAATTTCATTAGTGACTAAGGACAGTGTGATACTTTTTCCCTTGAAGTTATAGACTTTTAAATGTGTTACACAAATTTCATATATATGTCCAGGTTGCAAAACAGGAACTCGGGAAGTTTTTCCTAAATATACAGACTTCAGTTTTGTAGATGTTTATATTTTTTATATATTATTTCTGTGCATGAACATCATGAAGATCATCTCTAGCTGCTGCATAAGAGATGTGCATTTTTTTTTTTAGATAAGCCTTTGGGAAGCACTGATGCATATGCATTAATAATGAAAGCAGCATAATCACGGAAGCCTTTCAGTATTCCTTTGCGTTTTCTGGGATACTCTTTTTTCTCCCTTCATTTTTTTTATTTCAAGTATTTTCATTTTTATTCTTAAGTTTAAGCTCCTATGAATGCAGAGGAAATTCTTATCCATTATGAAGTATGTGCAAGCACCGCATGTGCACACACGAACGCTGGACGAAGTCTCCTTACTTTTTCGTTAAATATTGATATATGTATATACGTTATATGGTAGCGAGGGGCTATAGATAGGATTGTGCGGAGGAGGGTAGATGTATTGGAAATGAAATGTTTGAGGAGAATGTGTGGTGTGAGGTGGTTTGATCGAGTAAGGAATGAAAGTGTAAGAGAGATGTGTGGTAATAAAACGAGTGTGTCTGAGAGAGCAGAAGAGTATGTATTGAAATGGTTTGGTCACATGGAGAGAATGAGTGAGGAAAGATTGACAAAGAGGAGGTGGAGGGAAGGAGGAGAGGTGGGTGACCAAAATGAAGGTGGAAGGATGGAGTGAAAAAAAATTTTGAGCCATGGGGGCCTGAACATACAGGAGGGTGAAGGGCGTGTAAGGAATAGAGTGAATTCGAACTATGTGGTATACCGGGGTCGACGTGCTGTCAGTGGATTGAACCAGGGCATTTGGAGCGTCTGGGGTAAACCATAGAAAGTTTTGTGGGGCCTGGATGTGGAAAGGGAGCTGTGGTTTCGGTGCATTACACATGGCAGCTAGAGACTGAGTGTGAACGAATGTGGCCTTTTTTCTTTTCCTAGCGCTACCTGTTTCATGTGTGGCGGGGTGGCGGCGGGAATGAATAAAGGCATCAAGTATGAATATGTACATTTGTACATATGTATATGTTTGTGTATATATATGTATGTATACGTTGATATGTAAAGGTATGTATATGTGCGTATGTGGCCGTGTATGTATATACACGTGTATGTGGGTGGGTTGGGTCATTCTTTCGTCTGTTTCCTTGCGCTACCTCGCTAACGGGGAGACAGCGACAAAGTATGGTATATATATATATATATATATATATATATATATATATATATATATATATATATATATATATATATATAGCACAAGCCTCATTGTTCGGGTATGTAATTCTGCGCCGTATAGGAGGCTGAAGTGCCTAAGGTTATAATACTGATCTGCTCAGGTACATCTTGCTCACGGTGCGAGGTGTTTCATCTTGCCCATGCATTCTGCCAGGCATCCATCCTCCTCTTCGCGCCGGCATCCAATGTTGTAATTTGCATATAGCCAGGCACGCCTGTATCTCGACCGACCGCAGGTTGTGAACAAAACCTCTTAAGGATTTCTTTTCCACGTATATTCGGGTATCTAGTTATAACAGGCGATGGGCAGACATTTTTCAACTGCCAAAATCGCTGAAGCGAAAAATGCTATATTTCTTCGGCAGTTTTCGAGTAATTTCGGGGTTAAGATGTATGAAGATATATGGTGGCCCGAAGGTAGTTGTAGAACGTGATCGATGTTATTCATTTAAGATCATATTTTGGAATTGTATTAGAGCAACTGATATCCATATTCCTCACAGATTTTATTTTGTCGTATATTTCGCTGAATATCGAAAAATTTCTCGTGGTTGATTAATCCTTTTATCTTTTCTGCATGCAGATAAAAGGATCATTTTTTTTAGTGAAATTACCTTCTTTCGCACCGTCTGAAAGCATTATGCACATTATTGACATCATTCACTCATTATTAATCGTATCATTCACACATTATTCACAATATTCATCCACTGTGAAAAGAAATATTAGGTTCAGTATTGATGATAATAATGATTTTGAGGTCTTCCCCAGTAGCATACTCACTAGAATTTTTTTTCTTTCACTAACATACACAACATTGTATTCACTAGTATACTTTCAGGTACGCCCGTCATCATACTCTATTTGCCCACTATATTGTCTTCGGCTATACTCACTGTATTGTTCACCTATGTTCCTCACATCCCAGTTATCATGGTATATACTATCATCATACCTACCAGTTCTCCCGTCCTGATGTCCACTAGTTCACCATTCATTATATCTTAGCATACCTTACCAACCAGTCAGCATCACTTGTACGATATACCCCATCCACATGACCCCACAATTACTGAGGGCGGCCCTATACGAGTCACCACCCCACCACAGTACACCAACCACCGCATCCCTCAACACCACAGTACACCAACCACTGCATCCCTCAACACCACAGTACACCAACCACCACATCAACACCACAGTACACCAACCACCACATCCCTCAACACCACAGTACACCAACCACCACATCAACACCACAGTACACCAACCACCTCATCCCTCAACACCACAGTACACCAACCACCACATCAACACCACAGTACACCAACCACCACATCCCTCAACACCACAGTACACCAACCACCACATCAACACCACAGTACACCAACCACCACATCAACACCACAGTACACCAACCACCACATCCCTCAACACCACAGTACACCAACCACCACATCAACACCACAGTACACCAACCACCACATCAACACCACAGTACACCAACCACCACATCCCTCAACACCACAGTACACCAACCACCGCATTCCCTCACCGGTGACTCGACAGGCCAACACTCCCTCACTCCCGCAGGAGCAAGGCAAGTGAGGAGGGATTCTTAACGGACTTAGCATTAGCGCGGCTGGAAATGGCGCGTCCCATTACGTATGTAGGTGTTAGTGGCTGTACCTTCCGACCTCCTTTTTATGCGAAGTGTTACTCTCATGCTTGGCTGTATTACGCACAGATTTTCCCTTTGCCCTGTCGTCCCTATGCTTGCTGGTGAGGGCTGGTAAAAAAGGGGGGGGGAACTGTTCAGTAGGGAGGATGGAAGCGTTTTCTCCCAAGGGGAGGCATTAGTCTAGATTTGTTAGACTGTGGATCACGTCAAGATTATTCGATTAAGAGTCTACCGTCTATTGTCTTCAGTGACGTTGACGTCACTGTACGGGTCACGGAGCAGTGGGGACTTGTCTTGCCCTGCGGGGGGTGTGCTTACGACATCATCGTATCTTCCACTAGAGTGAAGGTTCATTAACGATGATCGTATGGTTCATGCGATACGTCATGGCGACGCTGGGTGTTGCCGCCAACGCATCTTGTTCTGGGGACTTACTTTGCCACGAGAAGCTAATGTCTCGCTTCACATGAAAATTTCACCTGAAAACTTAGTATATATTTATGTTACCTTTGATCTACCATTCGTTTGACTCTATTTTTCCTTCATGCTAACCGAGATGACACAGAAAACTGAATGCCCTAATCATGGCCATATCATACAGTATATATATATATATATATATATATATATATATATATATATATATATATATATATATATATATATTCCTATGAGTTCACGAGGAAAATGGAACACGATAAGTTCCCAAGTGCACTTTCGTGTAATGATCACATCATCAGGGGAGACACAAGAGAGAAATATAACAGTCAATTGATATACAACGAAGAGACGGAGCTAGGACGCCATTTGTGTCTCCCCTGATGATGTGATTATTACACGAAAGTGCACTTGGGAACTTAACGTGTTCCATTTTCCCCGAGGACTCATAGGAATATACTTGATCACGCGTAAAATTATGATCCTTTCCAATATATATATATATATATATATATATATATATATATATATATATATATATATATATATATATATATATATATATCAGGAGCCCCTTTATCGATCACTCCCGACGGGAGGATGAACAGTTGGGTTGCCTGTGGGCAGAATGCCCTCATAACGATGCGGACCCGGGTTGGCCCACGCGTGATTCATAGACAGCAGTGCCAATCACTGTACCACAGAACATACGACCCATGTGATCTTATTTCAGGCTTTAAATGAACAATGATAGCATCGTGCCACAAACATTTCATCACTGTTCAGAATGAAGGGATGTATCTGAACAGCGTTATGAGGCTTGGCTTGTGTGAAGACTGTGTTGGACTTAGAAGTTTAGATACATGTCTCACTTCGTTGCTTTAGTTTCGATCTTGCCTTGCCTTATTTCCACATGCCTTTGTTCACTGATAAACCCAAACTTTATTTCAAATGGCTGATGAAGGAATAGATTTACGCATATTTTATCTTACCTAAAACACGATAGCTAGAAACTATATTTTCCAGTGAATATGGGATGATCCCCAGTGTGTTTTCGGTTATTCGTATCTTCCACAATGGATAGACTCAGTAAGGAGGCGAATGCTTGTTCTCGAAACGAATGTACTTTCCAATATCTATAAATCAGTTGACTTTGCAAGGAAGATGTAACCTCGTGACAGACCATCAGGTCATGTGTTAACCTGATTCATCCAAGCTCTCATGTACACTCAGGAGTCCATGGCCTCCTACCTCACTCTGCTGCTGTAGGGAGCCTCGCCCCACATACAACTGTAGTACCTCACACGTCATGCTTGCTTCTTATGGTGGTGGACCGTGCCATTCTCTTGCTGTGTTTATGTGGCACCCTGACAGACGGGTGCGTTACGTATGTGAGCATACTTCGTGGCTTCCTCCACGTAATTATGAAGCTAAATTGTAATATACTTACGGTCTGGTGACAGGTGGGTAATGTAGAGCCGGGGCAAGAGGCACTATTACACTCGTAAAAAAGAAAAGAGAAGAGATATATGGTCGGAAGTCCTTAGTTAAACTGCTGGTCCTCTCCATAAAGCCTGCGATGTTAGTAGTTCTTGTCATGTGCACGAGAAAGCACTGCATCAGATTACAGTCACGGAACTGGATGTGCCACGGTATACCCCAGATAACGGCGACCTCTTCTGGCCTCCGGAGGAGTCAGGTAAGGTCCGGACTGTTTAAAGGTACGGACCTGAACCTTGGCTAAGGCCTAGCGAGTCTTCAGATGAAGATTGGCCCCGAGGTATTTCGTAAAACGGTGGCGATAAGTTCACAGCTGGAATCTTAGTTTTTGATGTTCACTCGTCGGCACACATAGCTGTCCTTCCGTGGCACTCACACGGCACCGGGGTGTATGGGAGTATCAGACATGAGGGTACCTACAGAGCTGTGGCGGGGCTGCTTTTGGAAGTGCTTAATCATAGCCTGTCGATAGGAGTCGTTTACTCGTATTTGTCTTCTTAATCAGCATTTCGTATTACCTCGTATTACGTGTAGTGACAGCTTGTTACTTTTCCTAGTGTTTATTTAGTCCATCATCTTTCGACTCCCCTCAGTCCTCTGTTTGTTGGTTCATCTTTCTTCTTCTTCAGTCTTTAGCTGTGTGTATCGTCTTTAAGCTCCTTCATTTTTACATTGTCTAATCTTTTAGCTTCCTCAGTGTTATGCTCGTGACATCCCTGACCTTCTTCTGTCTTTGGTTTGTTTCTCATCTTTGACCTTTCTCAATCTCTAGATTGTGTCTCATCTTTGAAGCTCCTCAGTCTTTTGTTTCATGACTAATCTCAAAGCTTTCTTAACCTGTAGCCGTGTGTCTCATAGTTGAGCTTCTTCATTCTTTGTGTGCCTCATTTTTGATCTTTTCCAGTCTTTCGTTTCATGACTGATCTTTGTACTCCCTTATCATTCTTTGTGTGCCTCATCTTTGCACTCCCTTATTATATTTGTGCAACAACGAGGCCTTACATGCTTTTCCCTGAATTTCACAGGCTGTTACATATGCCCTAGTTCACTCCATTGACAATACGTCGTCCCCTGTATACCACATCTTATTATCTCTCATTTCATTATCAAAATTCTTAGAAAGAGATCCAAGAGCTGTATAGCGCGCTATGGTTTTAAGATCTTTGCTACTAATGACTTCAAGAGCTTTTTTTCCTAAACACTGAGCACTTTCAACCTCTGTTGACCCAACATAGTTGAAATTTCGGCTTCCCACCAAAAGATAATCTAGAAATCCTACTCTTTTTCGACCTGCCCTCCTGTGTTTTGAGTGTTATATCCCTTGATGATCCAGGTGGCCCGAATGAAGGTGTTCTATGGTAATAGTTTGATCCTCTACGCTACAGTGTTGCCATGTATCTCAGTAGAACTGGAAAATCAGGTCTTGGGCACCGTCAGACATACACTGATCTGGGAGCTGACTTCCCGAGCCTACTGACTTGACCACCGCCGGACTTACAACGGACTAGACTAGCTACACCTCTAACTGCGTGTGACAGAGAAGGTCAAAGGCATGAGGGGAGTAGCTAAGGACTCGAACCCTGGTGTGTACATTACCTGTTCGTCATACAGATTCAGCTGAGAGAGAGTAAATCAACCCATCAGGGTCCACTTTACGGAACCAGTGCTCCTTGATGTCTGCTGTGTAGTAGCGGAGATGGAAATTTGGCTGCAAATTCAGTTGTTACAGCCAGATATTCGCCTTTGGTATGTAGATAACACAGGGTTTATATGCCGGAGGAAGATATCTTCATGTGGTCATCAGATGTTATGCCTTTGTATGTCGAGTTTGAAGTCGTCTATAACATGATCAGAAGGAAGTTTGCATTGCTTTCAGCAAAGAACTTTAACGACAAGTGTAAGATAATGGTTCCTTGGGTTCGTTGTTTATTCCCTGAGCCTCATTCGAGTACCAGGGTGACGTAATGACTGAAGACACGACGATTTGATATTCTGAAAGTAAACAGTTTAAACCAAGAATTACATTTGGGTACATTTTACACTATTTCAAACTTGGTCTTTTCCTATGTGCTACAAACCCCCTCTGGTCCGTCTATTGTACTTTTGCTCTCCATGAGAACAATGCTAGACACATAGAATGATGCGTTTTTGTTTTTTTCATGTTATCATACAGGTCATGACGTTCATTGCGCTTATTAGTACACATAAACATGTGCACCTTTAGTGGCATGCAACGTATCCAAGCGATGTAACACTCCATGAAGTGGCCAACGGATCCTTTGGCACACTCTTGATTCCATCGGTTATTCTTGTCGTGCAGATACATATCCCTCATCTTAACAACTCTGTGCACTGCTTGAGGTGGTAACTGGAGTCCACTTGAGGCCCAAGGTACAGACCGGCGAAGGTCACCTGTTTGGTGTCCCTGGGGATAGGGGAGAAAGAATACTTCCCACGTATTCCCTGCGTGTCGTAGAAGGCGACTAAAAGGGGAGGGAGCGGGGGGCTGGAAATCCTCCCCTCTTGATTTTTTTTTTTAATTTTCCAAAAGAAGGAACAGAGAAGGGGGCCAGGTGAGGATATTCCCTCAGAGGCCCAGTCCTCTGTTCTTAACACTACCTTGCTAATGCGGGAAATGGCGAAAAGTTTGAAAGAAAAAAAAATATATATATACATCCCTGGGGATAGGGGAGAAAGAATACTTCCCACATATTCCCTGTGTGTCGTAGAAGGCGACTAAAAGGGGAGGGAGCGGGGGGCTGGAAATCCTCCCCTCTTGATTTTTTTTTTTTTAATTTTCCAAAAGAAGGAACAGAGAAGGGGGCCAGGTGAGGATATTCCCTCAGAGGCCCAGTCCTCTGTTCTTAACACTACCTTGCTAATGCGGGAAATGGCGAAAAGTTTGAAAGAAAAGAAAATATATATATATACATCCCTGGGGATAGGGGAGAAAGAATACTTTCCACGTATTCCCTGAGTGTCGTAGAAGGCGACTAAAAGGGGAGGGAGCGGGGGGCTGGAAATCCTCCCCTCTTGATTTTTTTTTTTTAATTTTCCAAAAGAAGGAACAGAGAAGGGGGCCAGGTGAGGATATTCCGTCTAAGGCCCAGTCTCTGTTCTTAACGCTGTCTCGCTAGCGCGGGAAATGGCAAATAGTATGAATATATATATATATATATATATATATATATATATATATATATATATATATATATATATATATATTTTTTTTTTTTTTTTTTTTTTTTATACTTTGTCGCTGTCTCCCGCGTTTGCGAGGTAGCGCAAGGAAACAGACGAAAGAAATGGCCCAACCCCCCCCCCCCCCCCATACACATGTACATACACACATCCACACACGCAAATATACATACCTACACAGCTTTCCATGGTTTACCCCAGACGCTTCACATGCCTTGATTCAATCCACTGACAGCACGTCAACCCCTGTATACCACATCGCTCCAATTCACTCTATTCCTTGCCCTCCTTTCACCCTCCTGCATGTTCAGGCCCCGATCACACAAAATCTTTTTCACTCCATCTTTCCACCTCCAATTTGGTCTCCCTCTTCTCCTCGTTCCCTCCACCTCCGACACATATATCCTCTTGGTCAATCTTTCCTCACTCATTCTCTCCATGTGCCCAAACCATTTCAAAACACCCTCTTCTGCTCTCTCAACCACGCTCTTTTTATTTCCACACATCTCTCTTACCCTTACGTTACTTACTCGATCAAACCACCTCACACCACACATTGTCCTCAAACATCTCATTTCCAGCACATCCATCCTCCTGCGCACAACTCTATCCATAGCCCACGCCTCGCAACCATACAGCATTGTTGGAACCACTATTCCTTCAAACATACCCATTTTTGCTTTCCGAGATAATGTTCTCGACTTCCACACATTTTTCAAGGCTCCCAAAATTTTCGCCCCCTCCCCCACCCTATGATCCACTTCCGCTTCCATGGTTCCATCCGCTGACAGATCCACTCCCAGATATCTAAAACACTTCACTTCCTCCAGTTTTTCTCCATTCAAACTCACCTCCCAATTGACTTGACCCTCAACCCTACTGTACCTAATAACCTTGCTCTTATTCACATTTACTCTTAACTTTCTTCTTCCACACACTTTACCAAACTCAGTCACCAGCTTCTGCAGTTTCTCACATGAATCAGCCACCAGCGCTGTATCATCAGCGAACAACGACTGACTCACTTCCCAAGCTCTCTCATCCCCAACAGACTTCATACTTGCCCCTCTTTCCAGGACTCTTGCATTTACCTCCCTAACAACCCCATCCATAAACAAATTAAACAACCATGGAGACATCACACACCCCTGCCGCAAACCTACATTCACTGAGAACCAATCACTTTCCTCTCTTCCTACACGTACACATGCCTTACATCCTCGATAAAAACTTTTCACTGCTTCTAACAACTTGCCTCCCACACCATATATTCTTAATACCTTCCACAGAGCATCTCTATCAACTCTATCATATGCCTTCTCCAGATCCATAAATGCTACATACAAATCCATTTGCTTTTCTAAGTATTTCTCACATACATTCTTCAAAGCAAACACCTAATCCACACATCCTCTACCACTTCTGAAACCGCACTGCTCTTCCCCAATCTGATGCTCTGTACATGCCTTCACCCTCTCAATCAATACCCTCCCATATAATTTACCAGGAATACTCAACAAACTTATACCTCTGTAATTTGAGCACTCACTCTTATCCCCTTTGCCTTTGTACAATGGCACTATGCACGCATTCCGCCAATCCTCAGGCACCTCACCATGAGTCATACATACATTAAATAACCTTACCAACCAATCAACAATACAGTCACCCCCTTTTTTAATAAATTCCACTGCAATACCATCCAATCCTGCTGCCTTGCCGGCTTTCATCTTCCGCAAAGCTTTTACTACCTCTTCTCTGTTTACCAAATCATTTTCCCTAACCCTCTCACTTTGCACACCACCTCGACCAAAACACCCTATATCTGCCACTCTGTCATCAGACACATTCAACAAACCTTCAAAATACTCATTCCATCTCCTTCTCACATCACCACTACTTGTTATCACCTCCCCATTTACGCCCTTCACTGAAGTTCCCATTTGCTCCCTTGTCTTATATATATATATATATATATATATATATATATATATATATATATATATATATATATATATATATATATATATATATATAGAGAGAGAGAGAGAGAGAGAGAGCATTAATGAGGTGGCCTTGGTGAGGGCATTCAGTTGCCTGTGCCTTCTCGGCTAATATAATTGAAAATCGATTCAATATGAGCTTCCACCAATATATAAGTCGAGAACACTGTCAGTGGTTGTTGGACACTCTTAAGTCTCACCCTAGCATGACGAGTCTTGTCGTCATCTCCTCAGTCTTGAGCATTGGGGCTAGACTAGTGACGGCCCGGGTGTATCAACTAAGGAAAGAGGAGGAGCGGGGGGGCGACGGGAAGTCCAGCTGGGTGTGTGTGTGGTAACGTCCGGGTGAGGGGCGGTCATGTGTGTGTGCGTCAGTTTCGCTTCCTGGAACGCCTCAAGCCAACTGCTGTGCTCGCTAGTTTTCCTTGTCGTCCACCTCTACCTGTGTGTGTGTGTGTGTGTGTGTGTGCACAGACATACGTTGCGTGCAAAGCTGAATTTCACGTCGCTCTGAGAAGGCAAGCTACAACATGAAGTGTATTGCACTGCAAAACTTGCATGGCTTTCCGTAAGTTAGGAAAAAAGACGTGTGTGTGTGTTTGTGATCTGATGACTCAAAAACCAAGGAAGCAGCGCACAGAGACAGTGAAAAGGACAACATATTTCTTCGATTTCTAGGTCGGGTTGTCAACTAACCCTACGGTTTAGGCGGGTAGGCTACAGCTGATTGTAAACAAACTGGCTTGGGCAGTACAAGACAAGGAATGTCCTCTGTTTGATAAGCAAGAAAGGAGCGCTTGTTTCTCGAATAACAGAACACATTGTACATATAGGGCAAAATGCAAGAGCCTACACGAATAACACATCAAGAGATAAGTCTGAGAGAGGATGAAAATTTTTTTTAATAACGAAAGGGTTGTATTCGAGCAGGATGAACATAACTCTCAGCTTTGATTGTATCGTTGTATTATGGCCTTCATGTAACACATGTCGATTCATTCCCTACTTGGTATTTGGGCAAATAACAGTTTGGTACGAAATGGACCCGAAGTGGTCATACAATCAAATCAAACAGATGTTTGTGCCTAAATACCATGATACTGAGCTGCATTGACTGTGTATGGATGTAGTTTTCCTCTTGTGGATGTCAAAGAACACATTTCCAAAAAGGATTGGGGTATTTCCTTGATGCAGGAGCCAGGGTGCTGGAAGTCCTCCCCTCCTGTATTACTTTCCAAAAGAAGGAACAGAGGAAGAAGCCAAACGGGGAGATTATCCTCTAAGGCTTAGTCATGTGTTTATGGCGCTACCTCATTCATGCGGGAAACAGTGAACATGTATGAGAATGTGAATTTTTCTCAGGCAGTGAATACCATGATTCTGAAATGCTGTAAGACGTATGAATTCTAGTTTCATCATTCAGCTGTAATATTTTCTGTAACTATGAACTTCACTTGATACTTTTTTCTTTTTCAACAAGTACACTTTTAAACGTTTGAAAGTGTATTAATGTATTTTAAGCTGTAACAAGAACCTTGTATTACGTGAGATCGTAAATGTATTTTAAGACATCTTAAACACCTGAAGCAGGTGTGTTTTTTTCTCGAGTGGGGAGTAACAAAGTGACGTTGACGGCCTTTTAATGGTCCTGGGTGTCGATACTTTGAGCCAACCAGCCAACCACCCAGCCAGCCAGCCACCCAAGCAGCCAACCAGCCAGTCAGCCAACCAGCCAACCAACCAACTAGCCAGCCAGCCAACCAGCCAACCAGCTGGCCAACCAGCCAGCCAGCCTGCCAGCCAGCCAGCCAGCCAGCCAACCAGCCAGCCAACCAGCCAGCCAACCAGCCAGCCAGCCAACCAGCCAGCCAGTCAGCCAACCAGCCAGCCAGCCAGCCAGCCAACCAACCAACCAACCAACCAACCAGCCAGCCAGCCAGCCAACCAGCCAGCCAGCTAGCCAACCAGCCAACCAGCCAGCCAGCCAGCCAGCCAGTCAGCCAACCAGCCAGCCAGCCAGCCAGCTAGCCAACCAACCAACCAACCAACCAACCAGCCAGCCAGCCAGCCATCCAGGATGATATTCTCCGATCCTGTAGCATGATATTCTCTCCTGTATCAACCGTTCCATCTCAGTTACTGCTGAAATAAGGTGATAAACAGACCTGTGTTCAGGTGATAGTTTCTCTAACATTAATTATTCCCACATTAGATTTTTTTAAGGATTATTTTGTTTTTCTTCAGAAAATATTTAATGTTGTCTTTCACGCTTTATTTATGACTTTTTTTCCTGGATTAGAAGTATGATATAAATATGAATTTTTTATTTGTAATGAATAACACTTTTATTGGGAGCTGGTTAATGCTTTCAATAAAGAAATTAATAAAACTATTGTCTGACTTATTGAAAAAAACATAGTTTTATTGTCATAGGAACGTAATGGTAATCAAAAACTTGTTATATTTCCGCTTACTGATGAATGATGCAGAGCAAAAGTCTAATTATTGTACTTAGGCTAATGACAGTCATTCAAAGCTTGTGTTTATTGGGGCCACACATTGAACTAGGCTGAGCTGTAGATTATGTGGTTCTGTGAACTTTTTTTTTTCTTTAATGAAGCGTTTATTTTGCTCCGTAAAAAAAGTGGACGAATATCTGTGATGGGGCAGTTTTTCGTAGGGGGATGCTAGGGGAAAACATGGTAGAACTCCCTGTGGGTTAATGCTGTGTTTTTGGCTGGCGTCCTTCAACTAGTACCTTGGCCTGTTTCCGTTCGATTGTGTGTGTAATTACCCCAAGACCTGTTACTATGAGAGTGTCCTAATCTTACCTATGACCAACGTAAAGGCTCCTTCTGCCCAAGGCTGCGCTACTTCAAGTAGCAGGGGAATGTAAGCTAATTCGGAGTGAGAAGTTCTCTGAAAAGTCTATTACTACCATCGACACACAGCCTCGCTAAAGGTGACTTTTCACTCGCGGTATGACCTCGAGCAGGCGCGGTCCGGTAACACCCCGTATGATTATTCTAAGGCACGTACGTGTGGAGTTGTGATATGACCCATTTAGATATCTGGAAAAAAAATAGTGTCAGGCTCTGTTCGTGTGAGTATGATGGATTGGTGGTTTATATTCGTCAAATACTGTACTTCGTTGTAAAGAGTGTATTTTCAGACTCTTACGAAGATACACTGGTAAGAATATACCATTATCTCCTGGGAGTGACCATACACTGAGTTCTAGAAATGAACGAGTTAAGAAACCTGTGGACTCCTTAACAATGTATATAATCCCCGGATTTATTCACATTGCGTAATGGTTTAGGGATACATAGATTATAGAAACTGGCTATATGTAGTTAAGATCGTGTGACATTCTCTATACATACAGGGTGTATAGCCAGCCAACTTTAACCTGAAGCTTGATGCACTTCGATGCCAAAACTATGACTCCTTGCGCACCTCGTCTTCTTTACCTCGGTAAAACAGTTTACTGATATGATTACTGGACAAGCCAGGCGTAATTTACCTTGATAGACGCAAAATAGATTTTTGCTCGAGCAGACTGAGTTTTGGTCAGGCTGATAATGTGTGTATGGCTGATTTATAATCAGAAATATTTTGGTCGTGCTATAAAAGTTTCCAATTACGTGACTGTTTTGCATTATTTTTCATGTCCAATAAGTAAAAGTGATTAAAATACCACATTAATAGTTTGCGTTTTCTTTCATATTGTATCAGGGAGGGCTCAGCCATCACGACATTCTCTGTGAATTCCAATAATGTGTTTGTGGAGGCTCGCGCCAAACACCGACGGATATGATACATTGCATCCGATTTGAACAGACTCGCTCCGGGAAATCTCTGTCGCTAATGTGCGTTCGTTCCAGCCATAGTTGAGTGGTTACGTGGACGACGTTGAACAGATAGACTGTATTATACACCAGCCGAGGCCAGCTGCAGTCTCTCCTCCTTAACTGCCACACGTGAGGTAGGAGGCTGAAGTAGGGCACCTGTTATATATACCTGGTACTGGGGTCTGATCCTGGCTTGAGGCAGCTTGGGGGGCCCCTGTCGCCTCTGCCATCAGTCAGGCCGAGGTCCGTCTGTGGACACAGTACTTGTGTTGGCCGCTCTGGAGGAGGTCTTAGCTCAGGGCTTGTGAGTAATGAGGGTTCTGGTGCGTAGGCGAACTGACTGAACATCCTGGTGGCGTCGTGAGTGGGGCTGCCGATAGCGGGATCTGCTGTACCTAAATAAAGGTGTCTGTCCACTGTACATCTCGTATATGCTCCTCCATCACTGTATCACTCAGTGATGTATGTTGTCAGGAACCAGTTGATCGTTATTCATCATTTGCATCTCCATGAATATATTTTTTTTACATTCATCTTTAAGATGTACTAGACTCATGGGTTGGTTAGCGTAACGGCCCGCCACACGGTAGGACCGGGTTCGAATCCTCGACGCCTCATAGGATAAATCGTTATCATATTCTTCGTATTCTAATTAGACTTTTATTATTCCCTGAGAATGTGGTTTGTTAGAGATAAAGAAGCATTGTTAGACCAGGTGTTAGTCTTGATGTATGCTTTGATTATATGTATAATTCATTCGTGGATACGCCAGGTAAGCCTTATTGGATGGGACTTGCCTACGACGAAGGAAAATTGTAACCATTGTAAATTCTCGCTCATTGAAGAGTGTCGGAATTTTCCCCTTCAGAGCCGCTCGTTCAATGGACTTGAAACATAAGTAAAGTAAATAGCTCGCTCTACTTCGTTAAAAGAGCGTATTCTACGAAAAAATGAAGAGAGAGTTCTGTGTTTGGGTGTACTGCGGAAATATTCTCAACACAGCTGAACACGAGAAGCAGAAATTCGTTATGCACGACCAATAGATGTGGCTGACTCAGCCTCGTGTGAGAATATTGGTAACGCAGGAAAAATGAAATCTTAATTTTCGTAGTTTTCAGAAGCTCGCAACCAACCAACGAGTTATATATATATATATATATATATATATATATATATATATATATATATATATATTAGCGGGGGTTGGAAATCCTCCCCTCTCGTTTTTTTTTCAATTTTCCAAAAGAAGGAACAGAGAAAGGGGCTAAGTAAGGATATTCCCTCAAAGGCCCAGTCTTCTGTTCTTAACGCTACCTCGTTAACGCGGGAAATGGCGAATAGTTTGAAAGAAATATATATATATATATATATATATATATATATATATATATATATATATATATATATATATATATATATATATATATATATGAATATTTTCTTTTCATACATATTCGCTATTTCCCACTTCAGCGAGGTAGCATTAATAACAGGGGACTGAGCCTTAGAGGGAATATCCTCACTTAGCCCCTTTCTCTGTTCCTTCTTTTGGAAAAGGTAAAACGGGAAGGGAGGATTTCCAGCTCCCCGCTCCCTACCCTTTTAGTCGTCTTCTTCGACAGGGGGGGAATACGTGGGATGTATTTTTCTCTTCTATCCCCAGGGATATATATACATGGGATCAAATGATATGCCAAGTTCAGGTTTCGTCCCAGAAATATATTATCTGGAGATCACGAAATAAGAAATTATTCACATTTTGGAATCATGAACTCCCGTGAATATCATTCTTCTCCATCAACAATGATTCATCTGTAGTTTGACGTACGTGATGGATGCATATTACAATCTATTGTCCAGAGAGTTTGCCACGTAGGAAAGATGGGAATTCTGTGGAATATCTAGAGTCTTGGCGAGTGTCGTAGATCATCTTGCGAATTGCTGAACAGACTGTTGCATTCTGAATACATGAGAATGATCGATAGATGTGATAAATCAATATTGTGGTGAAGAATATGACGACTATTAAGGGAGGAACACCTCTCTTGATTTAGGAAGTGTGTGTGTGTGTGTGTGTGTGTGTGTGTGTGTGTGTGAGTGTGTGTGTGTGTGTGTGTGTGTGTGTGTCTGTGTGTGTGTGTGTGTGTGCGTGGTTGTGTATTGCATACAAACGTCCTTACATCTCGTACTGGATCGTCTCAACCAACCACAATCC
>NC_092244.1:29322570-29370070 GCF_036320965.1 Panulirus ornatus | reverse complement strand
GCACACTAGGGACAAAGTCGCGGCTCGTCAGTGTGTCCCGGTCCACCAGTGTGTCCCGGTACATCAGTGTGTCCCGGTACACCAGTGTGTCCCGGTAACCAGTGTGTCCCAGTAACCAGTGTGTCTCGGTACATCAGTGTGTCCCGGTACACCAGTGTGACCCGTTACACCAGTGTGTCCCGGTAACCAGTGTGTCTCGGTACACCAGTGTGCCCCGGTACACCAGTTTGCCCCGGTACACCAGTGTGTCCCGGTACACCAGTGTGCCCCGGTACACCAGTGTGTCCCGGTACACCAGTGTGTCCCGGTAACCAGTGTGTCTCGGTACACCAGTGTGCCCCGGTACACCAGTTTGCCCCGGTACACCAGTGTGTCCCGGTACACCAGTTTGCCCCGGTACACTAGTGTGTCCCGGTAACCAGTGTGTCTCGGTACACCAGCGTGTCCCGGTAACCAGTGTGTCTCGGTACACCAGTGTGTCCCAGTACACCAGTTTGTCCCAGTACACCAGTGTGCCCCGGTACACCAGTGTGTCCCGGTAACCAGTGTGTCTCGGTATACCAGTGTGTCCCGGTACACCAGTGTGTTCCCGGTACACCAGTGTGACCCGGTACACCAGTTTGCCCCGGTACACCAGTGTGTCCCGGTACACCAGTGTGTCCCGGTAACCAGTGTGTCTTGGTAACCAGTGTGTCTCGGTACACCAGTGTGTCCTGGTACACCAGTGTGTCACGGTACACCAGTGTGACCCGGTACAGCAGTTTGCCCCGGTACACCAGTGTGTCCCGGTACACCAGTGTGTCCCGGTAACCAGTGTGTCCCAGTACACCAGTTTGCCCCGGTACACCAGTGTGTCCCGGTAACCAGTGTGTCTTGGTAACCAGTGTGTCTTGGTAACCAGTGTGTCTCGGTACACCAGTGTGTCCCGGTACACCAGTGTGTCCCGGTACATGGGCTGCGAAGCTCTAGAATAGCCGGAGAGAGAGAGAGAGAGAGAGAGAGAGAGAGAGAGAGAGAGAGAGAGAGAGAGAGAGAGAGAGAGAGAGACATATGTTGCACTATGTTTTTCGTAGATAATGTACTGTGAAGGCCGTTCAAGCGTTTATCCAGCTTATCTGGACATTGTGGTAATAAGTGAGCAGAACTCCGTAGTACACTAATGCGCTGTGTGGTAGTTCGTGCTATGTTTACACCGCACGAATGCGAATCAGGCCCTGACTCTGATGAGAGATCCGACGTCTGTGTTTTCCCTCAGGTGGGAGTCAAAAGTGGTGTGATATATCCCCCCACTAGATCATTTGAGTCTCTTCTGGAACAGGCAGTTATCTGTCGTTTGGGTTCAGTACTGGGAGTCGTACAGAATTCCTCTGCAAAACTAAGACGAGGCTTTTTCAGCCAATCGCCGCACGTCGCAGGGCTGTGATGCCATAAACTACGAATGAAACACTTGACCTCACCCTCGAGTATGATGACAACCTCATACTTAAACCAACTGCCGTGATTAAGGGACTTGATCTCAGACAGAAGTATCTTGGCTGAAGGCGGCGGGACTCGGGGCGGAGTTGGAGACGATGTTGGTTCGTGTCGAGAAGTGGCTCAACCTGGAGTCAGGCAGGCGGTACACAGAAGGTCTCTAGGAGTAATTACAGCTTGCTGTTGGCCAGAGCAGCAAGTATCATATTAGCACGTTTAGTGCCTGGAGGTGTTGTTGTGTGTGTGTGTGTGTGTTGCATCATTGCTAATTGTAACTGTGAACTGATTCCATTGGGCAATAACAGAGGTTTAGATTGGTCACTGGAGATGAGATGAAAGTCTGGAAGGTTAATGGGGTTTCTTGAACCTAGGACCTCGTCTCGAATAAGGTGTGCCTTAACATAATTCTATTATCAAAGACATTAGCAACTGATAACAGACTCGAGTCCATGTATTTACTTTATGTATTGATGTATGAGAGTAGTAGGGGTCGTCTTAACATGTGCGAAGAAGCATCGTGTACATCGCTTCTCAAGACCTTGCTATGCTCTCGATAACAAGGACATTCTCAGGGGAAAGGAGGGCAGGTTACTCTGATGATTAATGATGATACAGTAACGACTAGATAGATGAGTAATGAGTGTCTTTGACTAAATGAACGTGCCAGCCTCTGTGGGGTTGTCTTTGTGTGCGTTTCTCTGCATGGTTTGTTTCCTTAATCCTGCTATCAACCTTGTGGCTGCTATCTTATAACCTCGTTCAAACCCTTTTTTTGCTTCGTTTGATGATGTGACGAGCAGAAATGTAACGCGCACTCGACATGTGGTCTTGCCAGCTAATTACTTAGGGTCAGTATGGTGCTTTATGATGAGGGTTTAGTATTAAGACCAAACATTTTGGTTGCTCTCGAAATGGCGGTGGGTTTAGTAGATCTTAGGTCGCTGCTGGAAATGATAGACGATCCCTCTCTTCCTAACTCTTTGTAGCCTGTTCTCCAAAGGTTATATGTTCGTATCATTAGTCCTTCTTCCTCGTCACCGAAATACATTACTGCGTACGTGTCCAGGTTGAATTTCATTTACCAACCTAAGTGATCAGGTTATCTCTTTATCTAGATTATCTTGGCTGCCTCTGTAATCATCCCCGGATGTTCTGAGCCGATAAGGCTTAGAAACCAGCAGTGGGACGTAATTTTAGATAATCTGTAAACATTATTAAAAGAAGAGGATCCCGTCGTATACCAGCTGCCTCATTTGAATATTCGGGTGATCTTTTGATATTAGTTTGTTTAAGGTTAATCAAACAGTCTTTCATCGACGTGCGTATGTCACTGTGGGAAATTCATGAGCCTGACTGGAAGAAGATTACACGGTTTTTCAAGAGTTCTGACGTATGGCTAATTTGATGGAAATTCGGCGTCCAGTTTGATCCTCCTTCGTGGATATTAGAGGAGGAGCATCTGCCAACTTCCATTCCCCAAGGAGTTTCCTTTTGACACTAATTCTCTGAATAGCTTTTGAGAGCGGAAAGTTACCTTAAGATACCATTCGTCTGGTACCCATGGCGACGACTGGCTCACTAGGGCCTGTTGGTATTATATATGGCCTTTTGGTTTTCGAAGACCTCAGGACAAATTGGATGGACGGACCCGTTTAATGACAAGGGCCGGGGCTAGGCTAAGGCCATGCGGATCCTTGAGAACATTTTTTGAGGGTAATGTACGATGTCGCTTACAGTCATGTCCTTTACCGTAGGCTTATCTTACTCTTTGCTGAAGAAAAAGGTAAGCGGTTCAGGCACCTTTGAGGTGATACCTGCTGAAGACGATGAGGACTTCAGTCACTACCGGAGCTTGGCTATAGTGTTGTAGAAAATGGCTCAAGTTACCTCCGTTAAATGGTCTTTGGCTTTCCTCATGCATTTTTTGTCTCGTAATCAGTGAAATTTATTCCGGGTTACATTTGATGCTCTGTGTAGCCCCCTATCAGTGAGATCCGATTCTTCATTAAGCCGAAGAATGGATTTTTGTTTTCAACTTAGGATTCTATTTGTGTACGTATCTTGGACTTTATTCTTAGAGTTCGACCACACATTTTCAACCGTTGTTATATTTTAGAGTCTTATCTCTGTTTCGTTTCTAAGAATACGGCAAAATATAACGTAATGAGCTTATTTGTCTTCTTGGAATTATATTTGATCTTCGACCACACATTTTTCATTTGTTGTCACATCTAAAGGTTGTATCTGCTGTGGTTTTGAGATCGCGTCGCTGTTTTTCGTAATTAGCTCTTTTATGGTCTGGGATTCCCATCATAGTCTCATCTATAGACTATATGTTTCTCACTGCAGATCTGGTTATATCACGAACCTTTTCTTCCTAGTGTCTCACCTCCCTAACTAGGGTATATCAAATCTATATTGGCAGTAAACACGAAGTCTATCATGTCATACATTACCTATGGGTATTTGATCCACAGTCTCTTGAAGGAAGGAAGCTACAGCTAACCTAACCACTCTGCTCTTCTCCTGATGTCCTCCCAAGGTTGACCACGAGATAGATGGACTTCTGAGATCTATAATGGTCTTGATATTGGATCCTTCATCGTACACCTGGGATCTGCATTTCAGTCCTGTGTTTGTCTTCTCTTTTATCCACAGTGTTTCCATCGGAACGTAAGGAATAACAGGCTACATCACCAGCACTCTCAGTTGTCACTACGTTCTGATGTTTTTTGTTATATAAAGTATTCGGATTCCAGTTGCTGTTCATCTTTTTTTTTTTGCTGGAAAATACTTGTCTTTTCATGATTGATACCACGATCATACCTGGATTTTCCAAACTGGCATTTAAAATGACTATTAGTTTTTAACTAAAAATCTCATAGAATCTGCATAGATTTATGTTTTAATTCTCGTAAGTTTTTGCCCCTTTTGCGTATCACCTAATCCTTGGCATCCTGTTCTGACGTGTGGCGTAATTAAGGTAATCCTACCGTGCCAATTGTGTATATTTCGTCCCACACTCCTGGCCTACGGAATCATGACCCAATTGATCAAACCCCATTTGTAGTCTTGTATGCCACTTCCGTGCCTGATTTGGCCTGCCAGGCTGGTTTAGCCCTCTGTTCATACTTGTGGTAGAAATGCGAAGAATGCAAAGGAATGCAAACAAAAAAACACTGGGTCCTTTCGAGGCTAATTGTGATGGCTCGTAGATAGCACTCCCTCATCACTCGTCTCCTTGTCGAGTGCATAAGCATTGACAATTGCCAGAGTTTCTTGTAGTCTACACTCCTTCCAAGAGGCATCGGGTTTTTAACTCCCTTCCTTGTACTCTACGCTCACAGCTCCTCCTCCATCACAAGTGCCATCCCGTCTTTTATTCTTGCCACGTTACTAACCCATGACCTTCCCCTCTGGACCATACATACTAGCCACTTCAACACCTATCCCTCCCGTCCTAACATCCAAGTGACATCCACGCACATTCGACGACGAAGTCCTGGCTGTAGTCTCTTTCTTCTGCTTCTGTTTTGTTTTCGGAAACTGGTAACACAGGAGAGGAGGATTTCCAAAATCGAACTCACGTCCACTGGTTGTAGCTCTTTTACGATGCATAGGAGATGCGTGGGTAGGACTCCATCTCTCCACCCTCAGTAGTAGTAGTAGTAGTAGTAGTGTCATTATTATTATTATTATTAGTAGTAATAGTATTAGTAGTTCTAGCAGTAGTAGGAGTAATAGTAGTAGAAGTAGTAGTAGTGGTAGTAGTACTGTTACTATTATTATCATTATTATCATTATTATTATTATTATTATTATTATTATTATTATTATTATGTTGGGGTGAAGAGGGTGGTGAGAGTAAGTGAGCTTGGGAAGGAGACTTGTGTGAGGAAGTACCAGGAGAGACTGAGCACAGAATGGAAAAAGGTGAGAACAATGGAAGTAAGGGGAGTGGGGGAGGAATGGGATGTATTTAGGGAATCAGTGATGGATTGCGCAAAAGATGCTTGTGGCATGAGAAGAGTGGGAGGTGGGTTGATTAGAAAGGGTAGTGAGTGGTGGGATGAAGAAGTAAGACTATTAGTGAAAGAGAAGAGAGAGGCATTTGGACGATTTTTGCAGGGAAAAAATGAAATTGAGTGGGAGACGTATAAAAGAAAGAGACAGGAGGTCAAGAGAAAGGTGCAAGAGGTGAAAAAAAGGGCAAATGAGAGTTGGGGTGAGAGAGTATCATTAAATTTTAGGGAGAATAAAAAGATGTTCTGGAAGGAGGTAAATAAAGTGCGTAAGACAAGGGAGCAAATGGGAACTTCAGTGAAGGGCGCAAATGGGGAGGTGATAACAAGTAGTGGTGATGTGAGAAGGAGATGGAGTGAGTATTTTGAAGGTTTGTTGAATGTGTTTGATGATAGAGTGGCAGATATAGGGTGTTTTGGTCGAGGTGGTGTGCAAAGTGCGAGGGTTAGGGAAAATGATTTGGTAAACAGAGAAGAGGTAGTAAAAGCTTTGCGGAAGATGAAAGCCGGCAAGGCAGCAGGTTTGGATGGTATTGCAGTGGAATTTATTAAAAAAGGGGGTGACTGTATTGTTGACTGGTTGGTAAGGTTATTTAATGTATGTATGACTCATGGTGAGGTGCCTGAGGATTGGCGGAATGCGTGCATAGTGCCATTGTACAAAGGCAAAGGGGATAAGAGTGAGTGCTCAAATTACAGAGGTATAAGTTTGTTGAGTATTCCTGGCAAATTGTATGGGAGGGTATTGATTGAGAGGGTGAAGGCATGTACAGAGCATCAGATTGGGGAAGAGCAGTGTGGTTTCAGAAGTGGTAGAGGATGTGTGGATCAGGTGTTTGCTTTGAAGAATGTATGTGAGAAATACTTAGAAAAGCAAATGGATTTGTATGTAGCATTTATGGATCTGGAGAAGGCATATGATAGAGTTGATAGAGATGCTCTGTGGAAGGTATTAAGAATATATGGTGTGGGAGGCAAGTTGTTAGAAGCAGTGAAAAGTTTTTATCGAGGATGTAAGGCATGTGTACGTGTAGGAAGAGAGGAAAGTGATTGGTTCTCAGTGAATGTAGGTTTGCGGCAGGGGTGTGTGATGTCTCCATGGTTGTTTAATTTGTTTATGGATGGGGTTGTTAGGGAGGTGAATGCAAGAGTTTTGGAAAGAGGGGCAAGGATGAAGTCTGTTGGGGATGAGAGAGCTTGGGAAGTGAGTCAGTTGTTGTTCGCTGATGATACAGCGCTGGTGGCTGATTCATGTGAGAAACTGCAGAAGCTGGTGACTGAGTTTGGTAAAGTGTGTGAAAGAAGAAAGTTAAGAGTAAATGTGAATAAGAGCAAGGTTATTAGGTACAGTAGGGTTGAGGGTCAAGTCAATTGGGAGGTGAGTTTGAATGGAGAAAAACTGGAGGAAGTGAAGTGTTTTAGATATCTGGGAGTGGATCTGGCAGCGGATGGAAACATGGAAGCGGAAGTGGATCATAGGGTGGGGGAGGGGGCGAAAATTCTGGGAGCCTTGAAGAATGTGTGGAAGTCGAGAACATTATCTCGGAAAGCAAAAATGGGTATGTTTGAAGGAATAGTGGTTCCAACAATGTTGTATGGTTGCGAGGCGTGGGCTATGGATAGAGTTGTGCGCAGGAGGATGGATGTGCTGGAAATGAGATGTTTGAGGACAATGTGTGGTGTGAGGTGGTTTGATCGAGTAAGTAACGTAAGGGTAAGAGAGATGTGTGGAAATAAAAAGAGCGTGGTTGAGAGAGCAGAAGAGGGTGTTTTGAAATGGTTTGGTCACATGGAGAGAATGAGTGAGGAAAGATTGACCAAGAGGATGTATGTGTCGGAGGTGGAGGGAACGAGGAGAAGAGGGAGACCAAATTGGAGGTGGAAAGATGGAGTGAAAAAGATTTTGTATGATCGGGGCCTGAACATGCAGGAGGGTGAAAGGAGGGCAAGGAATAGAGTGAATTGGAGCGATGTGGTATACCGGGGTTGACGTGCTGTCAGTGGATTGAATCAAGGCATGTGAAGCGTCTGGGGTAAACCATGGAAAGCTGTGTAGGTATGTATATTTGCGTGTGTGGACGTATGTATATACATGTGTATGGGGGTGGGTTGGGCCATTTCTTTCGTCTGTTTCCTTGCGCTACCTCGCAAACGCGGGAGACAGCGACAAAGCAAAAAAAAAAAAAAAACTATTATTACTGTTATATTATTATTACCATTATTATCATTATTATTATTATTGTTATTATTATCATTATTATTATTATTATTATTATTATATTATTATTACCATTATTATTATTATCATCATTATTATTATCATTATTATTATCATTGTTATTGTTATTACCATTATTATTATTGACATTGTTATTATTGATATTGTTGTTGTTGTTGTTAGTATTATAACTACCATTATTATTGTCATTGTTACATTCTACATATGTTTTTGGTTGAAGAACAATTTTTCGAGAGATGTGTTTGAGCAAAGCTCCAGCTGAAGCTGCTGCTGCCCCAAACAGGAGCAGGAGAGAAGCTGGTGCTGTTGGAAATCTCGATCGCTTTGGGGGGTGAAAAGAAAACGGGAATTGGAAACACTGGGAGGAACTCGGAGGGATGAGGGAAAAAAATGAAGGGTGGGTGTGTGGGGTGTGGGCGAGGCGGGGGATCTCTCAACTGACCTTGCAGCTTCCGAACGACATAAAAAAAGGAAAAGAAAAATGTTTTATACGCATTGCGCAGTTCCTACTGCTACCGCTGGTTTTGCAATATACCTCATAGAGCACGGCAATATATCTCGGCGTAAAGCAATTTAGCTGTTCATCAGGAAAGCGCGAGGGAAAAAAAAAAGGAAATCCAATATACATTTAACCGATCTGAAAAACACAGTTTTGATCTCTAATACTGTTCCATTGCGCCAATGGCTTGGTTCAGAGTGTTTTTTTTCCCTATCTATTTTTTTTTGTTTAAGTTTTTATACCCTGGTTAGGTAGTCAGAGTGAGTGTTAATATCCGGCACACGGGCAGCTGTGAGACGAAATAGAAAGGAATACTTGCACAACGGTCGGATGTCTGAATTCGTAGAAAGAGATTCCGTGCCATCATATCCGGAAGTATATTGCTGAAGGATTCAGATCTGGAAGTATATTGCTGAAGGATTCAGATCTGGAAGTATATTGCTGAAGGAATCAGATCTGGAAGTATATTGCTGAAGGATTCAGATCTGGAAGTATATGGCTGAAGGATTCAGATCTGGAAGTATATGGCTGAAGGAATCAGATCTGGAAGTATATTGCTGAAGGAATCAGATCCGAAAGTATATTGTTGAAGAATTCAGATCCGGAAGTATATAGCTGAAAGTTTCAGATCCGGAAGTATATTCCTGAAGGAATGTATAATATTTACAGATTGTGTCTCGTCTCATATTTCTCTGTGATTTTGGCCTGATTTCGTATATCACAAACCAACAGGAATTAAATGAATAAGGTGTAAGATGATTAATTTGATGCGTTCGACGATATATAAGACGAGAACACATATTTCAAGAACTACGTGTCACCATTAATTAAGTCAGTTTTGTACTCAAAAGATGAAAATTAGAGTTTTGTAAGTAAATGCATGTAATGTAAGTAAATGTAAATATGTAAGTAAATATGATATAGCCGTTGCTCATCTATACCTTCCCCGCAGTGGCAATGATTTTTGTATTGGATCCTAAAGACGTCTTTTTACAGACTAAGGAGAATAAAAAGATGAGTATTTTCAGTGAGCTTCTGTAAGAGTGCAGTTTGATGGGGTGGAAATGTATTGGCAGAGTCCACACCCTTGGTGAGGGCAACAGGAAGATGAGGTATGGCCAGAGGACAATGTCGTTCTCACCTGTTGTAAGCGATGTATTCTCGTGGGTCGTACCCGAACCAGACCCAGCCCAGTCAGCAAGTATATATATATATATATATATATATATATATATATATATATATATATATATATATATATATATTGGAAAGGATCACAATTTTGCGCGTGATCAAGATATTCCTATGAGTCCATGGGGAAAATGAAACACGAAAAGTTCCCAAGTGCACTTTCGTGTTATGATCACATCATCAGAGGAGACACAAGAAAGAAGTACAACAGTCAGTTGATATACAAGGAAGAGACGTAGGTAGGACTCCATTTGGTAAACAAGTGACTACCCGAATGGAGGTCGGGTCTGTTGAAGCCTGGCACATGCGTATCATAAAATTCATCATGTAGACAAGAAAGGGAACTGTTTACAAATGTTATCAACTATGAAGCTGTCCAGTTTGTATAGACCTTCACTAGTATTAATGTTACGTTGTTTTGTTTATTCAAAGATAGAAGATTCAATGATATTTCTCGTGGTACGGGAGTTCGAGTTGATCACTGAGATGGCATTACTCCAGTCATCCTCCTTTGGTAACATGATAACCTCCAAGAGTTCTCGAAAATGAGACCCTGGGTACTTCGTCCATTTCCTCGCCCATCGCTATACAACTGTTGTCTGTCTCTGTTTCCGTTTGCAAAACCAACCTCTCCTTAAAAAAAAGAAAAAGGGTGAAAATCATCACTTTCATCCGCTTTTCTCACCACTATAACCATTTAAACTTTTACGTTACCTGTTTTCTTCTGTTTGATGGCATCATTCTCCTCCTCAACATTAAGTGGTCTGACTGTTACTTGACCAGTGGAGCCTTCACGTAGTGCGTCTGGGTGGCTACACTTTCGAGGGCGATCCTGTTATCATTTATCTCTTTCGATAACTTATTTATTATGTTAGCTGAGACGGCACTTGCAAGCGAATGTCCTCACCATGGAGGCCATCTCGTTAACACTAAACCTTAGCCTAAGCTAAGCACCCATTTTATCGACCAGCCCTTCGGTGAGGATGAACAGCTGGATTGACTGTGGACCGACTAGGATTCGAACCCATGCGAACGCGACTCAGTTCATTCACCGTCGTCTCTAATTAGTGGTAGAAATATATAGAAAACAAATTTTTGTTTCTGTCACCACAAGACATGGCCTTCGCCCTAACCACTTGAAAATTTTCGCCTCCCTCCACTGTCGTCTCGACCGTAAACATTCTAAGTGGGGGATGTGTGACGGTGTTTGTCCACGGCGTGGTTTATATATCTTAGACAGTTTGGTGCAGAGCAGTGTGTGTGTGTGTGTCGGCGCGATACATTATTTGAACATGGGAAAATGTGTGAGTGTTTGTGACAGCGTTTTTTGGGCGTGTGCAGTGTGTGTGGGCGTGGGACATTGTGTGGGCGTGGGAGAGTGTGTGGGCATGAGGCAATGTGTGGGCGTGGGACAGAGTGTGAGGGCGTGAGACAGTATGTGGGTGTGGGAAAGTGCGTGGGCGTGGAACAGTGTGGGGTCGTCGGTCAGTTTGTGTGTGTGGGACGGTATGTGTAGGTGTGGGACACTGTATGGTTGTGGGACAGTGTGTGGGCGCGGGGAGGTGCGTGGGTGTGCGAAGGTGTGTGTGAGGGTGATGATGAGTCAGGAAGACACAGTGTCTATGAGCCAGAAGGACACAGTGGCTGTGGGTCTCTACCTGTAGCTGTAGACGGAGGAGATCATCATGGCAGTGGACCAGCCAGTAGCGGTAGGTCAGGCAGACAAATGCGAGCGTGGGCCAGCATGCAGTGGTGGGTCAGGGTACCCAGCCGTGGGCCAGCCTGCAGCGTGAGGCGCGACATACTAGCACCCGATCCTCCCCTTTAAGGGCCACCCGCGCCTCTCTTACCGCAAAACCCCCTCCCTCCGCCGTATCCTTGAGCCGTAATACTAACTTTAATGTTATGCTCCATAGACGTCGCCTGTGGTCAGGGCTTCACGTAAGGAGAAAGACGCTGGAAAAAAGAAGAAGAAAAAAGATATTGCAACTCAAGAGGCGAGCTTTACCGATGATTTTAAGGTCGTAAGTTCCATCTACGATGAGGACAAACCCCGACTTGTAGATCGTTAGTAATAGGGTTATTCCTAACTTATAAAAACCTTAACTACCGTTGACCTTCAAGTGGGGGAGAGAGAGAGAGAGAGAGAGAGAAGGCAGCGGTAGCCTGCGTGTTACAAGTGGCTTCGTAAATCACCATTGAAAGTTATGATGAGCCATTTATATCATCGTCCCGGATACCTGTCTGAAACATGATTAGCTGGTCGACCTGACGTGATTTGTGGCAAAGGTTGCTGCGTATTTCATTTGTCCGCACACCGCCCACTGTTATTGCCAAGGCAGAGGCAATATATTAGCTTCAGCTGCCTGCCTGAATATGCTCGCTTGTTTATGCGCCTAGCGGGATCACACGGCCCTTGCAACACCCTCTCGTGTGTAAGGAAACCACCCACAAATAGTCTTCGGGTCGAATACTGTTCCTAGTTTTCACCTTTGTATCATTACTTCCGTTTCGTATCTTTAGCTCTGCAGTGGACTGAATAGAGTGGGGAATCATGAAATAGATTAAGATATTTGCTGCATCTCGGAAGCAGTAGAGTGTAGGTGGGAAGAGAGGCAAGGAACTCACAGTGCGTTTGATTACATAGATTTAAATTTTCTAGACTTTCTCCCCCCCCAAAAAAAAAAAAAAGATAAATAGATAGGAAAAAATTTGATTATATATATATATATATATATATATATATATATATATATATATATATATATATTTTTTTTTTTTTTTCTTTTTTTCCAAAAGAAGGAACAGAGAAGGGGGCCAGGTGAGGATATTCCCTCAAAGGCCCAGTTCTCTGTTCTTAACGCTACCTCGCTAATGCGGGAAATGGCGAATAGTTTGAAAGAAAAGATATATATATATATATATATATATATATATATATATATATATATATATATATATATATATATATATATATATATATACGTATGTATATATTCTGGCGTCACCAAAACTTTTGATTAGAGTATCGAATTACTGGACAAATAATGTGGGACATTACTGATTGAAGCGTCTGTGAACATATTTGATATCATGGAGGTCGCTGGAGACGGAAGGAAGCGCTTGCTGTACCGGAGACAGAGATCAACGCAGTACAAAACTAATTTGCTCAGTGACTGAGCTATGTTGGCGGGAGTTGAACGTAGAAATTCTGTCGTAATGAAAAGAATATGATGTTATATATTTTTCTCCGTGTGATACATCTTTTAAAAAGTAATTTACGTGTATTTCTCTTTTGGACTTGAATATCATTTCCGTATTATGTGACAACCATAAGCGCTAGTTAGCGAACCTACCTTAGGCCCCTTGAATAGTTGCTCGATGTCAACAACTATATAAATGAAAATATCCTCGCATCCCAATTGAGCCCCAGACTTGATGTCGATCCTTGTTAATTCGGAGGCAAGGGCGACACAATATTGCAGTCATTAAAACCCTGAAGTCTCTTGTTTCAACAATAGCGCCACGGGCTTTTGTTCTGTAATTCAGGGTTGTAATATCATGGCAAGATATCCCATTAAATGCTAGAAATATTAACTTTTACAATGACGTGCGTTTTTAACGAGCGTGTCTTGTTTAATCTCGGTCATATCGGCTCCTGTATCAGTAAATACACAGAAAGATACGAGTTTAGATTAAACTTTTATGTCGAAGCTGCCACAAATGAGTTGAGTTGACAGCATATCAGATTTTGGTAAAGTTTATAAGTTTTCAAAAGATTAAAATCAGTTCTTGTCTGCTGCCCAAAATGCTCTTGCTACCCCTGCATCAGACCAATCAGATCTTCTGCTTGCCTGCTGTCTGACGTGGTTCGAAGGAAGCATATAACACACTTGTCTCCACACCTGTAGAAACCATTTGTTCTTAATACATTCTCTGCAGACGTCCTTGTCATCGTCTAGCCTCCCTGAACTTGACTTCCGAAGTTTACCCCCAACATTGATGTCAAGTCTTCAGATATAGCCCTCACCAACCCCTGCTGATGCCCTTATTCTAACCCTTCCCGTCACCTCCATGTCCGCTCCTCCACCCATTCCTCTCACTTCTCAAACTATCAAGTCAACTCTCCATCACCTTCGCGCGCCCGTCCATCTGCCGTAAAGTTACCCGTCCGGGAACTTCCTCCTTTCCCAACCCTCCTGTCAGCCCCAAAACCTGAACTCCCTCGCTCGTGCTATTCCCAACCCTCTAGAAGATCCCTGGGGGGCCCAGTCCTCAGAATTCGCTGCCTTAAATTCCCTTTATATTCCCTCCGACCTTCTGGGTCAGTACCTAGAACTTCCGAACTTAAATCTCTTCCTGGTCTCTCGCACCCCCCCCATCCTCTAGGTCACTCTGTAGAATCCTTTCTTTAAACCTCTTTCTCCTGCCTCCTCTTTCAACTTCCAGTGTCGAACCGCCGCTACCAGTTTCCTCTCTCTCTCTCTCTCTCTCTCTCTCTCTCTCTCTCTCTCTCTCTCTCTCTGAGG
Source organism: Panulirus ornatus (assembly GCF_036320965.1). Classification (NCBI taxonomy): domain Eukaryota; kingdom Metazoa; phylum Arthropoda; class Malacostraca; order Decapoda; family Palinuridae; genus Panulirus; species Panulirus ornatus. The sequence goes on along the minus strand of NC_092244.1, from coordinate 29,356,117 downwards.
TCTAAAACACACACTCCATCCCACTTTCTTCCGTAAGTACTGAAGTTAACCCATTAAACTAAAGCGAGGTCACAAAAGCTGAAGGAATTAAACATTAGCAAAGATTGGCCATGAGGGAGAACTTAACTGTTTGACGAGATGCTCACAGCCTTTGCTGTACTCGGCCCTGCCACTGGGGACGTCGAGAGGCAGTTTGGATCCTACTTTCTGCCATCAAATTCCTTTTGATCACTGAGATATGGCCTTAGAGAGCGGAGCAGGCAGTGACCAGGTCTATTGGCTTTGCCATCAGACACTGAGCACACGGTGTTGATAAGCTGGCTAGCTGTGCTTTCAACAACCCGAGTCATGAAGTCTATCTGTGTGAATCACGAAGTCTTGAACACTTATTTTAGCTGATTTTAAGATGATTCCAAGACCGCCTACACCCTTCTTATGTACATGGCCCATGACGCCTTGCATGAGACGCTCACTGTATGTGGTTTGAAGACTAAGGACGTTATCATTACCTTATCTGATTTAAAGACAAGAACGATTTCAGTGAGAATGATAAAAGAAAATATAGAATATAATGATTTGAGTGACAATAATAACTGAAGAATAGCATGTACAGTTGTCGTAAATGAATGTAGTTTTCACACGAGAAAGCGATAGGAAGATGACATAGAAAACGCTCGATAATGGCAGTTTTAATTAAGGACAGAAGTGATTAAGGCCATCTTGTCGAACACGGGATCATTACAAGATTAACAAAAAGAAAAAAATAATATCATCATTGACCCAGCCCAGAAAGTCGTGCCTGCCGGGATCACATCCTCTGCCGTTTAAAAGGATACTATATTTTCTGTACAGTTTCCCCCATTGTAAATGTTCCTCTTGCTTCCCCACTGCTGCTGAGCCTGGCTGCTATCATGCACCGCTACCACCGGCTTTTGTCACCTCACACTGTTTTCTGCCGCCGTGTTTACGGATTTAGGGAATGCGCCAGGGAGGAGTTGGTGTGTGGTGTGTGTGTGTGTGTGCTGTGTGTGTGTGTGTGGTGTGTGGTGTGTGTGGTGTGTGTGTGTGTGTGTATAGGTGGGGAACCTTCTTCTCTGGGTGAGGGAGGGATTTTTTTTTTCCCCTTTCATATGTGACCTAGCCACACACACACACACACACACACACACACACACAAGGGCCTCCGTGGTGTGATAGTCAGCATTACTGCGTGGCAGTACGTCCACAGCCAATCCCAGCGGTTCATCTTCGCCGTAGGGCTAAATTGATGAATGGCTTAAGCTAGTGTGTTTGTGGCATTAGTTTCCTCCTTGTAATTTCCTGTTTGTACAGTACAAGGAGAGACTTGTACACTGGTACATATATATATATATATATATATATATATATATATATATATATATATATATATATATATATATATATATATTTTTTTTTTTTTTTTTTTTATACTTTGTCGCTGTCTCCCGCGTTTGCGAGGTAGCGCAAGGAAACAGACGAAAGAAATGGCCCAACCCCCCCATACACATGTACATACACACGTCCACACACACAAATATACATACCTACACAGCTTTCCATGGTTTACCCCGGACGCTTCACATGCCTTGATTCAATCCACTGACAGCACGTCAACCCCTGTATACCACATCGCTCCAATTCACTCTATTCCTTGCCCTCCTTTCACCCTCCTGCATGTTCAGGCCCCGATCACACAAAATCTTTTTCACTCCATCTTTCCACCTCCAATTTGGTCTCCCTCTTCTCCTCGTTCCCTCCACCTCCGACACATATATCCTCTTGGTCAATCTTTCCTCACTCATTCTCTCCATGTGCCCAAACCATTTTAAAACACCCTCTTCTGCTCTCTCAACCACGCTCTTTTTATTTCCACACATCTCTCTTACCCTTACGTTACTTACTCGATCAAACCACCTCACACCACACATTGTCCTCAAACATCTCATTTCCAGCACATCCATCCTCCTGCGCACAACTCTATCCATAGCCCACGCCTCGCAACCATACAACATTGTTGAAACTACTATTCCTTCAAACATACCCATTTTTGCTTTCCGGGATAATGTTCTCGACTTCCACACATTTTTCAAGGCTCCCAAAATTTTCGCCCCCTCCCCCACCCTATGATCCACTTCCGCTTCCATGGTTCCATCCGCTGACAGATCCACTCCCAGATATCTAAAACACTTCACTTCCTCCAGTTTTTCACCATTCAAACTCACCTCCCAATTGACTTGACCCTCAACCCTACTGTACCTAATAACCTTGCTCTTATTCACATTTACTCTTAACTTTCTTCTTCCACACACTTTACCAAACTCCGTCACCAGCTTCTGCAGTTTCTCACATGAATCCGCCACCAGCGCTGTATCATCAGCGAACAACAACTGACTCACTTCCCAAGCTCTCTCATCCCCAACAGACTTCATACTTGCCCCTCTTTCCAAGACTCTTGCATTTACCTCCCTAACAACCCCATCCATAAGCAAATTAAACAACCATGGAGACATCACACACCCCTGCCGCAAACCTACATTCACTGAGAACCAATCACTTTCCTCTCTTCCTACACGTACACATGCCTTACATCCTCGATAAAAACTTTTCACTGCTTCTAACAACTTGCCTCCCACACCATATATTCTTAATACCTTCCACAGAGCATCTCTATCAACTCTATCATATGCCTTCTCCAGATCCATAAATGCTACATACAAATCCATTTGCTTTTCTAAGTATTTCTCACATACATTCTTCAAAGCAAACACCTGATCCACACATCCTCTACCACTTCTGAAACCACACTGCTCTTCCCCAATCTGATGCTCTGTACATGCCTTCACCCTTTCAATCAATACCCTCCCATATAATTTACCAGGAATACTCAACAAACTTATACCTCTGTAATTTGAGCACTCACTCTTATCCCCTTTGCATATATATATGCTTGTGTGTACACAGGATTAAAGCTGTGGTCTCTGCTTTGATATAATCTTACTTGTCTGGCTTGGCCCAGAGACCCATGCAAGCAGCGTGGCGCTGAAATTGAACAGCTAAAAGACGTATATGGCTATTGATGAACTCAGTTCATATATCTATTTTCATTTGAGTTCAGTTCAGTCACCAGGACGTGCCTTGTACGCTCGGATCAACAAGATGGTGATCCACGATTTTGGCACATGACTTGATTTCAGCTCAGAACATTACCACTGAATTACTTTGGATGATATTTGCGGATCAGAACATTACCACTGAATTACTTTGGATGATATTCGCGGATCAGAAGATTACTACTGAATTACTTTGGATGATATTCGCGGATCAGAAGATTACAGCTGAATTACTTTGGATGATATTCGCGGATCAGAAGATTACTACTGAATTACTTTGGATTATATTCGTTAACGGGAAGAAACCTACAATTATCCGATGATGCACAGAAGAATTCGTGTACGTATCATTTACGAGTATAATGATTCCATTACTCAAATGATGAGTTAGGAAAATGAACGTAGCCAAAAGACGTATGTCTGAGTCATGCTTGTTTCATCGGAGACGAGAACATTCCGCTTTTACCTACGACCGATTCTGAAATTCCCGACAAAATTATACGACATTTTTCCCAAAGCTCGAGAACTAATGTGTCTTTTACGAGAGCCAGGAAGGAAGCCAGGTCCCCCCCCCCGTAAGGTGATTACCTGCTGAAAGACTCCAGCTGACACTGGGAGGGTAAACTTTGACGACGTCTGGCGGAGATTCAACGGGACGCGGCAGGATCGTACGTGACGGGTAGGTTATTGGATGCCTTACAGTGGTGTTGGGAGGAGGGAGGGAGGGAGGGAGATACCACAACCTCTGCCTGGCTGCTCGGCCTCGCATTGCATTCCATGTACCACAAGTTGTTATGGGTCGTTGCCTGCCTGGCTGGCTTGGAGTGCCACGTACCACAAGCTGTGTTGGCCGGCTGGCTGGCCTCACAATGCCGTGTACCATAGGCTGTCTAGTTGTCAAGGCCCTGCACCGCAGACCACAGCCAAGGTGTGCAACGCAAGCTCATGTAGGCGAGCAGGACTTGCGAGCTGAGTACCACAGGATGTGTAGGGAGGCAGGGCTTGCAAGCCGTGCACCTCAGGCCTAGCTGACCGGTCACCACAATTCTGTGCCGGCAAGCAGGCCCTGAAAGACGAGCACTGAACTGTTGTGCTAAGACCCAGTCAAGCATAGGAAGAGTGAGGAGAGGTTGATGTCGGGAGAGGTGGAGGTGCTCCACATCCTGGCGAAGGAAAGCCCGCCAGGGAGCTGAGGTATGAAGCGAGCAAGCCGGGAGGGCGACCCACACACACACACACACACACACACACCTTTGCTTACGGTACCTTTGGACAGACGCCAAGCTTTTAGCCTCCGTCAGCACATGCTCTTCCTAAATAGTCGAGAAAAGCTCTTGCAATGAATCCTTCTCGCAACCTTTATGTTGTAGAACTAATTCTTACTGAGCCAAACATGTTCCTTAATGTTATGAACGTTACTCTGGCACTTGCAGGTCTGGATGTTTGTGAAGGGACGAATCAAATGCAGATGTTTATGGATAAAATGATAACCAAAGAATGGTAGCATTACTTCGTGAGCTTACACGACAGAGAGAAAAAGAATTGATTACAGTAAGTTTAGTCTGTGTTGTTGACCCTACTTAGTATCATAGATGTTGCAATTGATTTATTCATTGATGTATAGAAAGTGGATTAGCAAGTGCTTCCTATGCTTGCAAATAATGACAAGGTCATGAAATAGATTGCATCAACTTGCAAAGGGACCTAGACAAGCTCCAAAGCTGGTCTGATGCGTGAGGATGAATTGCAGCCCAAGCAAACGCAGAATAATGAGGGTAGGACAGAGTGAAGCAAGACCTCGATGTGAAAATTATCTGGGAAGATATATGCTGCAAGAGTCTGTGTGTGTGTGTGTGTGTGTGTGTGTGTGTGTGTGTGTGTGTGTGTGTGTGTGTGAGAGGCATTCGTAAGTCGATATTGTACCTAACCTCGTTGCTTGTCGGCAGAGCCCCTTCTCTGGAGAAGAGTAATGGAGACAAACTCTCTGCTCACAAATCCTAGAAGTGTGTTCAGGTACATGAATAGGCAAATATTCAGCAAGCTGTTCACTTACAATGGTTAGGCCAGAATTAGAATGTGTGCTGCGCGAGTTTGGTCAGAGCGCTTACATTAGCACGCACAAGTAAAAGAGAAGCTCCAGAAGAGGGCAAGAAAGATGGGACCAAAGTTAAGGGGGCTGGGTTGGTACGATGAGAGGCCATGACTTAGTCATAGAAGAGAGAATAGGAAGAGATGATGACCCCAATTTTCAAGTTCTTCAGACAACGCTGATAACGCGAACAAATAAACAGATCCTTGAATGATGCAAAGGTAGAACAGTTAATGGCCAAAGCATGAAATAAAGAAACTTGTTACCAAAAGTCATAGATAAGTGCTTTTTACGGTATGATTCTTGTGGATGAATGAAATGAATTATGACACTGTGAATGCCGACGGCATACACAATGCTGTTTGATAGTAAATAAGTGTCAGATGATGGGGCCCCGTGAGTGTAATACCTGCTCCCCGTGCCGTGCAAATAGGTAGTTACAGATAAGTAATTACACACGTGACTGACTCATCACTCTTGCCTGCTGCTGGTGGGTGGCAAAATCATTTACTTCAAATGACTTGGCCATTTCTGGTGTCAGAATGACTGAGCTCACCTAACGTGGCCACAGTTGTCTTCAGGTTGACGCCCTCTTTATCTACATCTACATCTACGGATTCAAACCTTGGGAGGAGGAGCGTCCAGCTTCATGTAGAGGCACCAGGTCCTCAGTGTTCGTCCCGAGTGCCATCCTCAGCTCAGCTGGGTTGACGTGGACTTTTAATCTACATATTAGACATGCTTGAAGGTTTCTTCTCATTTGCAAAATTTGTCTTATAAGTCTGCTGTGTATATATATACAGTGAAAAGTTTTTATCGAGGATGTAAGGCATGTGTACGTGTAGGAAGAGAGGAAAGTGATTGGTTCTCAGTGAATGTAGGTTTTCGGCAGGGGTGTGTGATGTCTTCATGGTTGTTTAATTTGTTTATGGATGGGGTTGTTAGGGAGGTGAATGCAAGAATTTTGGAAAGAGGGGCAAGTATGAAGTCTGTTGGGGATGAGAGAGCTTGGGAAGTGAGTCAGTTGTTGTTCGCTGATGATACAGCGCTGGTGGCTGATTCATGTGAGAAACTGCAGAAGCTGGTGACTGAGTTTGGTAAAGTGTGTGGAAGAAGAAAGTTAAGAGTAAATGTGAATAAGAGCAAGGTTATTAGGTACAGTAGGGTTGAGGGTCAATTCAATTGGGAGGTGAGTTTGAATGGAGAAAAACTGGAGGAAGTGAAGTGTTTTAGATATCTGGGAGTGGATCTGGCAGCGGATGGAACCATGGAAGCGGAAGGGGATCATAGGGTGGGGGAGGGGGCGAAAATTCTGGGAGCCTTGAAGAATGTGTGGAAGTCGAGAACATTATCTCGGAAAGCAAAAATGGGTATGTTTGAAGGAATAGTGGTTCCAACAATGTTGTCTGGTTGCGAGGCGTGGGCTATGGATAGAGTTGTGCGCAGGAGGATGGATGTGCTGGAAATGAGATGTTTGAGGACAATGTGTGGTGTGAGGTGGTTTGATCGAGTGAGTAACGTAAGGGTAAGAGAGATGTGTGGAAATAAAAAGAGCGTGGTTGAGAGAGCAGAAGAGGGTGTTTTGAAGTGGTTTGGGCACATGGAGAGGATGAGTGAGGAAAGATTGACCAAGAGGATATATGTGTCGGAGGTGGAGGGAACAAGGAGAAGAGGGAGACCAAATTGGAGGTGGAAAGATGGAGTGAAAAAGATTTTGTGTGATCGGGGCCTGAACATGCAGGAGGGTGAAAGGAGGGCAAGGAATAGAGTGAATTGGAGCGATGTGGTATACCGGGGTTGACGTGCTGTCAGTGGATTGAAGCAGGGCATGTGAAGCGTCTGGGGTAAACCATGGAAAGCTGTGTAGGTATGTATATTTGCGTGTGTGGACGTATGTATATACATGTGTCTGGGGGGGGGGGGGGCCATTTCTTTCGTCTGTTTCCTTGCGCTACCTCGCAAACGCGGGAGACAGCGGCAAAAAAAAAGAAAATATATATATATATATATATATATATATATATATATATATATATATATATATATATATATATATTTTCTTTTTTTTCAAACTATTCGCCATTTCCCGCATTAGCGAGGTAGCGTTAAGAAGAGGACTGGGCCTTTGAGGGAATACCCTCACCTGGCCCAATTCTCTGTTCCTTCTTTTGGAAAATCAAAAAAAAAAAACGAGAGGGGAGGATTTCCAGCCCCCCGCTCCCTACATATATATATATATATATATATATATATATATATATATATATATATATATATATATATATATATATATTGGAAAAGATCACAATCGAGCGCGTGATGAAGTAAATTCCTTCTAATCCACGGGGAAATGAAACACGATAAGTTCCCAAGTGCACTTTCGTCTAATGATCACATCATAAGGGAAGATGCAAGAAAGAACTATAGCAGTCAGTTGATATATACGTATCATGATTTTACTTAGATTTGGATAATTCTATTGTCTGTGGGGGATTAGAAAGGCAGCAAATTCCATCCTGATATTTTTGTGCAAATTGTTAGATTTTCTTCTAGGTGTTTTGTCTCAATTTTTGTCTCGCTTGCGTATCATTTCTAAGTCGGGAAGTAATATATTAGCGGAGGGAGAGGATCGTTCTCTCTCTCTCTCTCTCTCTCTCTCTCTCTCTCTCTCTCTCTCTCTCTCTCTCTCTCTCTCTCTCTCTCTCTCAAGGTTGCGTTGGATATCGGTTTTGATAACCTGGCCTCCATTATGTTAACATATGACCCTAAGTGTGGTAGTGGCGGAGTGGCACCACCTTCCCCCCACGGCGTAAAGTGGAGGGTTCGAGTTTCCATTTATTTTGTGGTGGGACGTGAAGGGATCAGGTCAGCCATCCACTGCCACTTACGATGTTAAGTGGGGAGGTCAGCGATCCATTGCCACTTACGAGGTAAAGTGGTGGAGTCAGCTATCCACTGCCACTTACGAGGTAAAGTGGTGGGGTAGCAATCCACTGCCACTTACGAGGTAAAGTGGTGGAGTCAGCTATCCACTGCCACTTACGAGGTAAAGTGGTGGGGTAGCAATCCACTGCCACTTACGAGGTAAAGTGGTGGAGTCAGCTATCCACTGCCACTTACGAGGTAAAGTGGTGGAGTCAGCTATCCACTGCCACTTAAGAGGTAAAGTGGTGGGGTCAGCGATCCATTTGCCACTTACGAGGTAAAGTGATGGAGTCAGCTATCCACTGCCACTTACGAGGTAAAGTGGTGGGGGTCAGCTATCCACTGCCACTTACGAGGTAAAGTGGTGGTGTCAGCTATCGATTGCCACTTACGAGGTAAAGTGATAGGGTCAGCTATCCACTGCCACTGACGAGGTAAAGTGGTGGGGTCAGCTATCCACTGTCACTGACGAGGTAAAGTAGTGGGGTCAGCTATCCACTGCCACTTACGAGGTAAAGTGGTGGGGTCTGCTATCCACCGCCACTTACGACGCCAAATTACGAGGCCAGGTTCCCTTTCCGTCGTACAGATACAAGAATCAGCCATATTCTGAGCAAGATTACCAGGTTCACTGAACTGGTCGACAAGATATCAACAGGACACCATAAAAGATGATGGAGGACATCCATAAAAAGTAAATATAATAAATCGCTAAAATATTCATCAGTTATATTTATTCTTTTGAATAATGGCGCGAATATTTCGTTCTGGATGGTGTAAAACAATGATAAAAGGGAGGTTGTTTCATATGCAAATTGGCCCGAAATTATATTCTGTTTCTGGCGAGTACAAAGACGACCTTATCCGTAATGCCCTCAAATGATATGCTGCATAAGATAAGAAACAGGAAGTCAGATATTTGTATGATTTCTCGACACGTTGGCTGAAAGTCACTAGGGAAACACAGATCACGGGGTTTGCATGACTTACGCCACCGTGTGCAGCAGGCAAAATAACTTGAAGCTGGTAAGGGAAGATAAGGTTATAGGAATGAAGGTGTAAGGGAAGATAAGGCTATAGGAATGAAGGTGTAAGGGAAGATAAGGTTATAGGAATGAAGGTGTAAGGGAAGATAAGGCTATAGGAATGAAGGTGTTAGGGAAGATAAGGCTATAGGAATGAAGGTGTAAGGGAAGATAAGGCTATAGGAATGAAGGTGTAAGGGAAGATAAGGCTATAGGAATGAAGGATATAAGGGAAGATAAGGCTATAGGAATGAAGGAGTAACGGAAGACAAGGCTATAGGAATGAAGGATATAAGGGAAGATAAGGCTATAGGAATGAAGGAGTAACGGAAGACAAGGCTATAGGAATGAAGGATATAAGGGAAGATAAGGCTATAGGAATGAAGTTTGTGTGGGGGAGATCCAGAGGTGAGTGGCCGGCGTCCTGCTCCTGAGTTCCTAGCGCAGCCCACGCCGCTCGTCACATTATCTGATGTTCTGTAAAACTTCGACGTGTCTCTTTCTCCTCCAGCTGGGTGGATCATCTCTCAGGGCATCGCTGTAATCTGACGCCTCGGGTAAACCTTTCGTATTAAGAGCAACACACAGATGCGTTTTATGAGTAAAACTAACTAGGTGAAGGATGAACGGCTAGGTCGACTGCTGGCATTTTAAGTCTTCAAATGCATAGTTGAAGGATGAACAGCTTGGTTGACTGCTGTCATTTTAAGTCCTCAAACGCATAGGTGAAGGATGAGCAGCTAGGTTGATTGCTGCCATTTTAAGTCCTGAAACGCATAGGTGAAGGATGAACAGCTAGGTCGACTGCTGGCATTTTAAGTCGTCCTCAAACGCATAGGTGAAGGATGAACAGCTAGGTCGTCTGCCGGCATTTTAAGTCGTCCTCAAACGCATAGGTGAAGGATGAACACTTAGGTTGACTGCTGTCATTTTAAGTCCTCAAACGCATAGGTGAAGGATGAACAGCTAGGTCAACTGCTGGCATTGTAAGTCCTCAAACGCATAGGTGAGGGATGAACAGCTAGGTTGACTGGTGTCATTTTAAGTCCTCAAACGCATAGGTGAAGGATGAACAGCTAGATCAACTGCTGGCATTTTAAGATCTCTACATGCGTTTTTGCTCCTTTCGCACTAAGCTCTGTGTTTCAGATGTCTTCTGCTATCATGAATTACCTCGAAAAAGGATATATTCATTTCTTGCTCTTTGTATTCCTTTGTGTCGGGCGGGGTGAGCGTCGACCCACAGTGTGAGGGGACGTAATCTGTAACTTCAGGAAAATTACAGAGAACGAGAAACATATGATATGGCCAATAACACTTATTCCTAGGGTCAAAAATGTAGATATTTTGCTGAGGGAAAATTATGTTTAGCCCCGTCTGTATATATCTTAGTGCTGGAAAGCATCCATGATTTGATGGTTACTCTAGCAAGGGATATAGTTACCCAATATCATGGGGGACATATTACGTCTGGAGAGAAAAAAAAAGGCCTGCACATGACAAGAGACTTTGTTTATAGCCATGTTCATAATCCCTAAACCCAGGAGGGACTGGAAGCTTCGGTTGTGTTATATCCTTTTTTTTTCTCACAGTATTTCCCCTGAGGCCACTGCTAACCAGGACTTCTCAAGTGTACGTTATATTACGTCGACATTATTTACATAACCCACGCGCTTGTGGCTTACGCCGGGAGTGACAGAAGTCACCTCCGGCAAGGTTGTGCTATAACCTCGTTGGAGAACTTGTCGATCCGAAGGAGTCCTTTCTTTCTCTGCTGCTGATTGTAGCGCAGCCTTGAAGGAAATCCTAGAAAAGAGAAACTAGGGTATTGGTTTGATAATGATAATGTTAATGATAATGATAATCATGATGATAACAATAATGATAATGATGATATAGAATGTTAATGTTTTGATATATATATATATATATATATATATATATATATATATATATATATATATATATATATATATATATATTCCTATGAGTCCACGGGGAAAATGAAACACGAAAAGTTCCCAAGTGCACTTTCGTGTAATAGTCACACCATCAGGGGAGACACAAGAGAGAGTTGATATACATCGAAGAAACGAAGCTAGGATGCCATTTGGTAAACATATATATATATGTATATATATATATATATATATATATATATATATATATATATATATATATATATACATATATATATATATATATAAAGTATCGAAATATATATAAGATGAAAATCTCATACAGTTCTTTTGAAATTTTTTCACTCATAACTTATGAATGACGAACGATAGCAATATTTCCCCACATGTTAAAAGATAGAGAAAAAAATAGATACTTTTTCAATCTATTTCCTTCATAATGAATTACGGTCGCTTCATCATTCATCCGAGTATATTTCTCTATTGCCTTATTCCCCCACAGTTCGAAGGGTACAGTTAGATACTTTCATGTCGAATTGGTCTGGGATGTGATTAAACCCAGTTTAGGATCCATTTCAGGAGCAGTGGGGAATCCTGTTTCTTAATCGACCTCGTCTCACAGCATCAAAGACTTTCTAGGGATTAGATATATTCTCTCTGGTGAGTGTGTAGAATTACACACACACACACACACACACACACACACACACCCACACGGGAAAAAACTAACATGAATGGCAGACTGATGGGGCCCAAAATTTATTGTGAATTTCCCAAAGTTTCGGTCGGAAACATGTGGAAAATGTTGGGGAAATTTCAGACTAATTTTAAAGAAACTAGAAATATGTGACAGATACCATGACAAAGGGACGTGTTCAAAAAAAAGCATTTGAAATAGGTTATATTTATATATCTGTTATTGCGATAATATATATATATATATATATATATATATATATATATATATATATATATATATATATATATATATATATCCCTGGGGATAGGGGATTAAGAATACTTCCCACGTATTCCCTGCGTGTCGTAGAAGGCGACTAAAAGGGGAGGGAGCGGGGGGCTGGAAAACCTCCCCTCTCGTTTTTTTTTTTTTAATTTTCCAAAAGAAGGAACAGAGGGGGCCAGGTGAGGATATTCCAAAAAAGGCCCAGTCCTTAACGCTACCTCGCTAACGCGGGAAATGGCAAATAGTTTAAAAGAAAAAGAAAAAGAAATATATATATATATATATATATATATATATATATATATATATATATATATCATATAAACCTCCAACAGCCAGGATCGAACCCGGGACCCCTATGCAACAGGCGGGAGCGCTACCGCTAGGCCATGATCTCCCGTATAGGGAAATGACTATTCGAATACTATATATATATATATATATATATATATATATATATATATATATATATATATATATCATCCTTTTTATCTCTTTTCTTATCTCATAAAGCCCGTGGACATCCCCCCTCCCCCCCTTTGCAGAGATCCTGCTGATTCAAGGCTGCGCTACAATCAGTTGCAGGAAAACGATGGACTTTTCCTTTGGAGTGAGAAGTTTTATCGAGGAGCTTGTACTTCTTTTTTTCGTCCATGGACGATGAGAGAGCCTCGCCGAAGGTGACTTTTTCACTCTCAGGGTAACCACAGGCAGGCGATGTCTCGCTCATACATACGGGGTGGTACCAAAAGGTCCAGTGTCTTATGGGGGGTTAAGTAAACGAACATGGAATCATCCACCACGAAAAGAATGTTATCATGACGTAAGTTCGTTAGACTTTGAGCCATGCTGGTGGAATTTGTGTGAAAGAATTCATGAAACGTATTTTCGTCGACTGTTTGAGATCTGAAGATCATTGACGCTGCTGCTCTCCTCTGTACCTTTAGATTCCAGCCTACAACCACAAGAGTTTGAACGAAAAACTTGAGAGATGTAACGTAATCATGTCAGGATAGCGTTAGCGTCTATCTTGAGTTTCATAATTCTATGACCTGATTTTTTCCTCTTTGGTCCGCAAGAGCGTCGTATTCATTGTGCACTCCTGTCCATCCTGTGAGCGGTGGCTTACAAGAGAGGCTACAGAGTGCACGAAAGGTGCAGGGGCTGGTGGGCCTCAGTTGACTGAGATACATTATGAGTCACGTAATGAGAAGAGCGTTAAGAAGGGCGGGGCAACACTGAATAATTTATTCAGTAATTTACACGGTAAATATCGTTAAGAACAGCAGAACAACAATGTATCAAGATATACAACATATGAACTATTGACAACAACTAAAGTTTTGATACTTTTCAAGTATATTCGATGCAGAACGTTGTTATGAACGAAATGTCTACACGCTTCTTGAGTTCTCTGGTAAGAATCATTACTGAACTCATTATCTTTACTGCAGTCAAGTATATAATGTTGCAGAGTGTAGGAGGAGCTTTGTTGGCAAGTCTCAGGGAGGTGATGCTCGGGGAAATTAATGAGACTGAAGGATTCTGATTTGGCATCTGGTAATAGGGAGGTGGAGGAGGTAGCCGGTGTGAGCAATACTTGACACCAGGGCGAATAAAACCTCTAAGGTGTGGAAGTCGTTGCTCACAAGAGGAATAATTACAGCATCTATTCAACACCTCCCAACAGTTAATGGGAGGTAGGCTTTGTGTTGATTATGTGGGCCTTCCAGTATAAAGCTGGGGGTATGGTTATTCTCAGCATGTTAATGTTGTTACAGGGTTGAGTTGTGGTGTTTTGAAATGGAATAGAAGGAACGTGTGACTCTTTATAAAGAGAGTTTGGTAGACATTGCGTTGTAACACTACCGGACTTGACTAAGTTACTGCCACCTCCGTTCTGAGATGCTGTGTAGGTCCGAAATGAGGGGGAAAAATATGTTCACTACGAGAAATTGTAGTAGAATGAAGGATAGGAAGGTAGTGGGAAGTGTGTAGATTGGAGTTTAGAAGTAGAAGTAAAAGAGTGTATCTAGGGAGGAGAAAGAGAGAAGGTAACAGGACAGAGCCCTGAGGAACCCCAATGTTGATCGGATAAGAAAGGGAAGTCGCTCGTCAGCTAAAAGTGGAGTGGAACGCTCTGAGCAGAGAGTCGGCTCTGCATTAGGGAGCAGAGAAACAGCAACAAACAAAGTAAATGTGTTCAGAAAGCAAAGACTTGTGCCACACCGTCAAATGTTTTAGAGATGTCGAAGACTCTGACAAAAGTTTCACCAGATACCCAGGGAGAGGAGGACCAGAAGTGAGTTACATGGGAGTGGAGTCCGCCAGTAGGCCTAGCACTGCGGAATCCGTATGAGCGATCATAGAGAAGGGATTTTAGGCGTTTGAAAAAGTGAGAGTTAAGGAGAGTTTCAAAGGCTCTGGGAACTACAGAGGTACGAGCAATGGGACGATAGTTGGAGGGGTTCGGGAACTCTCTCTCTCTCTCTCTCTCTCTCTCTCTCTCTCTCTCTCTCTCTCTCTCTCTCTCTCTCTCTCTCTCTCTCTAGATAGATAGATAGATAGATAGATACCGAACTCAACTTGATGATACACCACGAGTGAAAAGTCACCTTTAGCATCGCTGCGACAACACTCTCATCAGAGAGCTTCTTCTTCGGGAGGAGTCTTGGGTTGCAGGAGCCCCTGGAAAGAGAGATCTTGGGTCACGACACCAGAGATCTCTTGCTTCGAGCGCGGTCCTGGGTAGATCATACGGCAATGCACGAACAGGACCTTATAAATGGGGGTTCCCGCAGCTTCGAGGCTGCTGCGATGTTATCAGTAGTAAACAGGAAGCAGCTCTTCACTGGGACTGCATGCACTTCTCTCGCCAGCTGAAGACGATCCAGCCTCGCCCATGGTTCCTTTACGTTCGAGATGTATCCACACCTATGTATTTAAAAAGTGTTACCAGACTTCCTACTGCTCGAGGTTACAACGCGAGTGAAAGAGTCACCTTCCACGAGGTACTGTCACTGGCAGTACATTGTCGTCAAGGATCTTCTCACTCCAAAGAAGTCTACATATCCCTGCTGCTGCAAGTAGCACAGGCTTGGGATTGAGGAGAATTTAGAAGGGAGTCCTGGGTGACAAAAGGACTCTCTTAAAACTGATGATCTATGGGTAGCTATGATATATATATATATATATATATATATATATATATATATATATATATATATATATATATATATATATATATATCCCTGGGGATAGGGGAGAAAGAATACTTCCCACGTATTCCCTGCGTGTCGTAGAAGGCGACTAAAAGGGGAGGGAGCGGGGGGCTGGAAATCCTCCCCTCTCATTATTTTTTTTTTTTAATTTTCCAAAAGAAGGAACAGAGAAGGGAGCCAGGTGAGGATATTCCCTCAAAGGCCCAGTCCTCTGTTCTTAACGCTACCTCGCTAACGCGGGAAATGGTGAATAGTTTGAAAGAAATATATATATATATATCCCTATGAGTCCACGGGGAAAATGAAACACGATAAGTCCCCAAGTGCACTTTCGTGTAATAATCACATCATCAGGGGACACACACACACACACACACACATATATATATATATATATATATATATATATTTGTATGTGTGTGTGTGTGTGTGTGTGTGTGTGTGTGTGTGTGTGTGTGTGTGTGTGTGTGTATGCGTTTATTTGTTATAATACATTCATGGAGCCTTTTCACTTTTGAAAGAAATCTGGTTCAAGATTCGGTTTCTTCTAAGATACACATTACTCGAGACATCCACTTTCCCTCAAAAACCCTCGGAAATGCTTTCATGCGTTTGAAAAATCCCCGTGGGAAAGTTCCATCACCCGGTAAGTCCGCCCTCCAACCATCCATCAGGTGCGTGAAAAGGCTTCAACGACTCCAAGAGCCTAGTCTTGGTCGCCTCCTAGAGAGTCTTAACTTTAGGCTCCGGCCAGAGTCTCGAGGAGTTTTAGGAGAAAATGTTCAGGGTCGTATGAGGCAGCGTCCAGCCCTCAACACGTCATACGAGAAATCTCTAACTTGTCAACTTATTTTGTGGGAAGTTCCAGAACGTTGAAAAAAACAAACAAAAAAAAACTGTCTCAGAGGAGCATGACAAGAAATAAGTGTTGCAGTTCCTTAATAAGCTCATTTTAAGACGATTCTTATGCTTTTTTTTGTTTTGTCTTTTAAGGAAAGTCCTGCACCCACACCCTCCCTTATAAAAAGTCTGCTGAAAATGCTCCAACTCCACCAGAAAGTTTTACAAGATAAGAAAACAAAAAAAAAAAAACGTTTCTAACTCTTGAAGTGAATTTTTTTTTGTGTGTGTGTGTGTGTGTTTGCTGTTCAGAAAAGAAAAGCAAAATTCGAGAAGGAATCAGTGACTTGATTTCATGGCTTCAGAACGTCACACGTCAGACCTCCACCACCTCAGATGTTAGAAGACAAGTGGAACCAACGCAAGAGCTGTGTGAGGAATCCCCCTCCTCCTCCTCCTGAGTCCGGCGTGCGTGAAAGAAAACTTCCATCTCCTCATTAAAGTCTTTATGAGGCAGCTCAACTCACTCTCCCTCCCCCTCACCACAACACACACACACACACACACACACACACACACACACACACACACAGCCGACTGCAGACGATGATGTCTTCTGAATCGTCTTGCACCCAGAGGCTGCTCGAGGCTCACCTAGGAAAAAAAAAAAAGGGGTAATGAAAACGGTGAGTTAAGTGGCTATGGAGGGTTGCACAGACCACCTCACGACCTGAGATCAATTTCTCTCCCCCTCCCATCTCCCTCCCCACGTCCCTTCCATCCTCTCCCTTCCCATCCTCCCCTCCTCCCACCCCCCCCTTTTTTTTCGTTCCTTCTCCCCCTCCCTCCCGCATATCCCCTCCAGCCTTCCTTCCACTGGGAATTTTAATCTGAAGTTTGGCACTGGAGAGGACGAATGCCAGGGGCTTCCAGCTAATACGAATGATATGAATTATGTATATTATGCGAATTATGCAAACTGTTTGGATTATACGCATTATAAAGTTATGCAGCTCAGGTGGATTTTAGAATTATTTGAATTATACAGATTATATAAATCCAACTTATTTTGGACATTGTATTTTTATCCTGTCGTACAAACAAAGTCAGAATATATTGTAGTATTTTATAAAGATATACACGCGTGAATATTTTATGGACTCGTAGTATTATGCGTTGTATAATCGTTGGCTAAACTGTACTGATTCTAAAACGTAATTAGCTTAAACTGGTTGACCATTTAAAACAAACAAGATTCTGTAGATTTTTTTTTAGTATTATATTAATCCAATAATTATTCTCGTCATATTTGATGCACTTTACAAAATCCTGTACGAATTTTGCAGATCTCATTTATGAAGAGTAAATGCGAAGGTAATGAAAAATACTTTGCTATGCATCCCTCGTTTGAGTGATTACATGAGTGGAAGTATTAGCGTGTGACGTAACGAACGTTGCGAATGTAATCTGACATTACGTTACAGCAAACCTTCCTGTTAGAGTGAGGTTACGACACAGCATACCCTATGGAGGAAAGTGATGTGTGGTTGCGGTATGACAAACCCTTACATGGAGAAGGAGGGCACGTCAATGTTTCCATGTCACTAACTTTACTACGTCACGGGTGTCGTCACCAATACGTCACTGTTCCAGCCCCGCCTTTGAGAAATGTCAGAATAGGTTGAAATCCACCTGGAATGAATAAGTGTTCCTGCAAGTGTATTTTAAAGTTCTTAACAGCAGAACAAGAACAAGAACTGATTATATTCAACGTGGTGAACATATCTTTTTGGCGTTCCTGGCAAAGTGTGTTTATCTTGTAGACCTTATGAATGTCTTTCAAAGAACTATGATGAAAAAAAAAGTATCTGAGAAGTACTAAAGGAGTGAGTTTCCATTCCAGAGCCTGGAAACTAGCTGATGCTTCCCATTAGCTTAGAGAGCAGCATTTTCTCTACATTTTTTCATTTGTATTTTCTACTGTAACATGAGGATATTATGAAAGAGTTTCTACAATCAGTGTAAGAATGGCCTGTACGCATCCATAGTCTTAAAAAGCTGAATAAAGATGAAAAAAATTATTTAGAAATTAAATTTCTTTTCGTCGATGCTTGCAGATCAAGCAAGTTTCAAATGGTGAGAATTGTTTTTCTGTGTCCCCCTTTAGGACAACATAACTCATGGCTACAGCGGGGTCTACCCATAGCGCATATATGAATCAACTGCATTTTGCACGTAGAAAGATGGCTTCAGCCAACCCACAGCCCCCATCCCGCACAGTAGCATTGACAATAGACATGAACAAAGCATTTGACGCTGTACCCAGACGCTAAAGATATTTCACGCCGCACAGTACATCACTGCCTTTAACTTTTCTGGAAATTACGTTTATCTAGGCATTTTAGACCCTAAATCCTTGAACAAAAAAAAAAAAAAAGTCAGTTTTGCGTTAAGTTTGCACATGTATAGTGAAGCTGCATGAAAACTATATAAAGGTATTTCCACACGTCCTCCATAATATTCTCACTGTTTATCTCTTTCATTGTGATCCCATGATATAAAGAGAGGCCATCTGATTTGCACGACCCACGCTCCCCACTGATGTAGGAAGTGTGTGAGTGATTCTCACGTCTGTTATTACCCAGTGTCACCAAATGTCGCTTTGAATTGGCCCGTTATCATTCAGTCTGCTTGTAATATTTTGATTGTCCATCTGCTTTATCGTACTCCGCTGTGATGAATGCCGTTCATTGGGATAAATATTTAGTTGCGACGGTTAGTTTTAGGTCTGAAACTATTTTACTTTTGTTAATTGTTTTCCAGTTGTAACATAATTGTTTCCGGGGATTAAGATGATTATAATCACGTAATTAAACGATGTTACTCTTTCCCTCATATTCACGGAAATGAATTAGCTTACGGAGCTCAGCAGCGAGTAGAAATGGACTGAGGATAAGTTATCGCACTTAAGGATCTGTGATCTTACATAAAGGATTTGTGATCTTACATAAAGGATTTGTGATCTTACATAAAGGATTTTTTGATCTTACATAAAGGATTTGTGATCTTACATAAAGGATCTGTGATCTTACATAAAGGATTTGTGATCTTACATAAAGGATTGAGTTTTAGAAGGTGTTGGTGAATCATAAGTGAAATGGTGATGTAAACAGATGGCGCACTTTATACAAAATCATGAAACACAAAGAAATATGTCGTACTTATACAATACTTTTCCTAAGTGATTCAGATCACCTGCACATGGGCCAAGTTACCATACACAGAAACTTGTATTTTATCTTTAGAAATTTGGTCCACAAAAAATATAAAAGAATGAAAACTTCAAGTAGATGTACGGATGAAATGCTAGAGACATATTCAGATAGGTGAAGGAGAAGATGCGATTTGACATAGAAATATATTTCATTCAGAGTCCAACGCTACGTTTTCTGTTTACCTTACATCTAGTTTTCCGTCATAGCAGCGGTAGATCACTATTAGCACAGTGTAGCATGGTAGTCCATCGTTGTAGATGTAGGATTGCACATACACACAGCCAGGATGATAGGAAATGTAGCAGGCGACTGCCAAGGATCACGAAGGTGTACAACCAGCCAGGTGTTCCACTGAGTATCCATTGATGCCCACGTCTCGAAGACACGGGTTTCTCAATCTGTTTACATAATGCCTCGCATTTTCATGTCGATACACACACGTCCGCATATTTCCGATTCGATCGTGTTTTGGTATCGTTAATCAATCCTACGCTCATTCTTATTCACTTCTTCACTGCTGCTCATGAGGTAGGTTATGATGATGTTGTCATGTGGGCTGCCATACATGTCTTTACGTCACTTAAAGGATTGATTGTAAAAACTTTTTTCCTCCTGTCATGGGAAATTCTGATTCTCGAGAACTGAGTTGAAAAAGATGGGACCCGATGAATGTCTGACCCCTCTAAATAATAAGAAGAAAAGATTTCTTGTTGTGCATAATATCATTCCAGCCAGGAAAAAAGGTTTGACATTCTACATTAAGGATTTTAGTAATCTTAAAATCTATAACAAATCTTGTGGGATTTCGTTAGGACCTTTCACCTTATAATTGTTATGTATTAAAGTGGGTAAAATGTTCTATGATTCCCAGATGGCTGGAAGAACTACAAAGAATAATTTACAAAGAAAAAAAGAAATTGTTTTTTTCTCCAATTTTATTGTTGTTTGCTTCGTAGTTTGTGTAATGTATATCAGATTTGTTTCAGTATGACATAATAACATTTAGGAATCTATTCCTGTGGGGTCCCATATAAATTAGTGCGTCTGAAGAAATAGAAACAAATTCTGATTTGCATACATCTACAAACTTTTTGGGTGGCCCAAGAAACAATTTTTTTTTTTTCAAGTGACATCTTTGTTCGTCGGAATAGAACGCTAGTCTCGTGTTCAAGTTCGACCTCCTCGTTCGTCGAAATGGAACTCAAGTCTCGTGTTCAAGTTCGACCTCCTCGTTCGTCGAAATGGAACTCAAGTCTCGTGTTCAAGTTCGACCTCCTCGTTCGTCGAAATGGAACTCAAGTCTCGTGTTCAAGTTCGACCTCCTCGTTCGTCGAAATGGAACCCAAGTCTCGTGTTCAAGTTCGACCTCCTCGTTCGTCGAAATGGAACTCGTCTCGTGTTCAGGTTCGACCTCCTCGTTCGTCGAAATGGAACTCATGTCTCGTGTTGAAGTTCGACTCCTCGTTCGTCGAAATGGAACTCATGTCTCGTGTTGAAGTTCGACTCCTCGTTCGTCGAAATGGAACTCAAGTCTCGTGTTCAAGTTCGATCATCTCGTTCGTCGAAATGGAACTCAGGTCTCGTGTTGAAGTTCGACCTCCTCGGAACTCAAGTCTCGTGTTGAGGTTCGACCTCCTCGTTCGTCGAAATGGAACTCGAGTCTCATGTTCAGGTTCGACCTCCTCGTTCGTCGAAATGGAACTCGAGTCTCATGTTCAGATTCGACCTCCTCGTTCGTCGAAATGGAACTCAGGTCTCTATGTTCGCGTCCTCTCTCTCTCTCTCTCTCTCTCTCTCTCTCTCTCTCTCTCTCTCTCTCTCTCTCTCTCTCTCTCTCTCTCCCTCTTTTCAACACAATTTGGGGAGCATTATTTCGCTACGGATTTTTTGGCGTGGTATCTGAAGGCATCATGGCGCAAGGAGGGGGAGATGTTTGGAGACGGCTGATCCCCAGCTCAGATCTCCACCCCAGCGTGAGGAGGTTCACCCTTGCCTGCGTTCCTCAGGCCGATTTAGAGAAAGCTTTCCTTGTCCGCAATATTACGAGAGATTTAAAAGAGTTTTATTCCAGAGAGAGAGAGAGAGAGAGAGAGAGAGAGAGAGAGAGAGAGAGAGAGAGAGAGATGCCATTTAGATTCCCTCCCACCTAAACCCTGGGACTAGATATCATAGAGGCGCCTTTGACCCTTTCGCCTCATGGATGAAAAATTCTGCGGGAGTTGTAACGGTATGTTTCTGCCATGGGCTGCGGGGGACGGGATGCCTCTGCCATGGGCTGCGGGGACGGGAGGTCAATAACATTTCACCCCGTTAGTCATAAATTCTCAGGAGGACAGTGTTTCTCCGAATGACTCATTGGTCCTATAATCTCTCGTTAGTGATATGTTATATGGACTCCATATATATATTATCCTTGGGGATAGGGGAGAAAGAATACTTCCCACGTATTCCCTGCGTGTCGTAGAAGGCGACTAAAAGGGAAGGGAGCTGGGGACTGGAAATCCTTCCCTCTCGTTTTTTGTTTTTTTAATTTTCCAAAAGAGGGATCAGAGAATGGGGCTAAGTGAGGATATTCCCTCAAAGGTCCAGTCCTCTGTTCTTAACGCTACCTCGCTAACGCGGGAAATGGCGAATAGTATGAAAGAAAGAAAAAAATAAGATATATATATATATATATATATATATATATATATATATATATATATATATATATATATATATATATACACAAGGGAAAATCAAGCACGAAAAGTTCCCAAGTGCACTTTCGTGTGATAATCACATCATCAGGGGAGACACAAGAGAGAAATATAACAGTCAGTTGATATACAACGAAGAGACGTAGCTAGGGCGCCATTTGGTAAACATGCGATTCAATCGCATGTTTACCAAATGGCGTCCAATTCACTCTATTCCTTGCACTCCTTTCACCCTCCTGTATGTTCAGGCCCCGATCGCTCAAAATCTTTTTCACTCCATCCTTCCACCTCCAATTTGGTCTCCCGCTTCTCATTCCCTCTACCTCTGACACAAATGTCCTCTTTGTCAATCTTTCCTCATCCATTCTCTCCATGTGACCAAACCATTTCAACACACCCTCTTCTGCTCTCTCAACCACACTCTTTTTATTACCATACATCACTCTTACCTTTTCATTACCTACTCGATCAAACCACCTCATACCACTTATTGTCCTCAAACATTTCATTTCCAACACATCCACCCTCCTCCGCATAACCCTATCTATAGCCCATGCCACACAACCATAAAACATTGTTGGAACCACTATTCCTTCAAACAATTCAATTCCTTTTGCTCTCCGAGATAATGTTCTCGCCTTCCACACATTCTTCAACGCCCTCAAAACTTTCACACCCTCCCCCACCCTGTGACTCACTTCCGCTTCCATGGTTCCATCCGCTGCTAACTCCACTCCCAGATATCTAAAACACTTCGCTTCCTCCAGTTTTTCTTCATTCAAACTTACCTCCCAATTGACTTGACCCTCAACCCTACTGTACCTAATAACCTTGCTCTTATTCACATTTACTCTTAACTTTCTTCTTTCACACACTTTACCAAACTCAGTCACCAACTTCTGCAGTTTCTTACCAGCGTTGTACCATCAACGAACAACTGACTCACTTCCCAAGCCCTCTCATCCATAACAGACCTCATACTTGCCCCTCTCTCCAAAATCTTTGCATTCACCTCCCTAATCAACCCAACCATAAACAAATTAAACAACCATGGAGACATCACGCAACCCTGCCGCAAACCTACATTACTGGGAACCAGTCACTTTCCTCTCTTCCTATTCGTACACATGCCTTACATCCTTGGTAAAAACTTTTCACTGCTTTTAGCAACTTACTTCCCACACCATATATTCTTAATACCTTCCACAGAGCATCTCTATCAATATATATATATATATATATATATATATATATATATATATATATATATATATATATATATATGTATATATATATGATATGATCTATATATATATGTATGATCCCAGAAAACCACTAATTGTACTGATTCATGTCATCACCACTGATTTCCCGGACTGTGAGAGGAAACAGCGTTTGGCTGGAGCCTGTCTGTGAGCAGGCGGAGCTGGGCAAACAGACCGAGACTGCCTCCACTCAAGACTTCCACATCTAATTTACCTGAAGCCTCCAGTTGGCCCTTACCGGGACGCTGAGCCTCGTCTGCGAAAACCAGCAAATCGGCCCTCCTCCATCCCTCTTCCCTTGTCTGGGTTCAACCTCACCGGGGTTGATGTCGGGTGATCTCATCGTCTACCAGTCTTCGTCTCAAGGCTTTTATTCATCGTCTTCGTCCAAAGGCTTTATTTATCGTCTTCGTTTCAAGGCTTTATTTATCGTCTTCATCTCACGGCTTTATTTATTATCTTCATTATCAAGGCTTTATTCATCGTCTTTGTCTAAAAGGCTTTATATATCGTCTTCAGCTAAAGGCTTTATTTATCGTCTTCGTCTCATGGCATTATTTATCGTCTTCGTCTCTAGGCTTTATTTATCGTCTTCGTCTCAAGGCATTATTTATCGTCTTCGTCTGTAGGCTTTATTTATCGTCTTCGTCTCAAGGCATTACTTATCGTCTTCGTCTTAAGGCTTTATTTATTTTTCTTTTACAATTCATTATTTTGGGGGGTTAATTTTTGCCCCAACTGTATTGGCCCACTTTCGATGGAATTCTAGAATCTCTTTGATCTAACTTGCTTTCGCTTCACTCGTGTGTAGCTGTCACCAGCGTTCTTTTCGCCGTCCGGCTTTTACCCCCCCCCTAATGCCGCGCACACGGTAACACCAGAATTTTCCACACTACTTCCCACTCTTGTGTTTATTTTCTCTCTCTCTCTCTCTCTCTCTCTCTCTCTCTCTCTCTCTCTCTCTCTCTCTCTCTCTCTCTGAAGGAGGTTTTACAGACAAATTCTAACATACGTCCGGCCGTGTGGCCTTCCGCTTAACACTGATGGTAATGTTAACAACTTAGAACTATTGTAGGAAGTGGCTATGGCTCGACCTGACCAGGTGCCCCAGGTCCAGAGTCTCAGGTGCCCAGACAACAGTACCAGGTGCCCAGGTCAGCATTACCAGGCGCCCAGGTCAGTAGTATTGGATGCCCAAGTCAACAAACACTACCAGGTGAGCAGGTCAACAGTACCAGGTGTCTAGATCAAGAATACTAGGGACTCAGAGCAATAGTACTTGGTCAACAGGTAAAGTGTTAATCTTCGGTATTAATCTGTTCAGAGGAAGGACTGAAGGAGAACTTGGAGGCTATTTGATCCTCCTCCAATATTCATCACTCCGTGTGATCTTGTGGTAAGAGCAGGTATTTTCCTCTTTGGCCAGAAGGTTTATTCATGCCTAAGTATTTTTTCACTCCGCCACATCAAGTAGCAGATTGAGTTGATGTGGTTGGTGTGTAAAACTGAGGGGGGGAGAGATTGGCGTTCTCCTGGACGTGGGTGGTGTGTAGGTGGTGTGTCATGCAGACGGTGAGATTGGCGTACTCCAACCGCACTTCGATGAAACTTTGCTTTTGACCGGCGTATCTTTTCCGTATTGAAGAGTGACGCTGGTGGATCCTGGATGGGATATTTCGCATGACGAATCTCCGTCGTTGCTCATGAGGGGAGACTGATGACCCGCCGTGATCCGAGGAGGAGACTGGTCAGTTCTCGAGTGGCGGAGTTTCTCAGGGGGTCGAAATGGGTGGCACTGCAGGAAGGAGAAGTAGGAGAGAAAATTGCCTTATTGTAAGGACGGGTCTGGGAGTGCAGGGGAGGGGACGACGCAGTTGGAGATCTTGGTGGAGTGGAGTCGAAATTGCGGATCTTCGTGTCGAGATTGCGGATCAGGATTGAGGCTTTGTTCCTAATTAAGGACAGACTCACTATCTCAGGAACATAATAGAGCTTCAGGATGAAGTCTCAGGAACATAACACAGCTTCAGGATGAAAGCGCTGAGGGAAGAGCAAGAATTTTTGAGCCAGGGGCTGCGATTTTTTGTTGTCTCTTTTTTGAGCGAAAAAGCGGTAATGGCTGACTTTTTGCTTAGGGAAAGATGGGGTGAAATTGAACAGATATAAGATAATTCTAACATTTTTCGTCATTTTTAGACGTAGATCATAAGTTATCATCAGTGCCTCAGACTGCATAAACTCGTTGTTCTCCTCACAATAACATATAGCAGTAGGAACGCCATGAAACACAGGATGCAAACAAACATGTGTTGTTGCAGTAGTACTTATGTTACCTTCGAGACCAGTCCGTATTTCTTGATTCTCCGTATGGCCACAGACCAGCGAGCGCAAAAGGGTAGTGAGGAGAGGAGCAGAACACCACAGAAGCGGTTGAAATGCACGTTAGATGATCGTGTGTGACATGAACACCAGCTGGTGGCAGGGAACAGCTATAGGCGTCCGGTGGCGTGAACGATTGCTTGTACGGTGTCTGTTATGTGAGGGTTTGTGTGGGGACGACGAGGAGGGAGGAGGAGGCCGGCCGGGCGGGTTGGTGTGTGTGTGTGTGTGTGTGTGAGAGAGAGAGAGAGAGAGAGAGAGAGAGAGAGAGAGAGAGAGAGAGAGAGAGAGAGAGAGAGAGAGAGTGTACTTGTTGTCAAAAGGCAGAGCTATCACGTAGCGCTCCACGCAGAAAAATATAAAGTTCCGAGGGACGTGTCGTGTGAGTTAGGTGTTGAGAGAGAGAGAGAGAGAGAGAGAGAGAGAGAGAGAGAGAGAGAGAGAGAGAGAGAGAGAGAGAGAGAGTACGAGACAGATGGAGGATGAGAAAGAGAAGGGAATGACAAAATGAGAGATTGAGAATGAAGGTAAAACACACAGATGATATAGAGGAGCGGTCATGTACAGAGATCGATATCTACCTATATATCTATGTATACATCTTTATCTATCTATCTATCTATCTATCTATCTATCTATCTATATATATATATATATATATATATATATATATATATATATATATATATATATATATATACATATATATGTATTTTTTTTCTTTTCATACTATTCGCCATTTCCCGCGTTAGCGAGGTAGCGTTAAGAACAGAGGACTGAGCCTTTGAGGGAATATCCTAACTTGGCCCCATACTCTGTTCCTTCTTTAGGAAAACTAAAAACGAAAGGGGAGGATTTCCAGCCCCCCGCTCCCTTCCCTTTTAGTCGCCTTCCACGACACGCAGGGAATGTGTGAGAAGTATTCTTTCTCCCCTATTCCAGGGATTATATATATATATATATATATATATATATATATATATATATATATATATATATATATATATATATATATTATCCCTGGGGATAGGGGAGAAAGAATACTTCCCACGTATTCCCTGCGTGTCGTAGAAGGCGACTAAAAGGGGAGGGAGCGGGGGGATGGAAATCCTCCCCTCTCGTTTTTTTTTTTAATTTTCCAAAAGAAGGAACAGAGAACGAGGCCAGGTGAGGATATTCCCCCAAAGGCCCAGTCCTCTGTTCTTAACACTACCTCTCTAATGCGGGAAATGGCAAATAGTTTGAAAAAAAAAAAAAGAAAAAAAAAAAAAAATATATATATATATATATATATATATATATATATATATATATATATATATATATATGTATTTTATACTTAATCGCCGTCTCCCGCGTTAAAGAGGTAGCGCAAGGAAACAGACGAAAGAATGGCCCATCCTACCCACATACACATGTATATACATAAACACCCACACGCACATATACATACCTATACATTTCAACGTATACATACATATACATACACAGACATATACATATACACATTTACAGTTCATACTTGCTGTCTTCATCCATTCTCATCGCCACTCCGCCAGACATGAAACAGCATTATAGATAGAGGTGTGCGGAGGAGGATGGATGTGTTGGAAATAAGATGTTTGAGGACAATATGTGGTGTGAGGTGGTTTGATCGAGTAAGTAATAAAACGGTAAGAGAGATGTGGGGTAATAGAAAGTGTGTGGTTGAGAGAGCAGAAGAGGGTGTATTGAAATGGTATGGTCACATGGAGAGAATGAGTGAGGAAAGATTGACAAAGAGGATATATGTGTCAGAGGTGGAGGGAACGAGGAGAAGTGGGAAACCAAATTGGAAGTGGAAGGATGGAATGAAAAAGATTTTGAGCGATCGGGGCCTGAACATACAGGAAGGTGAAAGGCGTGCAAGGAATAGAGTGAATTGTAACAATGTGGTATACCTGGTTGACGTGGTGTCAATGGATTGAATCAGGGGATGTGAAGCGTCTTGGGCAAACCATGGAAAGTTCTGTGGGGCCTGGATGTGAAAAGGGAGCTGTGGTTTATGTATGGCGGGGTAGCGACGAGAATGGATGAAGGCAGCATGTATGAATATGTACATGTGTATATATGTATATGTCTGTGTATGTATATGTATGTATACGTAGAAATGTATAGGTATGTATATATGCGTGTGTGGGCGTTCATGTACATACATGTGTATGTGGGCGGGTTGGGCCATTCTTTCGTCTGTTTCCTTGCACTACTTCGCTAATGTCTCCAGCGACTAAGTATGATAAATGAATATATATATATATATATATATATATATATATATATATATATATATATATATATATATATATGATTAGGGTCAAGAGACAAAGACCAGCAAGGAATTTCATCAGGAAAGGCTTTTACTTCGCTATCCGATGGAAAACAGAACTTGATCGTAAAGATCAGAAATGCATTATGTTGAACTAGTTTAACATAGACTTTCCCATGCGACACAGCTTCATCCCGTCGTTGTTTTTTTTTTTTCTCCTTCGTCCTGCTTGATGTACAGCATCGCGGCGCAGCGATTTTCTAAAAGGTTTTGCAAGACTCATATTTTAGAGGCTACTCAACTCTCTTGTTCCCCTGCGCTTGTGGAATCTGACCTTCAAAGCCTGAGGGAACTTGATAAAGTCGAGGCGAGCGGGTGTCAGAAGTGTATTATATATATATATATATATATATATATATATATATATATATATATATATATATATATATATATGTATAAATAATTTTTTTTTTCGAAGCTTGTGCTGCATATGGTGAATATTAAACCCAGAGTTTAACTGTGGTTGGAATTTATATTAGTTATTACTATTGTACGTGTATCGCTTTTGTGTTGAAAATGGCGGAACACTTCTGTAGTGTAGGTTTTTATGGGGTCTTTTTACATGAATCGTTGCCGTTCACGGACGGACCGATCGGCTGGGAATGCAGCAACGTTGGAACTGCCGCCAAAGGAACGGTGTGTGATGCACCGAAGAAGATCAGCTTCATAGGGAAAAAGATTCTCAAGTCTCTCGTTTATCGTCACAAACATCGAAGTCCTCACCAGCTCGGTGGGAAGAGTTCACATACATCGAAGTCTTCACCAGCTCGAGGGGGAGAGTTCACTGATATCGAAGTCCTCACCAGCTCGGAGGAAGAGTTCACAAACATCGAAGTCCTCACCTGTTTGGGGGGGAGAGCTCACAGACATCGAAGTCCTCACCAGCTCGAGGGGGAGAGTTCACAGACATCGAAATCCTCACCAGCTCGGGGAGGAAGAGCTCACAGACATCGAAGTCCTCACCAGCTCGAGGGGGGAGAGCTCACAGACATCGAAGTCCTCACCAGCTCGAGGGGGGAGAGCTCACAGACATCGAAGTCTTCACCAGCTCGAGGGGGAGAGCTCACAGACATCGAAGTCCTCACCAGCTCGGGGAGGAAGAGCTCACAGACATCGAAGTCTTCACCAGCTCGAGGGAGAATCAGCATTATATCTTCGTACATAACTGTGGCGCCAATGTGCCTTCCTGATAATCGTGCCAGTCCCTGGGCAGCGAGCGTTGGGAGAGGGGCCCGTACACCTCTCCAGCAATACTATATTTCCCTTTTTTTTTTTTCTCGAGCGCGTTTGAGAAACACATGTATAAGGTTAGAGTTTACGGTTGGTGGCAGGTGTGTGTGTGTGTGTGTGTGTGTGTGTGTGTGTGTGTGTGTGTGTGTGTGTGTGTACATCGTGCCCGTGCTGCTGGCCACCACAGTGTGCAACTCTCTCCCTGGATACAGCCGGTGGTTTCCAATTTCCAGAGTGCTATAGACACTTGATTTGAGACCATTGTACTCGCTCTGTCTGATGGCTTCCATTTTGGACAGAGTTGAGGGGGGGGTTTTGGAACCTGTATTGAGCCTGAGTTTCCACCTCCCCTACCACCACCCGCGCCACCACCACCACCGCCACCTGCAGGAGGAGCGGGAGGCGAGGCAGGGGTGGTGGAAGGGTGTACCCGTCCCCCTCCCGTGTGGTCTTCATTGATCCGGAGTGCTGGGGGTCGAGGCTTCACCTGGTTCGCTGGATATGTTCATATCGTCGCTGGTGATGCTGTTGGCTGCTGCTGCTGCTGTTGCTGTGCCTCGCTCGCTTGCCCAGGACGTAGCCGCATTCTTATTGTGGTGTAGGTTCGACTATGTATATGAATGTCCTCGACATGACTTACAGAATATATATATATATATATATATATATATATATATATATATATATATATATATATATATATATATATATATATTACCTTACCTTACGTTCCTGCCCAAGGAGTCTCTTCTATCCTGCGGCTCTCAGGAAACAGGCCACGTCCACCGATCGGGACCACAGGTCACGAAGTGTTTTGTAATGTTGTGAGTGCATCTATGTGCACAGAGTGCAGGGCAGCTGTGTAGTAATTTCTCGGTGTCTTTTTATGGTAATTGCATCGTAGGCATGAAACGGTGTTTGTAGTGTTATAGTTATGTAGTATTGTACACACACACACACACATACACACACACACACACACACACACACACATATATTCATACTAGTTCGCTGTTTTCCTCGTAAGTGGTGTAGAGCAAGGAACAGACGAAGAAATGGCGTCATTCACTCACGTCTGTTCTCAAACAGTCATGTATAATGCGACGAGACGACTTTCCCTTGACCACGTCCCGACCCACAGACCTCTCCATGGTTTCCCCAGGCTGCTTCACATGCCCTGGTTCAGTCCATTGTTAGCATGCCGCTCTCTGTATACCACATCACCCCAATCCAATCGATCTTGTGCACGCCCGACACCCTCCTGCATGTTCATGCTTCGAGCACTGAAAACATTTTTCACTCCGTCCTTTCACCTCCAGTTCGCTCTCCCCCTTCTCCATGTCCCTTCCACTTCTGACACATATATCCTCTTTGTCAGCTCCTTATTCAGTTTCTCCATACCTCCAAACTATTTCATCACACACTCTCAACTATTCATGTCTTATCACCACACCTCTCTCGCACCCTATCACTGATTACTCGATCAACATACCTTACACCACATAGTGTCCTCAAACAGTTCATTTCCAGCACCTTCACCCTCGTTCGTTTGTTTTCGTCAAGAGTCCATACTTCGCTTCCATACAACGCCATCGGGATTGCTCTACCGTCAAACATGTCCATCTTTGCCCTCCTTTTCCATGACCTTTGCCTTCCGTTACCCACCCGACGACTCTTTTCAACTCCCGTGGTTTCGTTCGTTAGCATCTCCACTCTTAGGTCTATTAAAAGACTCCACATCGCCTGAGTTCTCTCTAAACATATTCAACACAGCAAATAACTTCTCTCTCTCTCATCTTTGGCGAATGGAGAGGTGGAAGATGAGCCACTCCAGATATTCGAGTAGTATTTGGGGTGAATAAAACCTGTGGACGTGAAATGACTCGCGAAAATGACACGGCACCTCCACAACACCACTAGCTTTTGGGAAGTAGATTTTGTGGTGTTGAGTATGTGGAGGAGTGGAAGACATGGTAATGCGTGACATATTTATGTTACGTTGGGATACTCTCAAGTTGGACAACAGAAGGGAAACGAGTGACGTTTAGAAAGATAAAAGGTAGAAATCGCGTTTTGGCGTCATTGAATGTAACCAGGTTATTGCATCCCCCGTTCTGAAATGCTGCACAGGTCCAAATTAAGAGAGGAGTTACGTTTAGCGCGAGAATGAGAACGAGTGTCAGAATATGGACGAGAGGGAGAGTGAGTTGAAGTTTAGAGAATGGATTAATTAACGTAAGAATGGATGGAGCGAAGCGTTTGTGAAGATCATTTACACAGTGAAGGAAAGAGAGAGTACGCGACAGGTTTAGGACCCTGAGGGACGCCGGTGATGATAGGATAAAAGGGAGAATGTCGATCCATGAACAGTTGCTGCATTGGACTGACTACAGAGGAAGGTGTGCATACGAGAACAGAGAGAAGCAGACAAGTTAGAAAAAGGAAGTTTGTAAAACAAGCACTGAGGCCACGTCCAGTCAGATGCTCTGGGAATGTCGAGAACTGGGACGGAAATTTTCAACAAAATCCCTGAGAGCGGAGGAGGAGGAGGAGGGAGGTATATATATGTGTACACAAAGGAGAGCTACTCGCGTATCTCCTGCAGGAGAAGGCTGCTAAGAGGAGCTTCAACGAGAACGGGAATTTCTCCCCTCCTTTATCGTTACTTGAGCAGAAAGAACCAGAACGATGAGCCAAGGAAGGCTTTTTCTTCCTCTCTCAGACTAAGTCGTCTGTTCCTTAATGTTGGCTCACTAAGGTGGGAAACTCGCAACAAGTACCTACGGGCAATATGAATATTACATATATGCTTACTTTACCTTCCTACCCAAGGAGCCCCTTATGGGGCAACCGCAGTGCGCAGGAAGTTAGCCACGTCCACCGAGCGGCACAACTGGTTAAGATATGTGGTGATATATATATATATATATATATATATATATATATATATATATATATATATATATATATATATATATATATATATATACATATATATATATATATATATATATATATATATATATATATACACTCACGGGCATAGTTTCCTTGTCTTCTTCTCTTGTCTTTCTCGTGTGTTTGTGGTTGCCTGAGGCAAAATGTATACAATTCCGTATCGTCCAGGAATATCGATGCATTTGCTTGAATTTCTCCAGGCCAGTGGATGTTGGCCCTGAGGATGACGCACACACACACACACACACACACACACACAGACACACACACACACACACACACACACACACACACACACACACACACACACACACACACACACACACACTGATGATATAACAGTCCCTTTGTTTATTCTTTACCTGTGTGTCTTAAAGGTGTGAGACACGACATTATCTTCCTTCTTCAAATATATATATATATATATATATATATATATATATATATATATATATATATATATATATATATATATATATTCATTTATTTATTTATTTATTTTGCTTTGTCGCTGTCTCCCGCGTTTGCGAGGTAGCTCAAGGAAACAGACGAAAGAAATGGCCCAACCCACCCCCATACACATGTATATACATACACGTCCACACACGCAAATATACATACCTATACATCTCAATGTACACATATATATATACATATATACACACACAGACACATACATATATACCCATGCACACAATTCACACTGTCTGCCTTTATTCATTCCCATCGCCACCTCGCCACACATGGAATACCATCCCCCTCCCCCCTCATGTGTGCGAGGTAGCGCTAGGAAAAAGACAATAAAGGCCCCATTCGTTCACACTCAGTCTCTAGCTGTCATGCAATAATGCCCGAAACCACAGCTCCCTTTCCACATCCAGGCCCCACATAACTTTCCATGGTTTACCCCAGACGCTTCACATGCCCTGATTCAATCCACTGACAGCACGTCAACCCCGGTATACCACATCGATCCAATTCACTCTATTCCTTGCCCGCCTTTCACCCTCCTGCATGTTCAGGCCCCGATCACTCAAAATCTTTTTCACTCCATCTTTCCACCTCCAATTTGGTCTCCCACTTCTCCTCGTTCCCTCCACCTCTGACACATATATCCTCTTGGTCAATCTTTCCTCACTCATTCTCTCCATGTGCCCAAACCATTTCAAAACACCCTCTTCTGCTCTCTCAACCACGCTCTTTTTATTTCCACACATCTCTCTTACCCTTACGTTACTTACTCGATCAAACCACCTCACACC
>NC_092244.1:29262570-29315070 GCF_036320965.1 Panulirus ornatus | reverse complement strand
AGTTAAGAGACAACCATTGTGTCCGCTTGTTGACTATACCTGACTTGGCTATATCGGAAACTAAATCAGATTTAGCAAACTTCGAAGATCCCTTTACCTCCCACTCAATCTGAAGGTCTGTTGGTGTTTACCACAGAAAATAAACAAGTCAGAGTTAATTAGGCGGATATAGAATAATATAACCTAACTTGATATGGATATGTAGTCACTATTTCATGCAAAGTTAGTTTGGTCTGTAATTAGTTAGCTCATGTTAACCGTAATCAAATGTGTTAATTCAACTTACAGCGGTTTAATATTAAGTGAAAACACAAATATAAGAAAAACATTGACCGTTATGACAGTTTGCCACAACACATGCATACAGTAGTACTGTATTGCTTAAAGAAACTAGTCATGAATGAAGAGGTTTGGTGAAAAAAATTCTCATGAAAGGTGCACTGCTAAAATCCTTGAGGTGGTACATCCATACAGAACACCCTGGCGGCCACTGAGCAATTCTCTCTTGGTCTACACTTTATGATTGATGGATATGATCTGTGAGGACTCCATGCTGAAGAATCCAAGTGGAAGGGAGACGTGGATGGAGTTCGACATTATATTCTTCAGCCAGTAAGGCATAAACATACAGGTCATCCTTAATTGGTTCATGATTCCGTATGCCTGTGCACGGGGCGCCCCGCCGCACCTGGTGTGAGGCTTATTGTACCTTAATGATGGCAAGCCAGACACCCAGTGTCGACACGGCACACACCACTTGCATATACATGCTCGCTGACTGCTTGGATGCCAGCCTTCTGTCCCAGTGTCCCTACACCATCACGCGACGTGTCACCTGGCGCGGTGTCTCTCCTCGCGCCTCATAACACATGTGTGGGAGGTTAATAAAGGAAATCCTCAGGTGTCAGCGACGGGGTTAGAAAAAAACAAACACCAGCACACGCTGTCGCACGTGTTGCCTCCCCTCTCCTTCAGCCTGGCTATACTGTGAGAGTCTCCACTACTTGACGTTTTCTCTTCTATTTTACTCTCAGTTACTCATTTACTGATGTTTTTTGGTATTTGACGCCCTCTCATTTACTCATTTACTGATGTTTATTGGCGTTTAACACCGTCGTTAAATCGTGTGCTCTTAAATTTTTTGTATAGGATTAATCTTCAACAGATTTCTCGAAAGCCAAGAAAATATTAAGACAGCTATCATCAAAGATGATTATGATAATTACTTTATCTTTTACCAACATCTCATAACCACGTCTTCCCGATACCCTGAGGGACGGAAGACTGAATATTAATACAGGCGACCCTTCACTGTAATCTAGCCAACCCTGACGTTACAGGAAATGCCTCCTGTATTATGTGGGAAGATCACTGCATCGCTCAATGGAGTTGATTGGCGATACAGAGATTGAGTTTGTACTCGGATGTTTCAGTTACATAATGATCACGATGCCCATATGAGCAATGCTACATTATGTATTCTGTACTGTATCCTGCGTCCACGGCAGTAAGTGGAGCCAACTGTACTCATGACGCTTTTGAAGTTAATGACCCCGATTGTTGGCTTCCTGTGGACTTTCTTGTTATAACAGCTTTAATTAAATGGATTGTTCTGTTCAGAAACTTAGGCGGAATATATGTTTATGAATCTCTCTCTCTCTCTCTCTCTCTCTCTCTCTCTCTCTCTCTCTCTCTCTCTCTCTCTCCCTCTCTCCCTCTCTCTCTCTCTCTCCCTCTCTCCCTCTCCCTCTCTCTCTCTCTCTCTCTCTCTCTCTCTCTCTCTCTCTCTCTCTCTCTCTCATATACGGGATGCGCTACGTGATAACTTTGCTTCGCCGCAGAATGCAGGCGTTCGTACTCTCTCTCTCTCTCTCTCTCTCTCTCTCTCTCTCTCTCTCTCTCTCTCTCTCTCTCTCTCTCTCTCTCATATACGGGATGCACTACGTGATAGCTTTGCTTCGCCGCAGAATGCAGGCGTTCGTACTCTCTCTTTCTCTCTCTCTCTCTCTCTCTCTCTCTCTCTCTCTCTCTCTCTCTCTCTCTCTCTCTCTCTCTCTCTCATTCTCAAACATCAGTAAGGTGTGGGCTGTGTTATGGTTAATGCCGGTGATCTTTCTTTGGCCCCCGGGGTCCATAAGGGAGGAGAAATTGTTGGCACTCTCGGTACAAATTGTTGAAGTCGTTACCGAACAGCGGGGAACAAGTTGTTGATGCGCTCGAGGTATGGTCTGCCCTCCAGCAGCTGGCGCTCCTGTGCAGGATTGGTCTCTTTAAGCTTTCGTCAGTCGCCAGTTTGGATTTTTGGGAGGATCTTTTTTATTTGATTTCTTTATATCTAGTCTATGTGTCGTCATCTTTATTATCCTTCATCATCTTTACTACTATCATTACCATTGTCATTATTAGCGTTAGTAATATGCTTGAGAGTGGATTTGGCTGCGGATGAAACCATGAGGAGTATAGTGTTATTAGGGAAGGAGAGGGTGCTGATGTTCTGGGTGCACTGAGAAATGTGTGGAAGGAGAGAACAGAGTCTGTTGGAAAGAAAATAGTTAAGACTGCTTCAAGATAGAGTAGTCCCGACAGCGATGTGTGGATGGGAATCTTGGACCCTGGGTGCAAAAGAGCGGAAGAAGGTGGACTAGTTGGAAATGAGAATCCCTGAGGACAATATCCGAAATGAGGCGGTTAGATCGTGTAAGAAATGATAGTGTACGAGCCAAGTGTGGTGGTATAAGCGCCGTGTGATTGAGAAAGCTGACCAAGGCGACCTAAAAGAGTTTGCACATATAGAGAGGATGAGCGAAGTAGGATTCAGACTAAGGAGACCTACGTTCAAGAGTGGAGATTGGAAAGGAATGCTAGAGAGGAGATGGAAGATTGAAGTTTAAGCTTTGAGATATTTGAGCCTGAGCAGGAGGGTGAGAAACGTGTATAGGATAGAATTAATAAGATCGATGTGGTATACGGGGCTCGACGTCTGAGGAAGTGGGTTTGAATGGAGAGAACTTAGGGACAATGAGTTTATTTAGATACATGAGACAAGACACACACACACACACACACACACACACACATACACACACACAACACACACACACACACACACACACACACACACACACACACACGTGCTCATGAATAAGGCACTCACCCCACAGGCATCTGTAAATTGAACATTTATAACACTGCAGGATTAGTTTCGGGTCCAATGAATTCCTGTCGAGATTTTGAAGAGAAAACGTGACCTCTGGACGTTTTTCACAAGCTCTCGTAGAGTCTGTTACGAGATAATCCTTGTGGATTAGAGATTTGTCCTGTTTAATGCTCTGCGTTGCTTGTCCAGGGTGAGATTAGGAACAAGGTAATTGACTCTCTTGTAACTATCTTTGTTCTCGTGACGTTTTCTGTTTCTTTTTCGTGGCTGCTTTTATGTCTTTTCATCTATTATTTTCTGGTTCTCACATCTCTGACTTTTTCAGCGTATTTTTTTCTGTTTCTTACTTTCAATTTTTCTCCTATTTACTGGTATGTTTTCTCCTTCCCTCTTTCTCTTGTTGCTTAGTCTCTTACGTATGTATTTGTCTCCCCCTTTTATCCTTCTTTCTCTTGTTTCTTTGTCTCTCACTTATGCCTCTGTCTCCCTTTTTTGTCCTTCCCTCTTTCTCTTGTTTCTTTGTCTCTTACTTTTGTCTTTGTCTCTCTTTTCTCACTCCACTTTCTCTCGTTTCTTTGTCTCTCACGTATGTCTTTGTCTCCCTTATTTTCTCCCTCCCTCTATTTTTGTTTCCATGTTTCTCGCACATATTTGCCCGCTCGTCTTTCTCTCCTTTCCTCCTCGTCTCTTCCCCTTCTCACTCACTTCTATAACCCCCGTTCTCGCCTTCCCTCCCACACTGTCCGTCTCTCGATCGGTCTCGGTTCCAGCCCACGCCCCAGGCCCACTCCCCTGGTCCTCCAGTCTCCCCAGGATAAACACTTCCCTCGGGAGCCAATATCAGTGGCAGCAGCAGCAGCACGCCCTTCGCCTGGGGCCTCCTCACCGAAGGACAGTCCTGCCTAGGCTTGTACCCTGGCCTTGTAGCCTAGCCTTGTAGTCTAGCCTTGTACTTCTTTCCCTTCATTTTAGTTCACTTCGTAAGAGATCGCGTCACAGGTAATTCACCCAAGACGTTTGCCATTCAGTTCCCGTGTTGTGTATTTCGTCTATGGCGGCCATCGTAATATCAGGGTTTGGCTTGTATTTCCTACCCCTGTTAGGCACTCTATTATCCTGCCAGCCGAAGAGGAACTTGACGCCCTGGTACCTCGAGATCCTCCTCATATTCTGGGTCAGGAAGTCTGGAATTTAGGCTTTTGATCTGAAAGACGTTTTCACGGCCATGATGACTATTTTTTTTTTCTCTCTCTCTCTCTCTCTCTCTCTCTCTCTCTCTCTCTCTCTCTCTCTCTCTCTCTCTCTCTCTCTCTCTCTTTGTTAATGGTTTTGATCAGGTAGTTAGACCCCTCGTTTACGAGACGAGAAATCGTCAGAGGTCGCTGATGGTCAGGTTAAAGTCAAGTTAAAGTCCAGGGTCGTACTGTCGTGCTCAAGGGTCGTACTGTCGTGATCAAGGGTCGTACCGTCGTGTTCAAGGGTCGTACCGTCGTGTTCAAGAGTCATATCGTTGTGCTCATGGGTCACACCGTCGTATTCAAGGGTCGTACGACCGTCTTGCTCAAGGGTCGCACGATCGTGTCCAGGATTTTAAGGATGCCCTGATTATATATGAACACGATCTCGCCACCGGATGAGTAATCCTGCCATCAAATCATAGTAGTTGCCTTTTTCATCCCTGTTTAGTCTTTCCGTATTACAGTTGCTTTGTGGCCACAGCTGACCGACATCCTGTGTGCCCCAGTTAGTCTGAGCGTAGAAATAGTTCACGTAGTTCACAGAGCCCACACGAGTTAGGTTTCAAATGGGGGATGCAATAGTTGACAGCTCTGATCACAGATCCCTGTGATGGCACTGCCACTGTGGCAGTTTTGACCAGTGCCTCGCATACAATTTTAATCAAGTCACATTTTTGCGTTGTGAGATGTATCTTCTTAGTTGTAGTCTTAACTGTAGTGTAGAAGGGACCTATAACACGAGTGCAGGGACGTTTCTGAAGATCATATGTGTAACACGAGTGCTGGACGACCCTGTATCGGCCACTCGGCCTTATTGAGGCATCTTACTGGTCACAAACCGGTGTTAAAGGGAAGAGGTAACAACCTTAACCCTTCCCTTGCCTACCCATAAAGGTTGTTATGATCTAAACCATTAAAAAGGTTCGTGTCGGATGTTCACATTTCATAACAGGGTCGTCGGGGCCAAAGTGCTGTGTGCTGTGTCTCGGGGAACTGCGACCTGGGTTTGTTGTTGACGACCGAGTGTGTTTGTGATGGTCAAGAGGCGTCTACGATCAAGGATGTAACGACCAGGATCGTGTGTTTGTTACCGAGTTATAGGAGGCTTAGAATGGAACGACCTACGCTGGTTTACAGGACAGGACACGTTCTGCCGATGGGTCACATCTGGATGTTGCCTCATCCTATATGTAGGAGACCCCAGGCTTTGTACGTGTCCATCTCCTTGTATGACATCTTGAGTCTGTTGGCCAAGCCTCTTGTGATCAGAGGGAGGACTGTGAGTGGCTGCAGACACCCACGGATGAAACTCGGCAGTAGACGTATGCCGGTTGCGTCATCTCGTCTGGATAGTTGCATGAGATTATCGCACATCTCGCCAAGTGGGATTCACTTGTATAGACCGAGTCACCCTACGGGGAGGTCCTCTGCCATGTTGGAGTCAGTTGGAGCGTTTGCACTAAATACTGAGGCTTGTACAGCCTCTCAACCCCAAGAAATGAAGGTTTGGACGTGTTGTCCTAGAGCAGGGGACCTCTTGTCTCCATCAACCACTTGGCGATGCAGTAGGGCCCTCCTTCGCCTCTCCAGCGGTCTGAGACAACCTCTGCTCGCGTGGCTGTTGGGGGGAGAGTCCACACCTGCAGCTGGCAAGTCCTGTGTTTGTCCCTCCCATGCATAACAGCGGCTGGCTTGTAAGTCACCCGGGCGCACTGAAGCTGGTGTAGAGTTTGCTGTGATACGATGCTGGCAGAACGTTTAGTATGATCGATACGGTGCTTAGGGCGCGCAAACCTGGCGCTCCTTCATCTCCGGTCTAGGATTACCAGCTGGTCTGGCAACGTCTGCTCCAGTGGAGCTTCCCACTGGACCTATAAATGACCAGGGTGCAGAAGCAGATGCTCTGGAAAATCCTCTTCCAGCAGCGTAGTCTTTCGGTGCAATAGCAGAGCATTATAGAAAGCTTGTTGCCAACAGCCCCTTAGTGAACCAGACCACGTCTAGAGCACGTTATCAATGGCTCTGGAACAGCTGTTGCGACACGGTCTCGTTGTGAGCCGGCCCATGTCTCTGGTACAATATCAGTTGTTCTGGAACATCCACCTCAATCTAGTGTCTCTGTGAACGTTTGGATGCCCAGGGAACAAAAAACCCATACCGTTTCTGCAGAACAAGTTATATTTTGCCTGCTAATTTCAGAGAAGCTAAATGGCTTAAACTCTGAGATTTACATTCTCTCGAACATCTGATGCAACACTGATTGCTGCTGTGCCCCGCGTCGGCTGCAAGCGAGTGCTTGAGCTGCTGCATGACAGCGTGAGTGGGATAACAAAGTTGGCGGCATTTTTCATGACGTAAAGGGTTGCTGTTGGTGCTGGGGGTCGGTCCTGTATGCTGTTGTATCTTGTCGAATCGCCGGACGGAAACCTTGCTCATGGGTTGCTCCATGACTGGTGGAATGGGACAGTTCGTCGAGAGTTTCATCATGTAGCTTCCCTCTGTGTCTTTCTTTTGTATCATGTAATGAAAATGATGTTCTGTATCTTAACGCGTGGTTGTGTTCTACAACCCCTGTGTTACATCCACTCTACGTGGCACTGTTCTACAACTGTTGTAATACAACACAACAAGGGCCACAAGACTCCAGGTCGAATACAGTGGTGTATTTAGTATTCTGCAGTGACATTTCCTCTACTGTTCACAGTCTTTGAATCATCCCACCTCGTCAGGGATGTGAGGGAATCATCCTACCTCGTCAGGGATGTGAGGGAATCATCCTACCTCGTCAGGGATGTGAGAGAATCATCCCACCTCGTCAGGGATGTGAGGGAATCATCCCACCTCGTCAGGGATGTGAGAGAATCATCCCACCTCGTCAGGGATGTGAGAGAATCATCCCACCTCGTCATCAACGTGAGAGAATCATCCCACCTCGTCATCAACGTGAGAGAATCATCCCACCTCGTCAGTAATGAGGCGGGATCGTCCCACCTAGTCAGTAGTGTGGTAGTGACACAGGTCACGTTCTGGCTTAGCTGTGAGCCCCTGCAGATGTAACTGGTTGTAAAGAAATGTATGTAGTTTTACCACGAGTTTCTGATGCTGTTGTGCGTTGACGTGTGTCAACGGTAACCCAGCTGCTCTTCCTGGCTGGCAGCAGATGTTCCCTTTGAAGTTGTATATAATGTTTTAGCGTTTGAACTGATGGCTTTTTTTTTTGCCGAGTATATATTCATCAATTAATGTAAATTGGATGATCCACCTTTGTCATGTTGGTTAAGCTAATGAACGTACCTGTTTATGTTTAGCCCAGCTGGCTCTCTCTCTCTCTCTGTTCTCTGTGGAAGGAATCCACACTCAGTTTCCTCGTGAGCTTCGTGTATCCCTCGATGCAAGGATGGAATCACAGTTCCTCCAGATTTCTATCCTTTCCATTCTCCCTCTTGAGAGAGAGAGAGAGAGAGAGAGAGAGAGAGAGAGAGAGAGAGAGAGAGAGAGAGAGACTGATTGGTAATCTGCAAACAGATATAGTCGCCCTTGCTCACTGTGTGACTCCATAACTGTGTGGCACGTCTCCTCCGGCACCACGCTCAGATAACCTCATGTTGATAGTGTGTGTTGCGTCCACGTCTCGGGTCCCTCCTAAGGTGCCATCTCTCACACGCAGCGAAGACTGGAGATGATCAAGTTATAAAACTCTCATACGCAGAAGTATGGCATCCACTTCTCTTAAAAAGACGTTTGAAGTACAGCTTTTGGGTTGGATTCGATCCAGAATTCATTGTGATTTAAGTGAGGATCCTTTAGGTCTACAGAGGTGACGTCTGAAACAGATGACTGAGGGAACAACTCTTTGCTTTGCTCCTCTACTCTTCCTCCCTCAGGAGAGAGGATACCGGAAGGAAGGCTTTCCAGTCCATCGTTCTTTGTCGTCTTCAGTAAAAAGCAAGAGAGAGATACGTGTGTAGTATTCTGCCATCCATATTCCCAGGGATATAATGTGATTGTTGCACGAAAGTGCACTTGGGAACTTCGTGTTTCATATCCCTTTGGACTCATAGGAATATATATATATATATATATATATATATATATATATATATATATATATATATATATATATATATATATATGTATATATATATATATATATATAAGTTTTCATACTATTCGCCATTTCCCGCGTTTAGAGGTAGCGTTTAGAGCAGAGGACTGAGCCTTTGAGGGAATATCCTCACAAGGCCCCCTTCTCTGTTCCTTCTTTTGGAAAATTGAAAAAAACGAGAGGGGAGGATTTCCAGCCCCCCGCACCCTCCCCTTTTAGTCTCCTTCTACGACACGCAGGGAATACATGGGAAGTATTCTTTCTCCCCTATCCCCAGGGATGATATATATATATATATATATATATATATATATATATATATATATATATATATATATATATAGTGCAATAAATGCTTATTCTGTTCACTTTCCTAGAAAAATCCTTTGTAAGTGTTCGGGTTTTTCCCCCACTGCAGGCGAGTAAGCGAGGGAGGACACAGTCATCCCCATAGCTCGACATGATGCATCATCAAGACGGTGTGTTTTGCCGTCTCTGTGGTGTTGATGGCGGTGGAGCTGTGGTGTCGGTCGCATGGAGAGGATCAGGTGTTGGGATAAGAGGAAATCGGCAAAGGCACCGCGGGGAATAGATGTCATACATCATGTAATGAGACCAGGCAGAGGAACCCAGCTTCTCTCTGATCTCCCCGAGGGGATCATTCCTGTAATGTATACATTAATGTATATTGGTGTATATTAATGTATATTTGTATATTCCTCTGATGTATAATTGGAGGGGTCGGTGCTGTAAGGTGACTGTACAGGGTACTGGTCATGTCTACTACGTCGGACTGGTTGACTATATCAAGTAAGGAGACTGTGGCCACCATGTTCGACTGTATGTTGACAGTTGATGGTACGTGGGCAACGTCCGTGATTGGACGACGCAGCTTATCTGTACGTTATGCGACGATAAATGCACTTGTGTGTGTGTATGTGTGGTGTGTGTGTGTGTGTGTGTGTGTGTGTTTAGCACTGCTAAAGTCTCTCTGGGTTAGTATGTTCCCCACTACAGCTATACTTGTATTGCCAGGGCGTCTGCCGGAGGGCGAGCAGAGTTTAGGGAGAAAGTTGGGAAAATGTGTGTGTGTGTGGAGAGAGAGAGAGAGAGAGAGAGAGAGAGAGAGAGAGAGAGAGAGAGAGAGAGAGAGAGAGAGAGAGCAAATGGACTGAGAGAGAGTAGCAAGGGTGAACTCTACTTTAAGGCGTCTGTGAGGCCAGAAACCTACAGAAATAAACTGCAAATATGATCGTATGTTTAGCTTCTTGAGCTCGACGGTACGACCTCTCACCACGAGGGTACGACCTCTCACCATGAGGGTACGACCTCTCACCACGAGGGTACGACCTCTCACCACGAGGGTACGACCTCTTACCATGAGGGCACGACCTCTCACCACGAGGGTACGACCTCTCACCACGAGGGTACGACCTCTCACCATGAGGGCACGACCTCTCACCACGAGGGTACGACCTCTCACCACGAGGGTACGACCTCTTACCATGAGGGCACGACCTCTCACCACGAGGGTACGACCTCTTACCATAAGGGCACGACCTCTCACCATGAGGGCACGACCTCTCACCATGAGGGCACGACCTCTCACCACGAGGGTACGATCTCTAACCACGAGGGTACGACCTCTTACCATGAGGGCACGACCTCTCACCACGAGGGTACGACCTCTTACCATGAGGGCACGACCTCTCACCATGAGGGCACGACCTCTCACCATGAGGGCACGACCTCTCACCACGAGGGTACGACCTCTTACCATGAGGGCACGACCTCTCACCACGAGGGTACGACCTCTCACCACGAGGGTACGACCTCTTACCATGAGGGTACTGCCTCTCACCACGAGGGTACGACCTCTCACCATGAGGGTACGACCTCTCACCACGAGGGTACGACCTCTCACCATGAGGGCACGACCTCTCACCATGAGGGTACGACCTCTCACCATGAGGGCACGACCTCTCACCACGAGGGTACGACCTCTCACCATGAGGGTACGACCTCTCACCATGAGGGCACGACCTCTCACCACGAGGGTACGACCTCTTACCATGAGGGTACTGCCTCTCACCACGAGGGTACGACCTCTCACCATGAGGGTACGACCTCTCACCACGAGGGTACGACCTCTCACCATG
Organism: Panulirus ornatus; assembly: GCF_036320965.1. Lineage (NCBI taxonomy): Eukaryota > Metazoa > Arthropoda > Malacostraca > Decapoda > Palinuridae > Panulirus > Panulirus ornatus. Next base: position 29,304,411 of record NC_092244.1, on the reverse strand, counting down.
AGGGCACGACCTCTCACCACGAGGGTACGACCTCTCACCATGAGGGCACGACCTCTCACCACGAGGGTACGACCTCTCACCATGAGGGCACGACCTCTCACCACGAGGGTACGACCTCTCACCACGAGGGTACGACCTCTCACCATGAGGGTACTGCCTCTCACCACGAGGGTACGACCTCTCACCACGAGGGTACGACCTCTCACCATGAGGGCACGACCTCTCACCACGAGGGTACGACCTCTCACCATGAGGGCACGACCTCTCACCACGAGGGTACGACCTCTCACCATGAGGGCACGACCTCTCACCATGAGGGCACGACCTCTCACCACGAGGGTACGACCTCTCACCCCGAGGGTACGACCTCTCACCCCGAGGGTACGACCTCTCACCACGAGGGTACGACCTCTCACCACGAGGGTACGACCTCTCACCCCGAGGGTACGACCTCTCACCTCTTGATTCTTTATGGGTCAGGTCAAAGGCCAGGTTATCATAACCCAAAGGGTCGTACTATTTTAATCAAAGGTCGTACATGTAAGCTTAAAGGTCGTACATTCCAGGTCAATAAGCTTCGTGCCATCGTCGTGCTCAAGGGCGTGAGTTAAGCTGGGGCTTAGTAGTCTTCTTGAAGCTGTTGTAGCCTCCTGTAACACATGTAGTATATACACAAATACTGTACTCCTGTATTATTCTGCCTCGGATTACACGTATTTTTCCTCACACCCTCGTGGCCTTTGTGAGGTTCTTTGAGAGCTGGGCGAGTTTAGCGGCAAGGCCAGGTCAGAGGGGGCGGGGGGCGAGGATTTTAAGAAAATGTATCTCGTGTGTACGGCTTTTTATCTCCTCTCTGTCTCTCACCTCTCCAGCTGTGCAGTGGATGTGTCTGGACCGTGAGACTCGTACCGTCTCGTGGCGTCCATCTTGATTGGTTCAGCTACACACACACTCTCTCTCTCTCTCTCTCTCTCTCTCTCTCTCTCTCTCTCTCTCTCTCTCCTACTTCAGGCGTGATGATTATCATTAATTCATGATGAATTCGGAGCATTGCTACTGGTCGGAACACACACAAACACACACACACACACACACAAACACACACACGAATATAGTGCATATGAACGCGCACTTCCATATAACATACAAAACCTCCAGCAGCCGGGATCGAACCCGGGAGCCCTGCGTAGCAGGCGGGAATACAACTGCTAGGCTATGGTCACCCCTTACTCTTGAGGTGATCTTGGCTGTTGGAGGTTTTGTATGTTACACACACACACACACACACACACACACACACACACACACACACACACACATATACAAACACGCATATATATATATATATATATATATGGGGAAGAGCAGTGTGGTTTCAGAAGTGGTAGAGGATGTGTGGATCAGGTGTTTGCTTTGAAGAATGTATGTGAGAAATACTTAGAAAAGCAAATGGATTTGTATGTAGCATTTATGGATCTGGAGAAGGCATATGATAGAGTTGATAGAGATGCTCTGTGGAAGGTATTAAGAATATATGGTGTGGGAGGAAAGTTGTTAGAAGCAGTGAAAAGTTTTTATCGAGGATGTAAGGCATGTGTACGTGTAGGAAGAGAGGAAAGTGATTGGTTCTCAGTGAATGTAGGTTTGCGGCAGGGGTGTGTGATGTCTCCATGGTTGTTTAATTTGTTTATGGATGGGGTGGTTGGGGAGGTGAATTCAAGAGTTTTGGAAAGAGGGGCAAGTATGAAGTCTGTTGGGGATGAGAGAGCTTGGGAAGTGAGTCAGTTGTTGTTCGCTGATGACACAGCGCTGGTGGCTGATTCATGTGTGAAACTGCAGAAGCTGGTGACTGAGTTTGGTAAAGTGTGTGGAAGAAGAAAGTTAAGAGTAAATGTGAATAAGAGCAAGGTTATTAGGTACAGTAGGGTTGAGGGTCAAGTCAATTGGGAGGTGAGTTTGAATGGAGAAAAACTGGAGGAAGTGAAGTGTTTTAGATATCTGGGAGTGGATCTGGCAGCGGATGGAACCATGGAAGCGGAAGTGGATCATAGGGTGGGGGAGGGGGCGAAAATTCTGGGGGCCTTGAAGAATGTGTGGAAGTCGAGAACATTATCTCGGAAAGCAAAAATGTGTATGTTTGAAGGAATAGTGGTTCCAACAATGTTGTATGGTTGCGAGGCGTGGGCTATGGATAGAGTTGTGCGCAGGAGGATGGATGTGCTGGAAATGAGATGTTTGAGGACAATGTGTGGTGTGAGGTGGTTTGATCGAGAGAGTAACGTAAGGGTAAGAGAGATGTGTGGAAATAAAAAGAGCGTGGTTGAGAGAGCAGAAGAGGGTGTTTTGAAGTGGTTTGGGCACATGGAGAGGATGAGTGAGGAAAGATTGACCAAGAGGATATATGTGTCGGAGGTGGAGGGAACAAGGAGAAGAGGGAGACCAAATTGGAGGTGGAAAGATGGAGTGAAAAAGATTTTGTGTGATCGGGGCCTGAACATGCAGGAGGGTGAAAGGAGGGCAAGGAATAGAGTGAATTGGAGCGATGTGGTATACCGGGGCTGACGTGCTGTCAGTGGATTGAATCAAGGCATGTGAAGCGTCTGGGGTAAACCATGGAAAGCTGTGTAGGTATGTATATTTGCGTGTGTGGACGTATGTATATACATGTGTATGGGGGGGGGGGTTGGGCCATTTCTTTCGTCTGTTTCCTTGCGCTACCTCGCAAACGCGGGAGACAGCGACAAAGTATAAAAAAAAAAAAAAAAATATATATATATATATATATATATATATATATATATATATATATATATATATATTCCTATGAGTCCACGGGGAAAATGAAATACGAAAAGTTCCCAAGTGCACTTTCGTGTAATAATCACATCGTCAGGGGAGACACAAGAGAGAAATATAACAGTCAGTTGATATACATCGAAGAGACGAGGCTGGGACGCCATTTGGTAAACATGTGATTGTCCAAAACATACAACGAGCGTTCATAAACTTATCATTTTACAAATCTTATCAACAATAAAGTTATCTAATTTGTATAAACCATCACTAATATTAAGATTATAATTTATTGTGTATTTAATGATAGAAAATTCAATGATATTTCTCTTGGTAATAGAGTTAGAGTTGATAACTGAGATGGCGTTACTCCAGTCAATACAATGATCATAGTTTTTAGCATAATTAAACAAGGCATTTGATTCTTGTCCCGTTCTTATACTATATTTATGTTGCTTAAGTCTAACTGAAAGATCCTTACCAGTCTGACCAACATAAAATTTATCACAGTTTCCACAAGGCACTTTATAGATGCAACCAAGAGAATTTTCTGGTGAATTCCTGATTAAGATATTCTTTATAGTATTATTTTTGCTAAAGGCAACATTTACATTAAAGGATTTAAGCAACATGGGAAGCAAAGTGAAATCATTATTCCCATGTTGCTTAAATCCTTTAATGTAAATGTTGCCTTTAGCAACAATAATACTATAAAGAATATCTTAATCAGGAATTCACCAGAAAATTCTCTTGGTTGCATCTATAAAGTTCCTTGTGGAAAATGTGATAAATTTTATGTTGGTCAGACTGGTAAGGATCTTTCTGTTAGACTTAAGCATCATAAATATAGTATAAGAACGGGACAAGAATCAAATGCCTTGTTTAATCATGTTAAAAACTATGATCATTGTATTGACTGGAGCAACGCCATCTCAGTTATTAACTCTAACTCTATTACCAAGAGAAATATCATTGAATCTTCTATTATTAAATACACAAAGAATTATAATCTTAATATTAGTGATGGTTTATACAAATCAGATAACTTTATTGTTGATAAGATTTGTAAAATGATAAGTTTATGAACGCTCGTTGTATGTTTTGGACAATCACATGTTTACCAAATGGCGTCCCAGCCTCGTCTCTTCGATGTATATCAACTGACTGTTATATTTCTCTCTTGTGTCTCCCCTGATGATGTGATTATTACACGAAAGTGCACTTGGGAACTTTTCGTGTTTCATTTTCCCCGTGGACTCATAAGAATATTTTGATCACGCGCAAAATTGTGATCCTTTAAAATATATATATATATATATATATATATATATATATATATATATATATATATATATATATATATATATATATATATATATACGTAAGGGTAAGAGAGATGTGTGGAAATAAAAAGAGCGTGGTTGAGAGAGCAGAAGAGGGTGTTTTGAAATGGTTTGGTCACATGGAGAGAATGAGTGAGGAAAGATTGACCAAGAGGATATATGTGTCGGAGGTGGAGGGAACGAGGAGAAGAGGGAGACCAAATTGGAGGTGGAAAGATGGAGTGAAAAAGATTTTGTGTGATCGGGGCCTGAACATGTAGGAGGGTGAAAGGAGGGCAAGGAATAGAGTGAATTGGAGCGATGTGGTATACCGGGGTTGACGTGCTGTCAGTGGATTGAATCAAGGCATGTGAAGCGTCTGGGGTAAACCATGGAAAGCTGTGTAGGTATGTATATTTGTGTGTGTGGACGTATGTATATACATGTGTATGGGGGGGGGTTGGGCCATTTCTTTCGTCTGTTTCCTTGCGCTACCTCGCAAACGCGGGAGACAGCGACAAAGTATAATAAAATAAAAATATATATATATATATATATATATATATATATATATATATATATATATATATATATATATATATATGAGAGCTATTAAACTCCAATTTTGCGACTCTTGCATATCTAAAGGCCTATAAATAGGTCGAACGTTATCTTTGTAAATGTAATTTCGTTAATCATTTTGATGTTGCCGAATACGTAGAATTACCAGATGCAAATCATGGCATCAGTTGCCTGCATGTTGAGAATTATAAACATGTGGAGTTTGTCTCTTACTGGAATTCATTTGATATGTGTTCACTATAATCCCAAGGTGCGTCGGTAGGAAAGAACACGACCATCGTGTATCCGGCGTGTCGGAAAACGAGAGAAACAGGAATGGAGAATGGAGAACTGGAACTACATCCCTCTTGTATTATCACTTGAAAGTACTGTGTAGTGTTGCTGTAGATGTCCTTCTGCCTCTGTGTTGCTGTAGATGTCCTGCTGCCTCTGTGTTGCTGTAGATGTCCTGCTGCCTCTGTGTTGCTGTAGATGTCCTTCTGCCTCTGTGTTGCTGTAGATGTCCTGCTGCCTCTGTGTTGCTGTAGATGTCCTGCTGCCTCTGTGTTGCTGTAGATGTCCTTCTGCCTCTGTGTTGCTGTAGATGTCCTGCTGCCTCTGTGTTGCTGTAGATGTCCTGCTGCCTCTGTGTTGCTGTAGATGTCCTGCTGCCTCTGTGTTGCTGTAGATGTCCTGCTGCCTCTGTGTTGCTGTAGATGTCCTGCTGCCTCTATGTTGCTGTAGATGTCCTGCTGCCTCTGTGCTGCTGTAGATGTCCTTCTGCCTCTGTGTTGCTGTAGATGTCCTGCTGCCTCTGTGTTGCTGTAGATGTCCTTCTGCCTCTGTGTTGCTGTAGATGTCCTGCTGCCTCTGTGTTGCTGTAGATGTCCTGCTGCCTCTATGTTGCTGTAGATGTCCTGCTGCCTCTGTGTTGCTGTAGATGTCCTTCTGCCTCTGTGTTGCTGTAGATGTCCTGCTGCCTCTGTGTTGCTGTAGATGTCCTGCTGCCTCTGTGTTGCTGTAGATGTCCTGCTGCCTCTGTGTTGCTGTAGATGTCCTGCTGCCTCTGTGTTGCTGTAGATGCCCTGCTGCCTCTGTGTTGCTATAGATGTCCTGCTGCCTCTGTGTTGCTGTAGATGTCATGCTGCCTCTGTGTTGCTGTAGATGTCCTTCTGCCTCTGTGTTGCTGTAGATGTCCTGCTACCTCTGTGTTGCTGTAGATGTCCTGCTGCCTCTGTGTTGCTGTAGATGTCCTGCTGCCTCTGTGTTGCTGTAGATGTCCTGCTGCCTCTGTGTTGCTGTAGATTTCTTTCTTGTTGCCGCTTTGATCTGTTGTTAGTGACGCTATTTTTGTTTGTTTGCTTTTGAGGCTTTTGTTATGGACGGGTGTTGTTAATTAGAGGAGGGTACATATTGTGTATATGTGTATACATATGTTTTTTTCGCGGTGTTGTCTTCGCTTGTGTGTGTGTGTGTGTGTGTGTGTGTGTGTGTGTGTGTGTATGTGTGTGTATATGTGCTATGTGTGTGTGTGTGTGTGTGTGTGTGTGTGTGTGTGTGTGTGTGTGTGTATGTATGTGTGTGTGTGTGTGTGTGTGTTTGTAATTCTGGTCTCTTAGTCTTCGAGGCTATTTTTTTTTCTATATGTTTCTTTCTTTGTTATAGAGGGTCTTGTATAATGAAGTCTCCATCGGGTATATTGTATAAGATAACTGTATAACAATCTTGATCAAGTAGAATCATTTACGTGGGTCTCCAGCAAAGGAACTTTTTTTTCCATGAATTTTGATAGTTACACTCCACATTCTTCTGCCGAGATTTGAAAGTTCAGGTAATTTCATATTCCGCTTCTCTGCAGCTCCCTAGACCGAGAGATTATCAGCGTGAGAACTTCCGTTGGTCGACAGCTCCTTCGGGTAAGAGCTCCCAGGCGTGAGGACATTTGAGGTCGAAGTCGTCCAAGGTAAAGTACTGAATCGAAAGATTCCTGGTCGAATAGCTCTCTGGATCGGTTGCTAACGAGGCTGAAGGCATCCTTTGGTTTCCCAGATTTAGGAACTTCTGAAGGTGGAGTCCCCTGAGTCAAAAGCCCCATGGGTCGAAAGCTCCCGGCGTCTTGAGTTTCCCAAGGGCCCGAGTTGCCTGGATGCTGAACTCACTGGACCCGGAGTCCATGAGTCCCAGACTTCTTGGACTCGAAGTCCTCAGAGCTCTGGACTGGTTGGGGTCGAGAACTCCGGTACCCAGACCTCCCTTATCGCCTTCCATAGCCGCGACAACAACACACTGGGCTCGAGGAAAATAAACTCGCCTCCAATTGGGAGATCTAAAAGATATAGCAAATTGTTCCTCCACTTTTAAAACTCCACAAAAGGAAGCAAATCTAAAGTAAATTCAAGAGGATGCCTTGAAAGCTCTGGTTAGGTCAGGGAATTGGGTTCAAGTGTGGAATAACCAAACAGTGTTAACTTCAATGGACTTCCATTAAGTAAACGATGCGGTCACTTGGCACTCCGAACCAATGCTCTCCCGCCCCAAACTGATTTTTTTTTTTCTCTCGCTCTTTTTGGTAAAGTAACAATTATCTTGAATTCCATTAAAGGTACGACATTGAGAAATGGGCTATCGAATGTGCGCTAAATGATTCATTTCATGGTATATCTTTTATTCTCTTTCGTTATATTATTTTGACAAGGAAACAATACGCAGTAGCAAGGTACCACAAGCAGTCATGGTGTTGTGCTTTCAACCTCAGCACAACTTCAAATTTCCTCCTGTTTTTGCCAGGAAGTTCTTTGTCCTCACTGTGGCGGTTAAAACGAAGGTCCCGATGCGAGGGAGTCTGATGGGGAGAGAACCAGTGCTGAGTGGAGGAGCCACAAAGCACAGGATATGATGACGAACACTTGATGGCTGTCAGGCACCTGGTGAGGGAGAGAGTGGCTGGAGTCTCACCGTGTGTGGGCGGGTGGTGGACTGAGAAGCTGAACCATTTGCCGTGGAGGTAAAATCGCAAGGAAAATATCAGAGGGAGAGGACACTAGATTAAAAACTGTGATGAAAGCTACCAGGGAAGGTGAGCATCTTAGGTCATAGCCATTAAGGTATTACATGGGATGTTCTCGCTTAATAGGCTGGTATGCACCAGGAGCTAAAGTCTGAGGAGACGGTAGACCGTTATGAGGTCAAACGTGGTTATTGGGAAGATGAGCAAACGAGAAACAGTCGAGAATACTGTCATCTTAGTGGATCAGGAGACATATAAAGGAAGGAAATCTACATTTCCAGAATGATGTAGAGGCAGCGATATAGTCTTACATACAACATGGTAACAAGTTGGTTGCGTCAACTTATTTGCAAAACTATTGGTTGCTTTTGCTTGACTTGAAACCTAGTGAAGTACCTGTCCTTCCTGCTACTGGTAGAGGTCAAGTCATAGGTCATGGGTCACCAGAGACCTTTTGGAAGTCTGTCCTGAGGGAGGGAGAGACCGAAGGAGGCACAGACGATGGTGGTGATCGTTCATAATATGAACAGAGGTGGGTGGTGTTGACGTACTGCCATGCGGTACTCTGCTCATAATACTCCTATGAGCAGTGTCTCTGTGTATATCATCGGAAGTACAGTGTCGTCAAAGAACTTCTCACATGAGAGGATTGTATACATTTTGACTCTACTGAATCTTTGTCATTTCTGAGAGTCTCCCCTGAAGATGTAAGGTAAGCGACAATGCACTCAGGATTTACCGTGTTTCATTTTTCCTTGTGGCTATCAGCATAATCTATCTATCTATCTATCTGTCTATCTATCTATCTATCTATCTATTCTATCTGTCTATCAGGAGAATTTTCTGGTGAGTTCCTGATTAAGATATTCTTTATAGTATTATTGTTGCTGAAGGCAACATTTACATAAAAGGATTGAAGAAACATGGGAAGTAAAGCAAAATTATTATTTAAAATACTAAAAAATTTACTGTGTCAATTACTCCTACTCTTGTGTCGAGTGTGACCTCGAGGCTGCAGGTGTTAATGAGGCTGCATGATGTTGATGATGATGATGATGATTATATGTATTAAGCCGAGCTTTAGCGAGGTAGCGTCAGGAACTCACACACAACGGCCTCATTTACACTCATCATCCACTCTCTGTCTGTCAAGCACAAAGCACTAGAACCAGAGCCTACCATCCACAACTAACACGTACGGGCCCTCCCATGGTTTATCTTGACTTGGTTCATAATACAAAATGACACCACGTCTCCCACCCCACCTCATAATTCACGTCGATCCAACCCATTCTGTCCCATCGCACGCCTCGCCCTCCTGAATCATAAGGACCCGGTATCTCAACGACTCCTTTACTCTGTCCTTCCATTCCTCCACTGACGCCTTGTCGATGTCCTTCCATTACTCCACTGACACCTTGTCAGAACTGTGAGACTTTTCTCTCATCTTGGAACCAGATTTCTGGGTTGATTTTGATTAAAGCTGTCCAGTCTGCAAGATTTGACCAGGAGCGCTTCCCTCCCTGGCGAAGGCCCGTGTGGTAATCCTGACAGCCACGGCAATGTCGCACCGACCTCCTGCAGGTCAAGAGGCACCACGGCTGCCTCCCTCACCCTTAACCTGAGCTCAGACACCCAGGAACCAGCCATGAGCTCTGCTCCCTAAGATAGAGCGGTGTGCTTGTATCCTTCAGCGTTATGAATGGCCTATTTACGCAGTCGCTTGCTGACAAAGCTGCATGAGTAAGGCGCGTTCTGTCCACTTCCACGGCACACAAACCTTCCCGACGTGGACTCCGAATGTTCGGTCGTCCTCAGGCAGCGGCCACCACCTCCCACCCACCTCCTCCCTCCCACTATGTAATTTTTTCAAGACGGACCGAAGGTGAAAATGGGTTAGTTTGTCCTTATGTCGATGGCAGAGGGACACGTCCAAGATCGCCAGCCAGAGCCTAATGCCCCTTCTTACCCTGTCGTGGTCACATAAAGCTGGTAGTACATCTTCCCTCTGAGACCTGTATCCTGCTTAGAGAGAGAGAGAGAGAGAGAGAGAGAGAGAGAGAGAGAGAGAGAGAGAGAGAGAGAGAGAGAGAGAGAGAGAATCGTTTCCTTTTAGCTCCGTGTGAGCCCCACTCTTCGTAACAGTTCCCGAACTTATGATGGTATGGCTTCTCCTCCCCCGACGCTTGCCGCCGTTCGCTCATCATCATCACCATCATCACCATCATCATCACCATCACAGTCGTTTTGACCATCACCATCAACCATAGTCCTGCCATCACTGCTGCCACTACCCACCAACGCTGCCACTACCCACCAACACTGCCACCACCCGCCACTACTAACAGCGCTCGTCACTTCCCCCACCACCACCACACACCAGTGTTTCAACCACTACCACAGCCCACCAACGCTGTCACCACCACACACCACACACCACCGCCACCGCTATCATCATCTGTGCCCGTCATAAACCACCATCTTCCAGGCTTCATCACAGTGCGTGTAATTATAGCCCATAAAACCCAATTACCAAGAAATTACCGAAGAGTTCCCGTCCATCAAAAGAAAATTATATATATATATATATATATATATATATATATATATATATATATATATATATATATATATATATATATATTACTTTTTTTTTTTTTTTTTTTTTTCATTCTATTCACCATCTCCCGCGTAAGCGAGGTAGCGTTAAGAACTGAGGACTGAGCCTTTGAGAGAAATCCTCACTTGCCCACCTTCTCTGTTCCCTCTTTTGGAAAATTAAAAACGAGAGGGGAGGATTTCCAGCCCCCCCACTCACTCCCCTTTTAGTCGCCTTCTACGACACGCAGGGAATACGTGGGAAGTATTCTTTCTTCCCTATCCCCAGGGATACACACACATATATATATATATATATATATATATATATATATATATATATATATATATATATATATATATATATATATATATCATAATATTTGGTTTGTAATTTCCCTGTTGGTCAGTCTTTATGCTATTTTCCAGAAGTGATGTACTATGTCATATTTATCTAGCGAAAGCGAAACTATTCAGTGAGATTCCTTTGCCGTCTGGGACAAAATGGGTTGTCAGTTGCTATCATTTGATAGAATCTTAGTGGCTCAATCACAGGTCGCTATGATAAGGGCGTACATGTGATATGTTACCAGAACGTACCAGCTCGTATGGGTTTGCTCTGGCCAAGTGGCCGAACTGCACCTTGGGGACGAAGAATCTCAATTGGCAGGAGGTGACGGTGGCGAGATGGATACTGAAGTGTCTGATTTCAGCGCCAAATATGACATGATAAAAACCTGACATGTGTCAGCGTCTTTGTAGGGCTATTATAACATGATAAAAACCTGACATGTGTCAGCGTCTTTGTAGGGCTGATAAAAACCTGACATGTGTCAGCGTCTTTGTAGGGCTATTATGATATTTCTCAGATTATTTCACTCTCATTCTTTGGCTCATACTATCTGGGGGATTGATAATGATTTACTCGTATGAAATCAAGAGTTGACGCAGTAAATATTGAAGTAAACATTAATCAAATCACTCAGTTCGTTTAAACCTCTTGACTGTAGAGTAAATGTGTATCGATAGCGAAAATCGTATTGATAATATTAGTTTTTAATGTTATTTTTTAACTCTCATCTCCCGCTGACTTGGTGCATGAACAGCAGAGACAGTTTGGTTTTCCCCAGCCCGTCCTTGCATTCGTACAGGCCTCCCGATATGAAGAGCATGGCATCTTGAGAACGAACGAGTGAGTCTGGCCCAAACCTGTGCCACAGACACTATAGAGAGTTCTTAAACTCGTTCAGTTCGAGGTCGGAGGCGAAAGATTGAGGTCATAACGTCTTGTGTGTTAGAAATGATTGAGACTACTATACTCGTAAGATTTCAAGCTTGAATCAGTGGATGAAAAGTGAACCTATGCCACGGAGACGACATAGAAAAGTCTGTATCTGTTTTAAGTTCTCGAGGTCATAGATGGGTCAAAGGTCAAGGCCACCTGTGGTCAATGTATTGCCAGGATGTAAATCAGTTCAAAGGGAACTTTATTTGGCAAATGAAATCTCCAATCTTTTTAGTCTTGTGATTCTTTCATTAGCTATCTTGATAAAAACTAAGGAAGGTGACGTTAATTTTGATAGTAATGTTCTCAATGATAAAGATGATAAGAATGATAAGGCTTTAACTAACAGCGATAATAGAGGCAAAGTATCATTTGTCGAAAATCTATGTAAACTGCAGTAGTTATACCAATTAGATTGTTAATTATGCCAACGCTACATGTTTGTAATTAAGCTAATTACAGTCAGGAAATAAAGCAACCAATGATTTGTTTAATTCATTTGGGGGGAAAAAAAGAGGGGGAGTTCAAATGGGAAAACATGTTATTGCCAACAGGGGTCCCGCTGTGATAGAGTCAGAGATCAGACACAAAACCTGTGGCAGGTGATGATTTGATAGTTTGAATAACATTAGGAAAATACATATTGATAATGGCGTGGACCTCCGTGGTGTAGCGGTTAACATGGCTGACCATGGGCCGCCCAGGATCGAGCGGATGAGGTTCGAATCATGGTTGCGGCAGTCGGTCCACAGTAAACCCAGCTGTTCGTCTTACATTATATATATATATATATATATATATATATATATATATATATATATATATATATATATATATATATATATATATATATATATATATGTGTGTGTGTGTGTGTGTGTGTGTGTGTGTGTATGTGTGTGTGTGTGTGATGTATTCACAAAGCAGACACGTGACGATCACAGATGAACTTGTAGACCAGGAAGGAAAATCAAAGCAGGAAATTTTCCTCAAGCGCTTTCGTGTGTATCAACACATCTTCAGAAGCAAAACGTAAGAAATCACAGATGGAGGAAAATATGCAGAGACACCAGTTCATGTTAACAGGATCACATCTTCCACGGAACTGTATCAGGTAGTGAGGGTGATATGGCCATCCATGTGGAGTCAGGGGACACTCAGGTAACAAAACCAGACCCTACCACTGAGGTCACTACGGGTGGGTCAGGTCATCAACCCTCTTGCACAAACCACTGCGAAGTATATGTGAGATGACGTTGTCTAAAGTAACTCATCCTCTACTAGCATTCATATTCTTATCATCACTCAGCTGTGTAAGAGCAGTTCCAAGTAGATTTCTATTGATGAAACTTTTACACTTTATGATTGAAGAAGCTCTAGACCAGTCAATAAGATATATATATATATATATATATATATATATATATATATATATATATATATATATATATATATATATATATCGTTATCGAAATGGCCTTGATTAAGGATTAAATTCAGTTACCAGTGCCATTCCATCTGATATAAAATATAATAAACGACGTCTTAAAACTATGATGCAATTATATGATTAATACATTAGATGATACAACGAGATGTTGCTGTGCCATGCATGGTTCTGTGCCACACTGGAATGTCTGTGACGCACCGAAGAGAGAGAGAGAGAGAGAGAGAGAGAGAGAGAGAGAGAGAGAGAGAGAGAGAGAGAGAGAGAGAGATTTGGTGTCAGGTCACAGGTGGCGCGTTCCACACACACACACACACACACACAGACCAGTGTGACCTCACCAGCACTCTGGTATGTAATTCCTGGTGGGAAAATTGCGTCCAGAAATATGATATATTTCCATCGTCTCTTCCTGAAAAATCCCGTGTTTTTCTCTCACTGTCTTATTAAAGGCGGATGAACAGCTGGGTTGGCTGTTGACGGATTCCCCGCAGCCAGGGTTCGAACCTTATCCGCTCGGTGAAATTAATTGTGCAAGAGGAACTTTTTATGTCCATGTTAGAGATGATTTCGTATTGATCGCAAATATTAGTAGTCTCGCATATTTTTCTTTTTTTTGCGTTATGCTGAAAATGTCTTCGAGTTTCATCGGAATGTGTTTAAAAATGTTTTAGAAAAATATTCATATCTGATGTTATGCTTACTTCGATTTAGGGATAGAATTCTGACTACACTCCCCTGGTAAAGTCTGTTGATTAATTCCGAAAATTGGAGGTTCGTTTTTCGTTGATTTTGTTTTCGAAATACTTAGAAAACGCAACAAGGAAATTGGAGGTTCGTTTCTTGTTAATTTTTTCCAAACACTTAAAAAACGAAACAAAAAAATTCGTCTGTGTTTCAGTAAACATGTCGAGCATCTCTCCCTACGCAGAAAGATAAGGGAAAACGCTTAGTATTTACTTACGAGTTACTTACGGTGAGATTTTGCCAAAAGGTAAGGCGAACGCGTAGCGCTCATCGCAGGAAATTATAGTTGTGAATAATTGTTAAGTTTCATGTGCGAGATAGAGAGAGATAGTGTCTGTGGACAGAATGCTGGTATCTCACGTGTGGATGAAGCAGAAAGAGAAAAGAAGAAAGCAGCCTGGGTCAAAGGAGTGAAACTTAACAGCAAACGAAGTGCTTGCTCACTACGTAGCTGAGCCTAAACCTACCGACACCCAGGCGGGTAGTGCCTGCAATCTACCTTCCTGGTCGGTGGCTGCCTCTCACCTGCTACCTAGAGAGAGAGAGAGAGAGAGAGAGAGAGAGAGAGAGAGAGAGAGAGAGAATGACTGATTTTTAGATAGATACAAATAGATGTAGGTAGATAGATAGACAGATCAGATAGACAAGTGTTCGTGGCAGGAGAACTGTAACAAATACACCGAAGATTCGTAGGAAGACGTGAGCATCAGATATTGAAATCTTGAATTTTACGCCACCCAGACCCACGTCCGGATCATCATGGTAGGTGGTCTGGCAGACCACCCCGTCCATTACCTGGTCCGGGGGCACCAGGGTAACCCTAATACCAGGCTCCACATATGTGGTAAATATAGGGTTACCCCCGTACCAGAGATTACTGCTGCCTGCCACCCGCCAGAGTGAGGACGGAGGGAGGTTTTATTTGTAGGGGCTTCACCACCCGAGAGTGAGGACGGACAGAGTGTCTGTACGTTGTTCACTACCCCAGAGTGAGAAGGGACAAAGGGTGTGTTCGTAGGGGCTTCGCCACCCCAGAGTGAGAAGGAACAGAGGGTGTGTTCGTAGGGGCTTCGCCACCCCAGAGTGAGAAGGAACAGAGGGTGTGTTCGTAGGGGCTTCGCCACCCCAGAGTGAGAAGGAACAGAGGGTGTGTTCGTAGGGGCTTCGCCAGCCCAGAGTAGGGAGGGACTAAGACTGTACAGTACCTGCCCACCACCAGCGAGTCAAGTCTCCACACCTCCTCCCCAGGTCCTGTGCTAAGCCGCTCACCGGGACACTGCTCAAGCAGTCCTACATTCATGAGGTTACAGTGAATTAGGGCGAACGCGATTTTCTATTCAGGCCCCGTGTCTCCCAGTTCCACCAGCCTCACGGCTCTTTAGCCCAGCCAATCTTCTTAGTTTAGACATTAGAATTTGATTATCTGAGGTAATTTGTGGATGTGACGACCTTAATGACGTCTCGTATTACATTAGCGAGGTAATTTGTCCATGTGAAGATCTTAATAACTTCTTGTGATATATTAGCGACACCTTAAGTATATTTTCCAATATAATTTTTCAAAGGATTATATTTGATATCTGTCTCAGGACTAAATTTGGTATGAGGAGGCATGATCGCGTAAGGAATGACAGTGTAAGAACAAGGTGTGGTAGAAGGCGTTGTTTACTAAGATAGCTGACGTGTGTGTGTTGTTATGGTTTGGACATATGGAGACGATGAGTGAAGAGAGATAACAGAGAGGATCTACATGTCAGGAGTGGAGGGAATAAGAGGAATAGGAATACTGAGGAAGAGATGGAAGGATGGAATACAGGAGGCTTAAAGGTGCCGGTGCCTGAACGTTCAGGAGGGTGGGAGGAGTGCATAGGAAAGAACATATTTGAAAGGTGTGGTATATGGGGGACACATTCTGTCAGTGGCCTGGACCAGGGTACGTGGAGCGGTATGGGATACTCACGTACCATGTAATTGATCTTTAGTGTTTGCCTGCGGATGGTGGGATCTGGATTATGGTGCATTATACTTGATAGCTAGCGTGTGGCATGGAAGTGAGACCATTGTTTCCATTGCTCTCGGCTCAACCATGCTAAAACGTTAAACAACTAGAGAATATATATATATATATATATATATATATATATATATATATATATATATATATATATATATATATATATATATATAGGGTACTTTAACTAAGATCTTTCATTGATAAATCCCTTAAGTTAGCAAAAAAATCATTTTGTAGAGTTGAAACCAAACCTCCCATTGACACGAAGAGTCTTTTAGTTCTCCCTTTTAATGATAATTTTAGTTTACTTCCTATGTTGCTTAAGTCCTTTAATGTAAATGTTGCCTTCAGCAACAATGATACTTTAAAGAATATCTTAATCAGGAACTCATCAGAAAATTCTCGTCGATGCATCTATAAAGTGCCATGTAGAAATTGTGATAAGTTTTATGTTGGGCAGACTGGTAAGGATCTTTCTGTTAGACTTAAGCGAGAAAAAAATAGTATTAGAACAGGATAAGAATCAAATGCCTTGTTTAATCACGTTAAAACTATGGTCATTGCATTGGCTGGAGTAATGCCATCTCAGTTATTAACTCTAACTCCAGTACCACGAGAAATATCATTGAAACTTCTATTATTAAGTACACAAAGAACTATAACCTTAATATTAGTGAAGGTCTATACAAATTGGATAACTTTATTGTTGATAGAATTTGTAAACAATTCACCTTCTTGTCCACATAATAAGTTTATGATCAGCTCATTGTCAGTCTTGGATGGACAATACTTGTTTACCAGATGGCGTCCTAGCTACGTCTCTTCGTTGTATATCAACTGACTGTTATATTTCTTTCTTGTGTCTCCCCTGATGATGTGGTTGATACACGAAAGTGCACTTGGGAACTTATCGTGTTTCATTTTCCCCGTGGACTCATAGAATATACTTGATCAAGCGCAAAATTCTGATCCTCTCCAATATACATATACATATATATCCCTGACATGAAGAGAGCCTCCTATAAGATAAAATAATGTTCCTCATTATTTCGTGTTCACTGTTGTATTATTGAAAACCCGAGCAGAAGCATTGTCCTCTGTGATGTCATTATTAGGCGCGTAAAAATACGTCTCATTTTCTATATATTCCAGAGAAACTATTGTTCTAACGAATATTTTTCTTCTCAAAAAACTACGCGAGGGAAAATTCTAGTTTATTTTGAGCATTTGTGTTGGTCCGTGTTTGAACCTGTTGTTGTTGCCTCGAGTCACGAAAGTCATGACGACAATCGTCCCGTTGTGTTTAACGATGATCTAGAATAAAACGAATCAACGAGTGTGAAGAACAAAACGCTGGTGTTAGCTTTACACTCTCCTGGCGTTGAACGTGTCACTTAGTCACGTCAATATTACTCGATATTGACGTGGAAAATATTTGTCAGTCTTTCCTCGCCAGACGTGAGAGGAACATCGGAGTATTCAATAAAGATCCTTTCAAGGGAATGAATAATGGAATATCTTCCATTATCATGGCCTGAATTTGTACACAGAGTAGGATTCCCGCGGAGGGAGAATGTAGAATTCTTATGTCGGCTCTCTAGGATACTCATGTGCACTGAGTGTAGGATCCTTGCGTTGACACAGCGTAGGATTCTCAGGGGGAACACAGTGCAAGATTTTAAAGAGGACATTCTCCAGGATTCTGACGGAAAGTCTGTGTAAGATTCTCGTCGGGAGAAGAGAGAAGAGAGAGAGAGAGAGAGAGAGAGAGAGAGAGAGAGAGAGAGAGAGAGAGAGAGAGAGAGAGAGAGAGAGAGTAGGGTCCTCTAGGGTGATACAGAGAAGGATTTTCAAGAGGACCTTGTGTAGGATCCTCGCTAGGACACCTTGTCAGGACACAGTGCAGGATTGCCACAGGGATCCAGGTGTAGTGTTCTCTCGGAGGCTGAGCCGAATGACGGGCCTCAGTTTCTGTCACACGGATAATCAAGGGTAACTTAAGTTGTCCACTTAATTTTCGTGTTCTTTGTACCTTCAAGCCATTCCTGGTTAAGATGTCAGCGGGTCTGGTCATCAGTGAGACACCATCCCTTCCTGTGTTAGATATCAGAACAGTTATATGATATGTGTCGGTCCTTTTGAGACCCCTTGAGATTATTTGATATCTTTTGCAGCATCGTCATCACCATCAAATCTTGTACAAAATTTTTCGAGATTCTCAACACACCCTTTTGGTTCAGAGGTGGCAACACACAAAGGTTTAGCCTCGTCCAGCCTGTTACTGTACGAAGCCATCTCCAGGCTTGTCTCTGCATTGATGCTAATGAAGTTTTTGTCCTAGTTCATATATGAAGTTTTCTTTGCGTATATATATATATATATATATATATATATATATATATATATATATATATATATATATATATATATATATATATACGATGGGAATAAATAAAAGCAGACAGTATGAATTATGTACATGTGTATATTTGTTTATGTCTGTGTGTGTATATATATATGTACATTGAGATGTACAGGTATGTATATTTGCGTGTGTGGACGCATGTATATACGTGTGTATGGAGGTGGGTTGGGCCATTTCTTTCGTCTGTTTCCTTGCGCTACCTCGCAAACGCGGGAGACAGCGACAATATATATATATATATATATATATATATATATATATATATATATATATATATATATATATATATATATATATAATTTCATCAAGTTCTCTTTTACAAGCTTTTCATTTCTAGTCTGTCGTAAGAAGCAAAATATTTTCATCCTCTGAACCATCTTCCTTTGCCACCAAGGAGTTTATTGTTTTGCGGTCGCCAATTGTGATACTTTATCCGGTGGAATTATATGATTTTTCACAAAATAATTAAGCATTCAGAGATGGTGTCAGCAAGTTCACCATGCGTGTCATAGGGATTTTTAAACGCTTCCTCCTCCCCTCCCCACCCCAGTCAATGCATTCAAAACAAGCTTGTTTAACTTTTGAACTAAATCGTCATTCCAGAATTTTTGTTATTCTAACTTATTTTTTTTTCCACTGCGAATTTTTGGTACATATAGTAGATGTAGAACTGAATCATGATTCGAATCATTGATGGGGTATCCTTTTGATAACACTTGAATACATTCTTTACTCTAAAGGAACATGTCTGCTTTTCTCTCACCTGTTGTATGACACGTAGAAAATGTTGTGCTTTGCCCACCTCTTGCTTAAAGTAACCAGTAATGATTATGGCACTATCTGGTTTTCCCTCTTGTACATTAGTAACGAAATCTTCAATATGCTGGTGAAAAGTAAGGCCTATACCACTTGGTATAGATATACGGTAGCAAACACAACACACGGGATATATACCAGGCCAGATTATATAAGCTTTGCGCTAGACCGCAGGAGTTACTGCTTCGTTCTGGTGACAGATGATATACAGTTGTGGTGAAGGGAGTTTTTAGTGCAGTTAGTGAAGAGAGAGAGAGAGAGAGAGAGAGAGAGAGAGAGAGAGAGAGAGAGAGAGAGAGAGAGAGAGAGAGTCACTTGCAGTCGGGGTATCTTTCTTGGAGACATTTATACGTTTATTTAGGACTATGACAGCATCAAGCAGTCCAGTTTGGAGTGTGGAGGGCATACTAATTGATCCTAGCTACCAGGAGCTCCTGCATAGGAAGCATGAATGTGTGTTGATACACCAACGCCACCTGCAACCCCAGTGGTTTGCTGTTGGGTTGTGGTTGTTGTATGAACGATGTGTGAGAGAATATGTTGGGTGGCGATGGTGTCGGCGTTACAGACAGGGTCGGGGGTTTGAACCTCAGCCTCAGGTCAGGCTACGATGTGAGTAGAACCTCAGCCTCAGGTCAGGCTACGATGTGAGTAGAACCTCAGCCTCAGGTCAGGACTACGATGTGAGTAGAACCTCAGCCTCAGGTCAGGCTACGATGTGAGTAGAGGATCACGGAGAAAAGATGGGAACGAAGATGTCGAGGAATATATTTCCCCATGGGGGAGAAGGGTCCAGCTGTTGCCTTCAATGGTAAACCTCATGGATACCAGTGGCTGTTGTTGTGATGACGCATCTCGATGGAAGTCTCCCATTTCACCAGAAAGCCCTGGAAGACTGGAGTGGAATGATGTGACTGTCTGAGCATCCGGACACCAGTACGAAGGATAGTTCATGTCTCTGATACTAAGAAAAGAAAGTCCTTTACTCATATTTAGAATGTCTGTTGCTCTAATACGGCCAAGGATAACTCACACTGCTTCAGTGTCGTATTTTCTACAAGGTCGCAAAAGTCCTTCGTCAGGAGCTGGAGCAAGCAGACGCCTACCGTAATGGGCTCCAACTTGGGCAAGGGTACACAGCGCCACAGCTGTGGCAGGCCTAGCCAGCCGACAGCTTGTAACTCAGCTCGAGTTTCCCAGGAAGTGTCCATGTCCGGGAAACATGGCCCTTTGCTGACAGGCTTAATGAGCCTCACAGAAACTATGATTTTACTTGACTTTCGTCTATAAAATCATTTAAAAAGTAGTCATTTCTTACTCATGCTGTAATTTTGAGTAGCTCAAATACCCTTAATGTTACACTGTACCAGTTTCTGTGAGTCGTATTATAACTGGTGTGGAGCACATAAACTCCCAACACCAGAATATACATACTAGACCCCCTCATGTTATAACCAGGGAGCTCAAATTACCACTGGGATATCTGGGATATTCCCTCTAAGCTGACACAAGCTAATGTGTCTGTCAGCCTTTGGGATTTTCACTCATAATGAGAATGCAAATATCATTATTTCTTTCCCCAAAATGGTTTCCAAGGACTAGTCTTTCCCTCTGGGGAAAACACCCCTTTTTCTCCCCTTCCCTCCCTCCTGGTGCACGTAATACTGACCCAGTGGGAGAGAGAAATCCCTGTGTCTTTTGCCTCACCCGCGAGCTCGTAAGGTTGTGCGGGGTCCTGGGGTTCTCTGGGAGGGTATTCGATCCGTCCCCTACGGAGATCAGGGTAATAACTCGGATCTGGATCCTAATTAAGGAGATCAGAGTCCACCAAGGCTGCAGATAAACAAGCGAACTGCGACCCGGCCTGGGAAAGGATATAATGATAAACATTTTGAACCTTGCCTGTCCTTCTTTAGCTAAACTTGGACGGATAATTAATTTTCCTCAGTTATCCACAGCTTCGTCAAATTTATTCATAAATGTATTAACATTTAGGAGGACGGTTCGATGCGTAACACGTATTGTCGTACAGCAGTGAACGCATTCTTTTTCTTATATTCATTATATGTGATACATCATATTTTGATAACGCTCATTAGTTAATAACGACACTGCTATGTATTTGACATTAACGTTCATAACTGTACTATAATGGGTCAGGTTTTGAACTACTCTTGTATTTTTAGATACTGTACTTTAGAGTACAAGATTATATTTTGAAATTCATTACTGCATTGTGAAGTACAGTGCTGTACCTTGAAGGGCAAAGTTATCTTGAAGTTTGACCCTGACTCTGTAGTACAGTAGTGCATTCAGTAATACAGTACTGTATTGCGTAGTACAGTACTGTCGGTAATAAATGACTGTATTGAGTAGTACGGTACTTTGTGTTGTACAATGCAGTGTCTGTGATAGATTGTTGTATTCTGTACTAAATACTGTATTGTTTAGTACAGTTCCGTGTTCTGTAGCACGTTAGTATTGCGTAATACAACACTGTATTTCATAGTACAGCAGCTGTTTTTTCTGTACCTGGGGACTTAAGAACTTGAGTTGTGGGAGCTTGGAAACCTAAATCCTGGGAATTTTTGAGACTTGAGGCGTTAAAGATTGGTGACCTGGAAAGCCAGGAACTTGGAGAACCTGGAGACATAACAGGTATGACCTTGGAGACCTGAGAGCTTGGAATTTGGAGACTTAAGAGTCAGGAGCTTGGAGACCTGAGAGCTTGGAATTTGGAGACTTAAGAATTAGGAGCTTGGAGACCTGAGAGCTTGGAATTTGGAGACTTAAGAGTTAGGAGCTTGGAGACCCGAGAGCTTGGAATTTGGAGACTTAAGAGTCAAGAGCTTGGAGACCTGAGACCTTGGAACTTGGAGACTTAAAAGTCAAGAGCTTGGAGATCTGAGACCTTGGAATTTGGAGACTTAAGAGTCAGGAGCTTGGAGACTTGAGAGCTTGGGACTTCAAAACCTGAGAATTAGGAACTTGGAGACCTAAGAGCTTGGAATTTGGAGACTTGAGAGTCAGAAACTTGAAGAGTTGAGAATTAGGAGCTTGGAGACCTGAGAGTTTGGAACTTCAAGATCTGAGAGTTAGGAGCTTGGAGACGCGAGAGCTTGGAACTTGGAGACCTGAGATCCAGAAGTATACGAAGGAAAAAGACTATGAATATGATAATATAATCAGGAATGATATGAAATACGCGGGTTAGCACTTGACTACACTTAATAAATCAGTGTTAGGGTTCCTAGATAGACATTAAAACAATGTGCTAAAAAGACACACACACACTCTGTACAATGTCTTAGTCGAACTGATGTACAATAAGACGTTCACTTCTGGTCATACTCTTTATCAACAGCGAAAAGATAAAAGAAACTAGAACGAAAGCAGAGAAGAGCAACAAACCCAATTTCGTCGCTCACAAGCAGACTTGATGAGGAATGACTCTCTGAGCTAAAACTGTTCTCTCTCTCAAAACAAGCGCAGACTCTGAGGAGACCTTATAACAGGTTTTCAGAACGCTCAGGTTCGATGATACAGCTCGTCACAATCACCTCACCTGATACAGAGGAACCGAGAGCAAAAACACCGGTGTGAAGCTAAGGGAAGAAAGAACGTAACACAGAGGTAGAGAAACGTTTCTTCGGTTGTAGAGGTATAGAAGATTGTGGATCCAATAGAACCAGATGTCCTAACCTGAAAAATGATGACATTAACCACCAGTGAATAGACCTGTCCGCGAATGGCAGTATAATACACACACACACACACACACACACACACACACACACGTATTCCATTTTCCTATTCGTTACAGAAAACAAGGCTGAAATGCTTCCTTTTCCGGAGAACCCGTCGGCTGAAATTAGACCAGAATGTGTCTTCCATTCATCTTTTCCCACGAAATTTCCATGTCATTATACTCTCTCTGTCTCTCTCTCTCTCTCTCTCTCTCTCTCTCTCTCTCTCTCTCTCTCTCTCTCTCTCTCTCTCTCTCTCTCTCTCTGTGTGCTGGTATTACTTCATAGATATTATTCCCGCTGGCTGATGTGCCTGAGGGAGAGGCAAGCGGGTGGGGAATAGCCTTCTGCTTTGTTCTCCTGTCTCTCTCTATATATATATATAGATTAGGGATTTAGGTCTCTCTCTATATATAGATTAGGGATTTAGGATACTATTACCCCACGCCTCCATCTCCAGCAGATAACCTGGTCGTAGACCATCAGAACTTCTGTTGTCTGGGTATCCCATGTACCCCACCCCTCATTTTTTGTACTTTGTCACCATATGTTCGTTATCCTACCCCTACCCCCCTCCTGCTTCCTTTTCTACCATTCCTTTTCATACCCTTTTCGCTTTTCTTTCTTCTCTTTCTCTTCGTGCCTCCTCTTTCTCCTGCTCTTTCTCTTCGTGCCTCCTCTTTCTCCTGCTCTTTCTCTTCGTGCCTCCTCTTTCTCCTGCTCTTTCTCTTCGTGCCTCCTCTTTCTCCTGCTCTTTCTCTTCGTGCCTCCTCTTTCTCCTGCTCTTTCTCTTCGTGCCTCCTCTTTCTCCTGCTCTTTCTCTTCGTGCCTCCTCTTTCTCCTGCTCTTTCTCTTCGTGCCTCCTCTTTCTCCTGCTCTTTCTCTTCGTGCCTCCTCTTTCTCCTGCTCTTTCTCTTCGTGCCTCCTCTTTCTCCTGCTCTTTCTCTTCGTGCCTCCTCTTTCTCCTGCTCTTTCTCTTCGTGCCTCCTCTTTCTCCTACTCTTTCTCTTCGTACCTCCTCTTTCTCCTGCTCTTTCTCTTCGTGCCTCCTCTTTCTCCTGCTCTTTCTCTTCGTGCCTCCTCTTTCTCCTGCTCTTTCTCTTCGTGCCTCCTCTTTCCTCCTGCTCTTTCTCTTCGTGCCTCCTCTTTCTCCTGCTCTTTCTCTTCGTGCCTCCTCTTTCTCCTGCTCTTTCTCTTCGTGCCTCCTCTTTCTCCTGCTCTTTCTCTTCGTGCCTCCTCTTTCTCCTGCTCTTTCTCTTCGTGCCTCCTCTTTCTCCTGCTCTTTCTCTTCGTGCCTCCTCTTTCTCCTGCTCTTTCTCTTCGTGCCTCCTCTTTCTCCTGCTCTTTCTCTTCGTGCCTCCTCTTTCTCCTGCTCTTTCTCTTCGTGCCTCCTCTTTCTCCTGCTCTTTCTCTTCGTGCCTCCTCTTTCTCCTGCTCTTTCTCTTCGTGCCTCCTCTTTCTCCTGCTCTTTCTCTTCGTGCCTCCTCTTTCTCCTGCTCTTTCTCTTCGTGCCTCCTCTTTCTCCTGCTCTTTCTCTTCGTGCCTCCTCTTTCTCCTGCTCTTTCTCTTCGTGCCTCCTCTTTCTCCTGCTCTTTCTCTTCGTGCCTCCTCTTTCTCCTGCTCTTTCTCTTCGTGCCTCCTCTTTCTCCTGCTCTTTCTCTTCGTGCCTCATCTTTCTCCTGCTCTTTCTCTTCGTGCCTCCTCTTTCTCCTGCTCTTTCTCTTCGTGCCTCCTCTTTCCCCTGCTCTTTCTCTTCGTGCCTCCTCTTTCTCCTGCTCTTTCTCTTCGTGCCTCCTCTTTCTCCTGCTCTTTCTCTTCGTGCCTCCTCTTTCTCCTGCTCTTCCTCATCTCTTTCTCGTAATGACCTTATCCTGGCATGTGAAGTCTGTCTCTTATCATCACGTTCTTCCGTATTATATTCATATTTGGCACACAAAAGGTTCATTATCTAATTTCCTTTCGGAGGGGTTTCAACCTTAAGAGCCTCCTCACTTGGTTACGACCATCCTGTTCTGAAGTTCCATCTTATTAATTTATTTCTCTGCCAACCTGAAATTTATACATATATATATACATATATATATTTTTTCTTTCAAACTATTCGCCATTTCCCGCATTAGCGAGGTAGCGTTAAGAACAGAGGACTGAGCCCCCTTCTCTGTTCAAGACCCTCCAACCCGCTCCCTCCCCTTTTAGTCGCCTCCTACGACACGTTGGGAATGCGTGGGAAGTATTCGTTCTCTCCTATCCTTAGGTGTATATATATATATATATATATATATATATATATATATATATATATATATATTTTCATTTCTCTATTATACTTTGTCGCTGTCTCCCGCGTTAGCGAGGTAGCGCAAGGAAGCATACGAAAGAATGGCCTACTCACATACATATTATACATAATCGCCCACGCACGCACATACTCATACCTATACATTTCAACGTATGCATACATACATTGTATACATACATTTGTTCTCTTGTCTTACGCAATTTATTTACCTTCTTCCAAAAAGTCTTTTTATTCTCCTAAAATTTGATGATACTCTCTCACCCCAACTCTCATTTGCCATCTTTTTCACCTCTTGCACCTTTCTCTTGACCTCCAGCCTCTTTCTTTTATACATTTCCCAATCATTAGCACTACTTCCTTGGAAAAATCGTCCAAATGCCCCTCTCTTCTCTTTCACTAACAATCTTACTTCTTCATCCCACTACTCACTACCCTTTCTAATCTACTCATCTCCCACCTTTCTCATGCCACAGGCATTCTTTTGCGCAAGCCATCACTGCTTCCCTAAATACATCCCATTCCTCCCCCACTTCCCTTACGTCATTAGCTCTCACCATTTTCCATTCTGCACTCAGTCTCTCCTGGTACTTCCTCACACAAGTTTCCTTTCCAAGCTCATGTACTGTCACCTCTCTCTTCACCTTAACATTCTCTCTTCTTTTCTGAAAACCTCTACAAATCTTCACCTTCGCCTCCACTAGATAATGATCAGATATCCCTCCAGTTGCACCTCTCAGCACATTAACATTCAAAAGTCTCTCTTTCACGCGCCTATCAATTAACACGTAATCCAGTAACGCTTTTATGGCCATCTCTCCTACTCACATACGTATACTTATGAATATCTCTCTTTTTAACTAGGTTAACCCAATCACCAGTTCTTTTTCAGAGCACAAATCTACAAGTTCCTCACCATTTCCATTTACAACCCCGAACACCCCATGTAGAGCAATTATACCCTCAACTGCCACATTACTCACCTTTGCATTCAAATCACCCATCACTGTAACCCGGTCTCGTGCATCAAAGCTGCTAACACACTCACTCAGCTGCTCCCAAAACACTTGCCTCCCATGATCTTTCTTCTCATGACCAGGTGCATAGGCACCAATAATCTTCCATCTCTCTCCATCCACTTTCAGTTTTACCCATATCAATCTAGAGCTTACTTTCGTGCGCTGTATCACATACTCCCACATCTGCTTCAGGAGCAGTGCTACTCCTTCCCTTGCTCTTGTCCTCTCACCAACCCCTGACTTTACTCCCAAGACTTTCCCAAACCGCTCTTCTCCTTTACCCTTGAGCTTCGTTTCAGTCAGAGCCAAAACATCCAGGTTCCTTTCCTCAAACATACTACATATATATGTTAGGGGTGATCATAGCCTAGCAGTAGTGCTTCCACCTCCTACGCAGGGAACCCGGGTTCGATCCTGGCTGTTGAAAGTTAGTATGTTATATGGTAGTGCGCGTTCATATGCACTATTTACATATATATATATATATATATATATATATATATATATATATATATATATATATATATATATCCATGGAGGTAAGGGAGACAGAAAACAACAGATATATTCATCAGCTTATCACGACAGACAGCAACATACCTTCTGAACATCGGTACAGGTGATTTCCCATCCCTAGATACAGTCTCCCACGTCCTCATCATCACCCTTCAAGCCATCGAAAAGCATATATTACAAGGAAATGGAAAGAAATATAACCCAAGCTTCTTCCCACACGTTTCGGACTTCATAAAGCAAAGAAACTTAGTTCAGACAAAGCCACTCACACCATCAACAGATATAGAACAGATCCATATCTAAACAACACCATCGCTACCCAAAGCATTGTAAGAAGAAAAACTGCAGACTGGCACACCTTCCTCAACACAATGAACCACAAAAACCCGTAGCAACCATCTCTGGCGCACGTCGAAGAACCTCGAAAACGTACCACACCAACCCGGCCCCGAACTCATGAAGAAGCACTTGTGACCCTTTTCCAGTGACATTCCTCTTCCCAGAGAACACACAGACGTACTCGTGAGACGCTACATGATAATCAACAACAAACAAACCTCACCACCAAACAGCATAGTTATGAAAAGCTCTAAAAAAATCCACCCAGAAAGAAATTCCCATCCATTCATCAGTCACATTACAACCTTAAGTAACTATTCCCACCCATTCATCAGTCACATTACAACCTTAAGTAACTATTCCCACCCATTCATCAGTCACATTACAACCTTAAGTAACTATTCCCACCCATTCATCAGTCACATTACAACCTTAAGTAACTGTTCCCACCCATTCATCAGTCACATTACAACCTTAAGTAACTATTCCCACCCATTCATCAGTCACATTACTTAAGTAACTGTTCCCACCCATTCATCAGTCACATTACAACCTTAAGTAACTATCCTGCAATCCAACAACAGATTATCATCTGTTTATCTCTGAAAACGTTTAAAATCTCCAGGAAGTTCTTCTCACGTGTGTTGACTCAAAGGGGGTCATGGATGGAGGAGGAGGGACCAAGCAAGGGGCTATTCCTGGAAGGCTCAGACACCTGCTCCTGGCACTACCTCCCTCATGCTGGAAAAGACGAGCAGTTATGAATAGACGGGGCCTCGCCAAAGGCGTCTTTTCACCGGGGGTGTGTAAACGCTTGCAGGTGGAGTCCGGTAACGTAAACTTTACCTTACCCTTCCTCTACCCCAGGAGTCCCTTCTCTCACCATATGGAACCCACAGCGCTCAGGAACCTGGCCACGTCCACCGGACGGGACCATGTAGGTCATAAAGTGTTGTGCGTGCGTGATGGTGCAGAAAGTGCAGGGCAATTGAGTGTTAAGTTCTCGGTGTCTTCTGTGTGGCGGTTGCATCGTGGGCATGAACGGTCGTGGGATATGCCACCGGGGTCCCTTCTTATCTCTTTAGGGCTTCCGCAGCTCCCAGGAAGCCGATAAAGTCCGCCAGGTGGGACTATAGGTCATCAAGTAGTGATGCGTGCTTGTTTACGTGGAGAGATTGCGTGGGGATTCAGCAGTTAAGTATTTGTTATCTTCGTCATTCGTAGTTGTATCATGGGCTTGAGAGGACTTGGGTCGTATTCAATACCTTTTTCTGTATATGTGTTGCGCAGACGAGTGATATCTTGAGCGTAGACGGGAGAGTGTGACTCGTGTATGTCTAGGGAGTGTGATTTCAGCGGAGTGTGTATCTGGTGAGTTGGTGTTGACATAGGTTGTGAGG
Source organism: Panulirus ornatus (assembly GCF_036320965.1). Lineage (NCBI taxonomy): Eukaryota > Metazoa > Arthropoda > Malacostraca > Decapoda > Palinuridae > Panulirus > Panulirus ornatus. The sequence continues at coordinate 29,276,080 of NC_092244.1, read as the reverse complement.
GCTCTTGTTCAGGGTTTATCGGGCCATTTCAGTGTGTATGCACCTTGGCAATGTTATGTTTGATGAGGACGAGTGGAACTGAGTAGAGGTTAATGAAGTGTTAAGCTGGGGTAGGTAGAATGTTTCAGGCCGCAAGTTATTAGTAATGGAGTTGTGGGAATGAGAACGGTCAGGTTCATTTTGCAAAGAATTGAGTGCTTGATCTCTTAAGGTAGGGCTGTATTGGGTGAATCTTTGTTTCATTGTTTAGATGTTGTTTGTGATTGCTAGGCAGCCTGTGATTCTTCTGAGTGCTCTAGTTTGTGTCGTTTGCAGCTTTTCTATATTCACTCGATTGCCGCAATTTATCGTCAGATTTTCATATATATATATATTATGGATAGATAGGACATTTAAACAGATAAAATGAGATAGGAGGTAGATGATTCGATACACATACACACACAAACACACCCAAGTTCTAGCCCTATCTGGTCATCGCCATCTGTATGGCTCCCCAAATGGGATCAGTAAACACCTGAATGTATTTTTTTTTTTAGCCCTGCTCAGGCTGGGGGCGTGTATATCCCTGGGAGTTCCTCCTCTCTTGATATTGAACAGACGCGGTGTAAAACTCTGACATCAGAATCACTCTTGCTCCCCCCCGCGCCATGTACTTGGCCGTTGTAGGGTAACTGAATTCAGAGGTATTTCCCACCACGCCTTTGGCAAGTTACGTGTGAAGTATTACATCCATATTGATCATTTGTTCCTCCAGATACTTGTGAAGTATCCTAACTTTTGTCCTCACATACTTAAGAACCATTTCTAACTTCGCCCCCTACGGGCTCGAACGTGTAGTAAGTTTGTACCATATTCTTGAGAAGTACGCTAACTTTCCTGACGGTGATGTATGATGGAATCAGTGAGGACCAGTTCCCGCACCTCTTGTGCACTCTTGATGTGATCTTAGCCGGAGTGCGAGAGTAAAATTTTCATTTTTACTCAGAAAGTGAAAAAATCTAGTCACCTTTCTCTCCCCCTCATCCTACCACTAGTCTCCTCCCCCAAGTCCTCAGCCACCAGCAGCCTCCCTGCCTCACCCCAGGCCTGGAGAGCATCAGGGGGTACCACACTGAGGCTTATCCAATTACCCCCAACTCGTATATTTTCTCGGGCAGCCGGGCCTCACCTCCTGCGGACCGCACACGTAATTAACCATCATGCCCTGTTTATTGGCCCGCGGCTAATGACCGTCTCCAATGGTCCCTTAATTACTTTCATGGCTGTGTAATTTACCAGTGTAATTATTGATAATATCGACTGATTCATGCGGGATTGTGGGGGCGAGTGACTGGAGATACGATCGTGCGAAGGTTAATTTCCCCCGTGTGAAAAATTCTCAAGTGTTGGTGATTTTTGGTCTGCGGAGGTACAGCGGCTTGGAGGCCTTGAGAAACGGCGAAGAAGATATTCCATTGATCGTAGTCTTTTGTGAAGATTTTTCTTTTCCGAGATGTTCTGAAGGAAGGAGTCACTTGAGGACCATAGGGTTGTGGGCTGTGGGTTGGGTGGTGATTACCGACCCAGACGGGGCAAATCGCCCGCTGAGCCGTCAGCTTCAGCGATGACAGCTTATCCTCCGGGCGCAGGAGTCATCATTCCGTGAGTTCAGTGCTGAACGTCTCCAGAGAACTCATGCGGAGGTGATGGTGAGGTTAGTGGCGGGGTGTTCGAGGCTGTTGCAATGATAGACCTCTTACGACTTGCTATACTGTTTGATGTTTCCTTATCAAGTTCATTCCACACACACACACACACACACACACACACACACACACACACACACACACACACACACACACACACACATACACACACACATATCACCTTACCACCTTAAGTATGCAGTCTGTTGTGGATGAGAGGGCTTGGGAAGTGAGTCAGTTGTTGTTCGCTGATGATACAGCGCTGGTGGCTGATTCGGGTGAGAAACTGCAGAAGTTGGTGACTGAGTTTGGTAAAGTGTGTGAAAGAAGAAAGCTAAAAGTAGATGTGAGTAAGAGCAAGGTTATTAGGTTCAGTAGGGTTGGGGGACAAGTAAATTGGGAGGTAAGTTTGAATGGAGAACAACTGGAGTAAGCGAAGTGTTTTAGATATCTGGGAGTGGATTTAGCAGCGGATGGAACCATGGAAGCGGAAGTGAGTCACAGGGTAGGGGAGAGGGCAAAGGTTCTGGAAGCGTTGAAGAATGTGTGGAAGGCGAGAACGTTTTCTCCGAGAGCAAAAATGTATATATTTGAAGAAACAGTGGCTCCAACAATGTTATATGGTTGTGAGGCATGGGTGATAGATAGGGTTGTGCGGAGGAGGGTGGATGTGACGGAAATGAGATGTTTGAGGACAGTATGTGGCGTGAGGTGGTATGATCGAGTAAGTAATGAAAGGATAAGGGAGATGTGTGGTAATAAAAAGAGTGTGGTTGAGAGAATAGAAGAGGATGTATTGAAGTGGTTTGGTCACATGGAGGGAATGAGTGAGGAAAGATTGACAAAGAGGATATGTGTCAGAGGTGGAGGGAGCGAAAAGTGAGACCAAATTGGAGGTGGAAGGATGGAGTGAAAATGGTTTTGAGCGATCGGGGCCAGAACATACAGGAGGGTGAAAGGTATGCAAGGAATAGAGTGAATTGGAACGATATGCTGTACCGGGGTCGACGTGCTGTCAATGGATTGAACGAGGGCATGCGAAGCGTCTGGGGTAAACCATGGAAAGTTTTGTGGGGCCTGGATGTGGAAATGGAGCTGTGGTTTCGGTGCATTACACATTACAGCTAGAGACTGAATGTGAACGAATGTGTCCTTTGTTGTCTTTTCCTAGCGTGTGGCGGGGTTGCGGCGAAATGGATGAAGGCAGCATGTATGAATATGTACATGTGTGTATATGGATATGTCTGTGTGTGTGGGCGTTTATGTATATCCATGTGTGTGTGGGTGGGTTAGGCCATTCATTCGTCTGTTTCCTTGCGCTACCTCGCTAACGCGGGAGACAGCGACAAAGTATAATAAATAAATATAAATAAATGAATAAATAACCACCTTGATCAATCGTACCATCCCGAACCCCTTTTGTATGGGCTCCTGTAGCACGAAGATTGTGCTGCATCCAGAAGCAGGAAATTAAAGGAATCCTTTGGAGAGGGAGGTTCCTCGACGGGATTGTACTCCTTTTCGTCCAGTGACGATGGTTCAACGTCTGCGAAGAAAAGTTTTTTCCACCCACGACGTAGTCACTTGTAGGTGAAGTGTGAGGCATCCGGAAAGTCGTATAAGCAAGTTAAGTTGCTCGTGCAAACGAATGGTGTTGGTGTTCCTTGTAAGGAAGGAGTGCGAGTGATTAGGAGATGTACAAGATAAAGCTGCAGGGGGGTCAGGAGAAAGGTGCAAGGGCTGTAGAAAAAGAAGGCAACGTAAACTGGGTGCGAGTGTATTTGCTTATTTTAAGAAGAATAAGAGCTTGTTATTGTGGAGGCAAATGATGTAAGGAAAACAAATACGAGCATTATTGAAGGGAACAGATAGTGAAATGATGACAGATAGAAATGAGGTGAAGAAGAGATGGAGAGAGTATTGTGAAGGACTGTTGAATGATTTCTTTTTATTTTTGCAGGATGAGCGGTTATTTTATTGTGCACTCCTGCTCATCCTGTAGGCGGTGCCTCGAAAGAGGAGACAGAGTGCACAAAAGGTCTAGGGACTGAACCCCATGAATGTGTTAGGTGACAGGGTGGCAGGTGTGGGGTGTCAAAAGGCCAGGCCATATGAAGCCCAAATTTCGTACTGCCATGTTCAGGGATTCGTACCGGGGACGTACCGCTGTGCTTAAGGGGTCGTACCGCAGTCCTCAGTGGGTCATCTGTCGAGCACAAGAATGGTATTGTCGTGCTAGGGGGAGTACAGTCGTGCTCAAGGGACGTGCAATCGTGCTAAGATTGTACTGTGGCGGTGAAGGGTCGTACAGTCATGCTTAAGAAATTATCTCATGACGGATGTGCAAAAGGTAGGAACGACTTCCCCGTACCCTCCACACGTCTTGGATCTTTACTGCGTCTTGTCTTTATATTGCCAGTCTCACCACTCGCCAGTTTTGTATGCCCTCGATGTATAATCACCGTCGGATTAGGTTCTCTCCCCGTTTTATTCACCGTGAAGGTGACTTATACACAATTTTCATACCCTAATCCTCCGTCCCACTCATCATTAGGTTCCCAATGGAAATTGTGAAAACCCTTAAAGACGAATATGTATGAAGCTTTTAACTCACATAATCAACTTTAGTCGATAATGTGATACTATGCAAAACAGAGACATCGCTCATGACCTCATCATCTCGCCCTAAATATAATGGTCTTTGAGGTTTATAAAAAAAAAAAAAACCGGTAAAGATACCAGGAATGTAGGGCTGAACTCAACCGTTATCAAAGTGGAGAAGATGAGGGGACAGACAGGGTGGACTTGGCAACTGTAATCACTCCCACGCGCACTGCTGCACCTTCATATGCAAATATTGCGCCACTTTCGCGTGACTCTCCAGGCTGGGGTTGTTAGCGCCCAGCACACACGGACGCACATTATGTGAGGCCGTAATGCAGCAGAGACACAGGGAATAATTAATGGCAACTTGTCTTAATGACAGAGAGACGTGACACGAGGATACATCTTTGATGAAGCGAGATGTTGAATGGACAGGTCACCAGAAACCAACAGCTGCTGAAGGCGGGAGAAGCCCTTAGAGATATGAGCCCTCCTCCAGAGGGGCATTTACACGGGATACATGAGTTTGTTTACGATGCTATTTACAGAAGAACTATTCTACTGAAAACTTATATCGGTTAACTGATTTACAGCATTATCTAGATAAGTGTGCATGACGTGTGTGGTAAATTATGTATGTATGGTGTATACGTGTTTTCAACTCCATTAGTGGCAGTGGCGCCACGTAGAGCCAACGGTAAAGGGCATGAGGTGGCATGTGTGTATATGTATATACATAAGATTAAGACAAGTTAGATATACAAGTTAAAGAGACTAATCAGTATGAGTGTGAACCTCTACCCCTCCGTAACACACGAAGAGAAATCACCATCAGTTATTTGTCACAGATTCTTGAAAAGTGACCAAGGGCACGTCTGTGAAATCTTCGAATTCCGAGACATGCATACCAGCTCGATGGTGTGGCAAATGACGTATATGAAAGGCATTAATGATGACAGTAGGATCCCATACACTTTCTGTAACTCACTCGGCATATGAGCTGCTTGGTTAGTGGGTGCTTAAGAGTACCAGAGTGATATCTTCGTGGACTGCAACAAGCCGTAACATCAAGAGGCTAGACGAAGTGGTGGGAGTTCTTCAGACACGAGTGGCGGAGCGAGCAGCATTTCTGCTTGGTGAGAGGGAAAACCGGGTTCGATTCGTTGGCAAGGCGAGGTAAGTGTTCAGTCACTTGGGTATGTAGCAGGAAATAAGAGTGTTTGGATCAAATGGCTTCATCTTTAATACTTGGCTGAGCCGCCCAGAACTCCATAGGAATCAAACCCCAGGATTGAGTTAGTGGCACACACAGGATGAGGAAGACCCCATAAGCCCATGCATGTCTGTGGTGGAAATTTAACTTCGACGATTTGATTATCATGTCTAATCCAATATTCCTACGAAGGATTCTAGACGTCCTCATTACTTCATGGGCGTTGAAAGGCCGTGAAGATTATAGAACACAGTCAATTGTAGTCCAACACTAACATACGTCAAGGAAGTTTAATGTGCTAATTACATGAGTGATAACGTGACGTTATCAGCGGAGTAAATATAAAATGAAGGAAAATGAAAAGAGTCTCACGCTGCCAATTATTAGATAACCATCCACTTCAGGAGTCGGCTTAATTTCTCTTGAAAACGAGTGTGTTGACTGGATTCGAATTACCAATGTTTACAAAGTTTATTCATTCTATTTTGTAGATCCTTTACCCGGCGGAGTCCATGAGTGTTTCAGACGATAAGGTAAGGAAGGCTTGATTACTTTGTTGGACGGGTGTCATATATGCGGTCTTGACGTACCCCATGGCCAGGAACTCTACCTGTTATTACTGGCGATGTTGAGTTATTTATGTCCTGTAATGACGGTGTAGACGGTAACTTGACCTCCTTAAGCACGATGGTGGTGCTACCACCTGAATACGACGGTACGACCCATGGACATGACGGTACGACCCTTTAACACGAAACTACGGTTGTTCGGCATAACGATACGACCCTTGGGTATGATAGCCTGGTCTATGACCTAACTCTGCGGAGGTCAGGTCAAATGCCGGGATATCAATCTCAAGGATTTTACTGTCGTGCTCAAAGGGCGTTGGAACGTAGCGTTCAAGGGTCGCCCTGTCATGACCAGGGGGTAAATGATGCGTTGCCTCCTACCTCCTCGTGTTGATCGTATGTGTAGAGAGTGGACGTAAATTTACGACAGGTGCTGCAGTGTTTGTGTTTTTTTTTTTTCCGAAATGAGTTCATTACTTAGATTTTTAGTCTTTGTAATGAGGAGGGAGTGTGCTTCCTGGTCGTAAAGGAGTAAGGAGGAGGGAGTGTGCTTCCTGGTCGAGATAGTGTTTGCAGAGTCGCATACACATCCTCGTTTTCATTTTTCAGGCCTTAGGAAGTCACTGCTTAGAATACACAGGGTTGTAAAGTATCACATACGGGGTATTCTTGTTGTAAAGATGTCCTTCTATGAAACGAAAATTAACGTCTTATTCTCTTCTTTTTTGATACCGTTCCATTCGCACACACACGCACACACACACACACACACGGAGGGCAAAAAACGGGAAACACCAAATGAGGCAAGAACAACCCCACCAGTGCAGTGGACAGGTCAGCAATGCATAGGTGATGGTAGGAAAAGTTACCGGAAGTATTGCGGAGTTTCTTTTAAGAAAACAACACATGTATGCGAATAGGAAGAGAGGAGGGTGACTTCCCCCACCTTGAGATGGGTCCGCGGCAGGGATGTGTAATTTCACCTTGGCTGTTTAATCTGTGAATGGATGTGGTGGTGAGAGAGGAGACTGCAAGGGTCTTGAAGAGTGGTGCAGGTCTGCAGTCGGGAAGGGATGCCCAGGAGGAAGGTGAGTTACTGTTTGCTGATGACAGTGCTGATGATGGATTCGAATGAGAAACTGTAGAAGTAGGTTTCCGAATTTGGGAGAATGTGTGAAAGGAGCAAATTGAAAATTAACGTGAATAAAAGGAGGATTATTAAGTTAACCAGTAGAGAGAGACAGGTTTGTTGGAGTTTGAGGTTGAATAGAGAGAACCTGCAGTGTTTTATATACCCGGGAGTGGAGATGGCAGCGTATGATGATGACGATGATGATGATGTGGCTAGAGTAAAGATGGAAGTCACTCTTGCTTGGCGTTGATTGAAGGTCTTGGGTTGGGGAATGGAAGAGTTTGGGAGGATTTCTGGTTATACTGTGAGTGAAAACTTCTTTTTGGCAAGGCCGTGTCAGAGGAAATACAATCTCGTTCAAGAACTTTTCATTCCGAAGGAATCCATCATTTAACTGTTTCTGGAAGTACGCAGACTTGGAGTTGCGGGAACTCCTGGAAAGATGCTCTGGGTAACACCAGGAATTTTTCTTAGAAAGGGAGTGAGGGGAGTCGTGGGTCAATTAGGAATTATTGATACACGAATTATGTGTAATGTGTGGGTTATTTACGTATAATATGTACCACGTAAATATTCTTAATCTGGTGACTCGACTGGACATATAGTGGAAATGGTGCGGGATCGCACTCATAGTGGTACAGAAACATCGATTATCATATCATACAGCCAACGACTACCAACGGGGGTGTGTGTATATACCCATGAGCATGGTAACTGATGCGGCCGTGAACGACACAGGAGTAACCCATCGCTCGACACAGCTTAAATAATGGTTTCGAATGAGGACCTGTGTCCGCACCAACCTCTGAAGACCTGGAGGACAAGCAGAGTCCAAGCTTGTGACTCGACAACGAGTTGGTAGCGAGGTGACAGACGTGCTGGTGTTTTCCTTGGCAACTGTTCCCTCCCACCAGCGTGAGGCAGCCCCGGGGCCGTGAGCCGTCTTGGTTCGTTGTGACTCTCGCACGCGACACCTTGTGATATGCAAATGCACGCTTCCGCATTCTCCATACGGAATTTCCCGCTGTCAGGTAAATTGTGTGAGGCAAGCGAGGTGCGGTGTGTGTGATGGGCTGGGACACTGGTCTGCGCGAGAATAATGGCGCCGTCTGATGGGAAGTTGACATTGTAGGTTAAAGATAATTTAGGGATGTTTGGTGAAGCGCTGGGAGACGCTCAGGGAGGGAGAGAGTGAGTTAGACTGTACCAAACTGGCTACCTACGGGTACCTTCCAATGTTTTGCCATCAGGCAGAGCTAGCGCGTACCGATCGCCGCATTTCCTGCTCGATTGACAGTATTCCTCTTTGTTGCCACGACCGTATAATAATCATCGATCCTGGGCTCATCTCGAACTGTTTTGAGCCTTTTATTAAGGTTTCTCTTGAATGTCTGTTTGTTTATACCATGTAGATTAATGTTTGCCCTTGGCAGCGTTCATATATCCTTTCCCTTATTTTCGCTGGGCTGTCGCAACTATTTATTTGATGATCTTTTAATATATTGCGAGTGGTGTAGCGGTTAGCGTTGCTGACCGTGACGCATTCACGGGCCGCACAAGGTCTAGTACATAGGTTCGAGTCCTGGTTGAGGCAGTCGGTCTACAGTCAACCCAGCTGTTCATCCACCCATGGGGGAGTTGGTCGATAAAATGGGTGCCTGGCTCAGGCTAGGGTATATATATATATATATATATATATATATATATATATATATATATATATATGCCGAACTGCGTCTGTGTGACAATCAAATACTCATAAGCATACAGCAACCTCTCAACCTTCACTTGAAAGCCCCCATATATATATATATATATATATATATATATATATATATATATATATATATATATATATATATATGTACGTGTAGGAAGAGAGGAAAGTGATTGGTTCTCAGTGAATGTAGGTTTGCGGCAGGGGTGTGTGATGTCTCCATGGTTGTTTAATTTGTTTATGGATGGGGTTGTTAGGGAGGTGAATGCAAGAGTTTTGGAAAGAGGGGCAAGTATGAAGTCTGTTGGAGATGAGAGAGCTTGGGAAGTGAGTCAGTTGTTGTTCGCTGATGATATAGCGCTGGTGGCTGATTCATGTGAGAAACTGCAGAAGCTGGTGACTGAGTTTGGTAAAGTGTGTGAAAGAAGAAAGTTAAGAGTAAATGTGAATAAGAGCAAGGTTATTAGGTACAGTAGGGTTGAGGGTCAAGTCAATTGGGAGGTGAGTTTGAATGGAGAAAAACTGGAGGAAGTGAAGTGTTTTAGATATCTGGGAGTGGATCTGGCAGCGGATGGAACCATGGAAGCGGAAGTGGATCATAGGGTGGGGGAGGGGGCGAAAATTCTGGGAGCCTTGAAGAATGTGTGGAAGTCGAGAACATTATCTCGGAAAGCAAAAATGGGTATGTTTGAAGGAATAGTGGTTCCAACAATGTTGTATGGTTGCGAGGCGTGGGCTATGGATAGAGTTGTGCGCAGGAGGATGGATGTGCTGGAAATGAGATGTTTGAGGACAATGTGTGGTGTGAGGTGGTTTGATCGAGTAAGTAACGTAAGGGTAAGAGAGATGTGTGGAAATAAAAAGAGCGTGGTTGAGAGAGCAGAAGAGGGTGTTTTGAAATGGTTCGGGCACATGGAGAGAATGAGTGAGGAAAGATTGACCAAGAGAATATATGTGTCGGAGGTGGAGGGAACGAGGAGAAGAGGGAGACCAAATTGGAGGTGGAAAGATGGAGTGAAAAAGATTTTGTGTGATCGGGGCCTGAACATGCAGGAGGGTGAAAGGAGGGCAAGGAATAGAGTGAGTTGGAGCGATGTGGTATACCGGGGTTGACGTGCTGTCAGTGGATTGAATCAAGGCATGTGAAGCGTCTGGGGTAAACCATGGAAAGCTGTGTAGGTATGTATATTTGCGTGTGTGGACGTATGTATATACATGTGTATGGGGGTGGGTTGGGCCATTTCTTTCGTCTGTTTCCTTGCGCTACCTCGCAAACGCGGGAGACAGCGACAAAGCAAAAAAAAAAAAAAAAAAAATATATATATAAGAAATGTAGATATTGTCGTCCCCCATATATTCACATTTAATAAGAGGATTTTCGTGGTTCTGAGAGGAGGACCCAAGAGAAGCAAACATCTTTAGCTTGACGCGGTCCCTAAAACTCTGCTATAATGCCGTAGGGGTTTTTCTCTCGTAATAGGCTTATGGATTCCCAGACTTTTATTTTGTATTCCTGAATATTCCTGTCTCTTTCTTTCCCGCCTCCTTTTTTTCTATCTCGTTTTCCTTCCTTTTCTCTCCTTTTTTTTTCCTCTCGTCTGGTCATTCATCCATTCATCTTCTTTCTTCTGAAGTCAGCGGAGGGGCGCTCAATCGAGCGAGAACATTATGGTACTTCTTGGTGAACTGCTGCCGTTGATACTGCTGTGTCCGCTAGACTCCCGGGGTTATATCCACAGCCATCAAGATACTCCTCCAATCATACCCACCCAAGGGGAAATACAGCCTTACGACCAGCTTGCCCAAGAACCATAAGGAATGCACCATAATATGAGGGCTTTAGCCCTTAGCCATCCGTCCATTCTGAAAGCCCAGGCCAGCGACGAACGTTGGAGACCCTATTCGCTATTCAGAGCGACTCCCTGTAATTTTTTTCTCCTTTTTAATCTTTTATTGCCTTTAATTTGGGTCATGTGGCAGGTAAGGATCGCTTAATTGGCCCCTGTTGGCCGTGTCAGTGATGTGTGCCGATAGAGGAGAATATGAGCTGGGAAGGTCTTTGATGCCGGAGGAGGAAGCGGAGGAAAGGTTTCAAAATTCTCTTCGGGCGTCGAGCTGGTGGAGGCTGCTTCGTGATGGTTGACGTTCAAGACAGTCTTGTGCTGTACCTGTGTGTGTGTGTGTGTGTGTGTGTGTGTGTGTGTGTGTGTGTGTGTGTGTGTTGTGTGCTAGGGAGGAGCGGGGTTGTCAACATCCCCCGCTCGATATGCAGTGCTGCAGCTGGTGAATGGGAGACGTAAAGGCGAGAGACAGGGTAGTGGAGAGAGAGAGAGAGAGAGAGAGAGAGAGAGAGAGAGAGAGAGAGAGAGAGAGAGAGAGAGAGAGAGAGAGAGAGAGAGAATCAGGGAGGAGAAAGAGGGACAGACAGAGGAAGACATGAAAGAGACAGAGATAGACAAAGGGAGGGAGTGGAAACAAAGAGAAGGAGAGGCACAGCGAAGAGAGAGACAAACAGAATGGAGATATGAGAATAGAGAGAGAGAGAGAGAGAGAGAGAGAGAGAGAGAGAGAGAGAGAGAGAGAGAGAGAGAGAGAGAGAGATCAGGGAGGAGAAAGAGGGACAGACAGAGGAAGACATGAAAGAGACAGACAAAGGGAGCCAGTGGAAACAAAGAGAAGGAGAGGCACAGCGAAGAGAGACACAAACAGGAGCGAGATATGAGAGAGAGAGAGAGAGAGAGAGAGAGAGAGAGAGAGAGAGAGAGAGAGAGAGAGAGAGAGAGAGAGAGAGAAGCATGGACAGGGACATAAAGAGAGAAGACATAACGGTGACATGTTCTAAGGCGGTTTCAAGTCGGGATGGTATTTACCGTAAACAGGGTTTTATCCTCTGTTAGAAGATTGTAAAAAAATGTTGTAAATGTTAAAGTTGTTGTCTTTTTACATCCTTACAGCCTACTTACCTACTTATAATTTCATAAACTTTCTAAACTTTTTGAGTACATGTAGACAAAGCATTTTACTGATAGAGTGGGTGAAGACTACATGACCAGGGGTAGGTGGAGGCAAGTGTACCTGTCAGAAAGGGCGGAAGTGTACAGTGTTAGTTGCACCTGTGCAATACGAAGCGAGTTAACGTAAGACTTACGTATTCTGTGTATCAGGGTTCTTGTTTGTACACATATAGGCATTGTGATTAGGAGTGAAGTACACCCTATGTGTACAGTGTATGAGCTCACATCATTGGGCAATTACTTTATATATACGCATACATATTGTGTATATCACTTGTGTGTACGTGTGTATTAGGACCAGGAAATAGTGTACAGATGGTGCACTGGGCCAGTTCTTAACACAGACAGTACAATAGGTCAAAAGTACATTACATATGGGACGTACATTTACAGAGTATGTTGGCACTGGGCATAAGTACATCAGCTGTCTACATTCACATCTCAGGGCATGACAAAAAAAAAAAAATTGGAATACAGGACGTAATTGAATTAAGTCTACATACCAAAATAACGTATGGCTCTACCACTATATGGCAACTTTACTACAGTTTCCATCACATGTTATCCCGCCACCACAATTACCCAGCTCTCAACAGTGGTAATGGTACTTTGGCCCACTATCGCATGGTACCCGAACCCATCACTCATCCTTTGCTACGCCCCGTGTGGGTTTACCTCATGCTTACCCGCTCCTTACACCTGTTCTATGTTACCCACTCACGCATCACCCCTGAAACTCCTCGTATGTTACTTTGATACCTCCTCATCCATACCTATATTGTATGTTACCTCCCTCAACTCTCCCCCAACTCTATTCTCCCTATACCTGATATACTGTTATCCCCCAATAACCACTCCCTCTTATACCTAATATGTTATCGCATCATACTCGTTTCTCACTATAACCGGAGTATGTCACCACGTCATGATCCATCTGGTACACACTCTCACTCACTCACTCCTCATACCTCCTCATACTCACTCCTCCTCCTTATACCTTATATGTTACTCCCTCATACTCCCTCCTCCTCCTCCTTATACCTAGTGTGTTACCCCGTCACACTCGGTCTTGCCTATATACACCTAGCCAGCGAGGGAGGACCAGGCCTAGCCCGCCGCGCGCCTGTGGCTCGTGGGAGGTCGATGGAGTGACAGTCATCCACCACTTAGGCTGACGACACAGGTTGACTGGCCTGGCGCGCCTCTCCTTCCCCTCTTGTGTCTACTGTTCCCAACCAACAGTCTTGCTCGAGGCATTGCCCTCGACCCCATCTTGGTGCTCGAGGCATTGCTCTCGACCCCATCTTGGTGCTCGAGGCATTGCTCTCGACCCCATCTTGGTGCTCGAGGCATTGCTCTCGACCCCATCTTGGTGCTCGAGGCATTGCTCTCGACCCCATCTTGGTGCTCGAGGCATTGCCCTCGACCCCATCTTGGTGCTCGAGGCATTGCTCTCGACCCCATCTTGGTGCTCGAGGCATTGCCCTCGACTCCATCTTGGTGCTCGAGGCATTGCCCTCGACCCCATCTTGGTGCTCGAGGCATTGCTCTCGACCCCATCTTGGTGCTCGAA
>NC_092244.1:29235070-29257570 GCF_036320965.1 Panulirus ornatus | reverse complement strand
CTCTCTCTTTCTCTCTCTCTCTCTCTCTCTCTCTCTCTCTCTCTCTCTCTCTCTCTCTCTCTCTCTCTCTGACACAAGTGGGAGGCTTTCGGTGTTTATATTTCTCCTCAAGAGGCTATGGTGGGATATTTCCCCCCCCCCCACACACACACCCCCACACCCCCTTTATCCCCTGATGCAAGTGGGCCCCCCCAGTGGTTCCCCCTTTTTAAAGTTTGTGTCGTGTATGTGGAAAGACATTTAATTTTGATGAGCTTTATATTTTCATGATGTTTATTATTTTTTGGTTCTCCTATGTCCCAGGGAGAACGCTTACTGCCCACGTATGTCGTGGGCGTAGGCGACTTGGACGCGCCAGACGGAAGGCAGGTGCAGTGGTGAGGGAGGAGGGGTTAGAACTTTGAACCCTCCCCTCCTGTAGTATTACTTGACATGAGACGGAAGCGAGGAAAGAGCCAAGTGAGGATTCTCTCTCTCTCTCTCTCTCTCTCTCTCTCTCTCTCTCTCTCTCTCTCTCTCTCTCCCTCTCTCTCTCTCTCTCTCTCTCTCTCTCTCTCTCTCTCTCTCTTTCTCTCTCTTATGGTTCAGTGGTATTTCTCTTCCTGACGCTACCTCGCTCGGGGTGAGAAATGGCGAATGGGAATACGATGACACATTTCAGAATTGTCTTACGATTATATATATTTCTGATGAATTTCCATCTACTTCGTCTCGTTACTGAAATGGATGAGTCCATCTTTTTCTTCTACATGTTCGGTATTGAACGATTCTCACTAACTATTAATGTAATTTTGTACATTTTTTTTTTCATTCTTATCAATTTTCAGTCCATCTTTCTCCTGGGGGAGATAACTCGCGATATCTCCTTTATCTTCTGTTGCAACTTAACCAGATATTCTCTGCGTTTTACCTACGACAAGAGAGACGTTGCCAGGAGGCGACACTGCCACGAGAGAGAGAGAGAGAGAGAGAGAGAGAGAGAGAGAGAGAGAGAGAGAGAGAGAGAGAGAGAGAGAGAGACCTAGTTTTATTCCAGATCCCATTTTACTTTGGTTCATGGTTTATATGACATGCTTCGCTTGCTTATAATCACCCAGCATAATAGTCTAATCACCGGGACCTTCTCCCATCAGTTTTCCCTCAAAGCATGCAACACACGTAAGCAATATTTAAATTAGGAAGCTTTTTAAAAAAAAAACTCAAAAAATAGTAACTAGAACTTTTTTCCTTTACTTGTCCATTTTTGGATCAATATTGCATCCTATTGCTAATCATATCTTCTTTGAGTAATGATGATCATGTATGACCAATAATATCTTATGTGAGTAATATGGACCATGTGTACGTGGTTGATCGATGTGTGACATGAACATTGAGTGCATTTGCTCAAGTATTTTTCGTAACCCTCATATGTACAGTTACTTATAATCATTTTAAGTACGCCTACCAATCAACATGATTTTGTCATTCTTAGTGTTTTGTACTCTTAATGGCTAACTGTCATCCATCACTCATTTCACCGGGGTTCTAATTTAGCTAACAACACTCGTGTAATTGGTTCCAATTTCCCCAGCCAACACACACACACCATCGTGTAATAGGTCCTTTTCCTTGCAACAACACACTCCAACCTGGTGTAATTGGTTCTGATTACCCTACTGACCCTAACATTATGTAATGGGATCTAATCCCTTCCTTAGTACAATTCAGCATCACGATACGGTTCTAATTCCCTTCCTAAAACACCCCAGTGTCGCGTGGCAGGTTCTAACTCCCTTCCAGCACGAGCCAATACCGTGTGTTTGGTCATAATCCCCCACACCAACCCCATCTTCAGGTCCTCCTCTTCATGTCTTACTTCGTGAACTTACCTCAGTCACTTCGGCGTCATTTGTCAACCTGTCGGACGTTCGAATCCTCTCTGGATTAGATCGCTGTTCTCTCCTGCAGGAGCGATTCGCTTGGTTTAGCTAATGAGCCTCCCAGGTTGTTGTACCCAGTGTATGTTTAGCCTGTTCTTGCCTCCGTATGCCCCATGTTATGTGCCCTTCACCCATACCATCATAGAAAACGATTTGTGTGTATGTATGACTTAAGGAAAATAGAGCCTAAGTGTATACATAAAAGAATTGAATCCTATATGTATGTATACTTTAGGAAAGTAGAGGCTATGTGTATACATACTTAAAAGAATTGAATCCTATGTGTATATATACTTTAGGAAAGTAGAGGCTATGTGTATACATACTTAAAAGAATTGAATCCTATGTGTATGTATACTTTAGGAAAGTAGAGGCTATGTGTATACATACTGAAAAGAATTGAATCCTATGTGTATGTATACTTTAGGAAAGTAGAGGGTATTCATTGAAAGTTCAAGTGATTAGAAGTTCCTCCTACTTAAGGTAAGGTCATATAGTGTGCGCAGGTTAGGCAATGAGGCACATTTGATTAACAGTGTCGTTTCCTCCACCTCCACGTCCCGTTGACAGTATTCATGTGTCTCCTCCGCTGGGCACTTCTTATGCAAGACACGAACCCTAATTTCATCAAATTAGTCGACCTTCTCCTCCAGTTCATTATTTCCTCACATTTCACCGTCTCCCATCTCTAGGATAGATTCCCAATTCTCTCCCCGAGGTTACACATGTTTTCCCCTCACGATTCTATTATTTTTCCTGGACTTACAGATGTTTCCCCCATTCCCTGGGCTTACAGATGTTTCCCCCATTCCCTGGGCTTACAGATATTTCCCCCATTCCCTGGGCTTACATCTAGATTTTCCCCCCATTCCGTGGGCTTACAGATGTTTCCCCCATTTCGTGGGCTTGCAGATGTTTCCCCATTCCCTGGGCTTACAGATGTTCCCCCATTCCCTGGGCTTACAGATGTTTCCCCCATTCCCTGGGCTTGCAGATGTTTCCCCATTCCCTGGGCTTACAGATGTTCCCCCATTCCCTGGGCTTACAGATGTTTCCCCCATTCCCTGGGCTTACAGATGTTTCCCCCATTCCCTGGGCTTACAGATGTTTCCCCCATTCCCTGGGCTTACAGATGTTTCCCACACTTCGTGGGCTTACAGATGTTTCTCCCATTCCCTGGGCTTACAGATGTTTCCCCCATTTCGTGGGCTTACAGATGTTTCCCCCATTCCCTGGGTTTACAGATGTTTCCCCCATTCCCTGGGCTTACAGATGTTTCCCCCATTCCCTGGGCTTACAGATGTTTCCCCCATTCCCTGGGCTTACAGATGTTTCTCCCATTTCGTGGGCTTACAGATGTTTCCCCCATTCCCTGGGCTCACAGATGTTTCCCCATTCCCTGGGCTTACAGATGTTTCCCCCATTCCCTGGGCTTACAGATGTTCCCCCATTCCCTAGGCTTACAGATGTTTCCCCCATTTCCTAGGCTTACAGATGTTTCCCCCATTCCCTGGGCTTACAGATGTTTCCCCCATTCCCTGGGCTTACAGATGTTTCCCCCATTCCCTGGGTTTACAGATGTTTCCCACACTTCGTGGGCTTACAGATGTTTCCCCCATTCCCTGGGCTTACAGATGTTTCCCCCATTTCGTGGGCTTACAGATGTTTCCCCCATTCCCTGGGTTTACAGATGTTTCCCCCATTCCCTGGGCTTACAGATGTTTCCCCCATTCCCTGGGCTTACAGATGTTTTCCCCATTCCCTGGGATTACAGATGTTTCTCCCATTTCGTGGGCTTGCAGATGTTTCCCCCATTCCCTGGGCTTACAGATGTTCCCCCATTCCCTGGGCTTACAGATGTTTCCCCCATTCCCTGGGCTTACAGATGTTTCCCCCATTCCCTGGGCTTACAGATGTTTCCCCCATTCCCTGGGCTTACAGATGTTTCCCCCATTCCCTGGGCTTACAGATGTTTCCCCATTCCCTGGGTTTACAGATGTTTCCCCCATTCCCTGGGCTTACAGATGTTTCCCCCATTCCCTGGGCTTACAGATGTTTCCCCCATTCCCTGGGCTTGCAGATGTTTCCCCATTCCCTGGGTTTACAGATTTTTCCCCCATTCCCTGGGCTTACAGATGTTTCCCCCATTCCCTGGGCTTACAGATGTTTTTCCCCGTGAGATTCTTTGCCCCAAGACTACAGATGTTTTTCCCAATACTATTCTGTTTTCCCCTCCCGAGCTTAGAGATGTTTTTCCACGAGCTTACAGATGTTTTCCCCCAAACAAGTCTATTTTCCACGAGCTTACAGGTATTTTTTCCCCCAAACAAGTCTATTTTCCACGAGCTTACAGATGTTTTCCCCCAAAAAGTCTATTTTCCACGAGCTTACAGATATTTTTTCCCCCAAACAATTCTATATTCCCCGAGCTTACAGATGTTTTCCCCCTACACAGTTCTGTTTTCCCCTCGTGTACTATTCTTCCTTTGTCGTGTTATGTATGTAATATGGTAGGCTTCATCTCCAGGAGTCGTCCTTTTTTCCAATTTTCTTTCGTTTATTTTCATATAACTCTGAGTCTACCGTTTTCTTCTGGTTTTCTCATCTTCTTTTGGCTTCTCTTGCATAGCCTTCCTTCCTTCCTTCCTTCCTTCCTTCATTACGTTATTCTTTCTTCTGTTTCTCTTGGCGGGATGAAAGAAGCGCCCGTGTCCCGACCCACTTTATCCCCAACGTACCCACATCAGACCCACTGAACTCCTCTGTAATTGTTTAACCTTTTAAGTTCTGTGAGGCGTTACCTCAACTCTTGAGACACCTGAGTGTGTACACCGCCTCACTACTACCCATCCAACCCCATCCGTGTCCCACCTACACCTGCCCTCCAGCAGGTCTGCCCACCTGACAACCACAGCTCTCCCACCAATGGCCCGGTGCTGGTACTGTTTCATGAAACACACACACACACACACACACACACACACACACACACACACTGACTGTCATTGAGATCGGGGTTGAGCCCACATTGGTTCCAATCCTGGGCACTGCAATCGATCCACAGCCGATCCCAGGTGTTCTTCATCCTCTCCTCGGGGCTGGTCGATGAATAGGCGCTTGGCTTAGGGTAGGGTGTGTGTGTGTATGTGTGAGTCCACTCACACAAAGAAGTAAAGCCATGGTTCATATATATATGAGGTTAGGGGACGGTGCAATACGAATGTAAAACTCCGGCCCCCCGGAACATACGAATAGTAATTACACACACAAGCACACAAAGGGACATACAAGCTTTGATTGATAACTTGGCGTTGCATGGATAACATCAGGAAGAAGGGAACACACCAGTCCGTGAAACACAGTGAGGAACATTGTATAGAATAAGAGAGACTGAGAGAGAGAGAGAGAGAGAGAGAGAGAGAGAGAGAGAGAGAGAGAGAGAGAGAGAGAGAGAGGCACAGTGGCACCGTGTTGATGGGACGTGTGTGATAGTGAGGCTAGGTAAGCTAACTAGTAACTCGTAGACCTGGGTGTGAGGAGACACTGCAGGGAACTGATACTAGCAATGGCAGGGAGAGCTGTGAACGACACTAGGGTAATCATAGGAGGGAACGGATATAGCAAGGGAGACTCGAATAGGGAAAAGGGAAGAGTTGCAGTAGACAAGAAGTTACAGAAAATGTTGTCCTGACAGAGACGTTTTCTATTCTTTTGTTATGAAAAAGAAAAGTCTTTCTCTCAGTGATCTTTCAGGAAGGAAACTGGGGCTAAAGGACGAGACGTATGGTTTCCCACAAGAGCTGCCACCACATCTCCACAGGTGTAGCAGAACTATGTGTCCAGCTGCTCACAAAATCAGTGAATTCAGCAGTAACTCTACATGATATGCATGTGAACATTTCATCCATAAAGGCGTGTTTGACCCCAGATGATTGAAAGATCACATCATTCTAATCTCATGTCATTACTTCACTTGTCATATCATTTGCCACTTGATCATCTTGGCCCATGGTCTTGGATGCACTTTATAATCTCTTTTGCACCACCAGCCAGAGAGACGGGGTTTCGACTCCACACCAAACCGAATGCGCTTCAGGACGAAACGAAAATCTCAAAGGAACTTTTCTGTGTGGGAGGACGACCTTATATTTTACCATTTCTCGCTTCGAATTCATAACTTGAGTTTCAGAGGCCAGAAAACCCCCCCCACAATACATTGTCATTCCCCATGTAACCCATTACTGAAACGTCAGAGAGCACAGCGCCATCCATTAACTCTCTAGGCTATTAATCTCGCAGCTGTGCTCGAACGACAGTTAGCAGCTGTTAGGGGCTGGTCGCCCACGACCTCAAAACCCATAGCCGCCCGTCAGCAGCTGTGTTGTCAGCTTGCACACAGAGTTTAGTCAAAGACGCACCTTGACTGGTGGAGGGCGAGACGCCTTCTTCAAGTAAACCCGAATTCGTTTTCGCTTTCAAATGTCTCTTGTGGTTCGGCGTGATGCCGGGTCAGGTATTCGCCGTTCGATGTTCTTTGGTGTGAATCTGATTTCGTATTTCGTTCGGGAAATATTCGATATTCTGAACGGTGACTCTGATTCCTGCTTCGTCAGTGGAGTATTCGATGTTCGATATTCTATGACTCTTGATATTCGCTTCCTTCTCCTCCTGTAGGGTTTGTTATGTCGTATTTCTGACTTTTCTCTCTTCTGAAAATGTCTCGCTTTATTTTGACCACTTGTTCTTATTCTTTGAATTTAGTTATCCTCTGGAACATGATGAGTCATCTGTGTTCTTAATGTTCTGTGTCATGTGAAACATAATTTGTCTTTTTCATTTTCGTTTTGTTTTTTTAGAATCCGTTTTCTTTATTTTCTGGATGTTTTTCCCATCCTCTAATTACCTTTAATCCATATTCTTATTTTCTTCCTTGCACGTGAATTTTTTCCCCCTTTTTGAACGTCATATTACCTTCATCTTACACTTTTTTTTCCCTCTTCAATGTTTTTCCCTTTCTTTCTTCTAAGATGTTTTCTTTCCCTGCTTTGGTGCCTTTTCTTTTGCAAATAAAGATTTTCCCCTTTTCCTAATACTTTTTTTTTTGTTTTTAGTCAGTCTTTTGTTTGACATATTTCTTTACGTAGATAATTTAATCAAATATTCTATCTTTACGTGATTGTTAATATCAGTCAGATATTCTAGCCTTCGTATTTATTTCAGCTTTCATAATTACGTTATCTCTAACATGTTCTTAAGTTACATTGAATTTTGAATGGTTTAGAATTAGAACGCTGTTATTTACCCATAGAAATTTGGCTGCGTGTTGACCATTAAGCTTTGCGTCGTTTGATTCCTATGATGACGCAAAGCTTGAGTCGCATTATGCAGTCATCTTCCTGTATATTCAAATGAGGGAAATGGAAACGAGTGTCTTTGGCTCCAAAAATCCCGGTGACGCGTTTCGCTAAGACTTTTGTGGTCTGCAAGAATTTTTTCAGGTCAAGGTATTTTTTTCTTTTGTGTGTGTGTGTGTGTGTGTGTGTGTGTGTGTGTGTGTGTGTGTTACATAGACCGTGGACTGATAACTGGACTGGAATTAAACGTAATGACAAACTGTACGCCAGTTTAATACACTTCAGTAGTGCTTCCTCAAGCCGGTAGATGTCAGTCTACGGTGGATGGAATGTCTTCTGCAACTTTTCTTAGAAAAGTAATTGGCGGAGCATGTAATTAGGCACATATTATTATTTCCATTTCTGCTGCAATATCTTACCAGGGTATGACTGGCAGTATTAGCCCCCTTGCGGTCATAAATTTGCAAAAATAGGATATAGCATTACGTGTAATTTCAAAAAATTAAAAAGGAGCAAGAAACTAATTACATTTATTTATGAAGGACAAAGTCCTGGTCGAAATACGACACTTGTAATAATCTTTTACGAGAGTTTAGAATATGTCATTGAGTGTACACGTGGTATCGCCAGCAATGTTGGAACAAAACATGCTTTTGTGAGCCAGGGTTGGGAAATAATAGACTTCGCTGTGGTAGACGCCCGCCTTCACGACACATTTAAGTTTCCTCCTAAGCCGAGTACGAATATTTCGCTTCCCTTTTTTTTTTTTTCTCTCTCTTTTAACAAACGACATTTTCAGATGGAAATAGCGTCATATGATAAGATGATATTTCTAAATGGCTTCTCCCAGCGGCGCCTCCTGGCAAGGGTGACTTTAATCTTACGGCATGACACAGGGCAGAGGTGAGGCCCTAAGTTGTATCACACTGTAGTATAAGGGGCGAGAGTCCTACATTCGTTGGCCTTAAGACCCCACTTTATTTGTATAGTATGAGGACTGAATTCTACTCTCGAAGGATCTCTTTATTTGTATAGAATGAGGCGAAAATCCTACGTTAGTGTGACCCTATTTCTTAAACCTATGTTATTATCATCGTGTGAAGTGAATTCTACATTCGTTGGACTTAAACCCTCTTCATACGTACAGTATGAGCAAATAAACCTAAATCCATAGGATTCTATATCTTGAATCCTCCTTATTTGTACAGCATGATTGAATCCTACATTCATGGGACCCTGCTTCTTAAACCCTCTATATTTGTACAGTATGAGGAGTGAATCCTACATTCATGGGACCCTGCTTCTTAAACCCTCTATATTTGTACAGTATGAGGAGTGAATCCTACATTCGTAGGATCCTATTCCTTAAACCCTTTTTATTCGTACAAGTAGTGAATTCTCACCTTCGTGGGAGCCTTATAGGCCAAACCTTCAACAAACATGGTAACACGAATATAGGACTTCTACGTCCCTCGTAGCTGAGTTTGGAGAGCGCGATGCTTACTCTCAGCTGATCTCAATAGCTCATCTCGTACAGCAGGAACGAGTTGGGGAAGGGGGAGTCGACAGGGGTCGTAAAATACCTTTTATGTGATCTGGAACACCTGGATGTGTGTGTGTGGGGAGAGAGAGGGAGGAGAGAGAGAGCCCATTGCTCACATGGGAAGAAAGGGACTGTCCAACCTTCCTTTGGGGGGGTACGGTTGGCGCTCCTCTAGAGGGGCTGCTGCCTTTGGCCCTCATCTCGTATTTGCAGTGGACAGGAGGAGGCTCTGTTGACTGTGAGGTGCCGGGGAAAGCATAACTCAGACTGACACATCACGAGGCAACGTAACCCTCACATATCTTTTATAATGGAGGGAAAAACCGTATTTCCGGCGGTGGTTGGGGGGGGGGAAAAAAAAGTTTTCTGTCACCGTGAATGTTGGAAAACGAGGAAAATTTCTATTAATTTTTTCTTACCCCCTTTTTTTTTTTTTTGTTTTCGTCTACGCGTCCTTAAAATTCCCGGGTGTTGTGGAGTTTAGCAGTTGTTGAAATACATCTGGGTTTATTTAATGTTGTATTTGTCGCTGTGTTTTTGTGTTTTGACCAACTAAAGTGAACGGAACTAATAATGCGTGTCTGTGAAAATTGCATTGGATTTTTTTTTTCTAGGAGATTATTTTTGGTATTATTATACATTGAAAAAGAATATCTCGAATTTTATTTATTATCATGTGAAAATTGCTTGGATAGATGTTGAATTGTTTCCTTGAAAAGTGAAGTTAATGTTGCACTATTTCATGCCACGCAGCGGATGCGGTAGACTATCGTAATGATGTGTATGTATGAGATACGATAGACTATCGTAATGATCTGTATGTCTGAGATACGATAGACTATCGTAATGTTCTGTATGTATGAGATACGATAGACTATCGTAATGATCTATATGTATGAGATACGATAGACTATCGTAATGATCTGTATGTCTGAGATACGATAGACTATCGTAATGATCTGTATGTATGAGATACGACAGATTATCGTAATGATCTGCATGTCTAAGATACGACAGATTATCGTAATGATCTGTATGTCTGAGATACGACACACTATCGTAATGATGTGTGTGTCTAATAATCTCGAGTGATAGATGTTGTATGATCAGTGTCGACTTGAAGCTTATCTGAGCCAAGCTGTTGTTGAGTCGTAATATGTCCGACTGCTCATTGACGACCATGAGGGCGTTTTATGTTTCACATGTTTCACATTTATGCTTCGAACTGCGTTTGAGTGTGTCAGTGAAGCGTTTCGAATCACGAATTTAGAATCTTTAAGGACAGTGTCGAGGTTTGGCAGTTGTGGGTCGACATCTCTACGGGTGAGGGAACACAGCGGCTCCTCAACACCAGTTTTATATGAGTCCCATCGACGCCAGCAGCTCAAGGCCTCACATACCAAAGTGTACGTTTCCCACCTTTGTCAAGTGGGGCGCAACACTGTGCTCTTGTGTGACCTTCCCGCTCTGTTTACATGTGGTGATGATGGTTGACGACTCTGTGTGTGTGTGTGTGTGTGTTTGGGGAGAGAGAGAGAGAGAGAGAGAGAGAGAGAGAGAGAGAGAGAGAGAGAGAGAGAGAGAGAGAGAGAGAGCAGCCTACACACACACACACACACACACACACACACACACACACACACAAGCTAAATAGTCTCTGGGCCTTTTGTGCGCACCCTACATCCTCTTTAGCCACACCGCCCACCGGATAGATAAGAGTGCTCCGTAGCTATGCCGCGTTTAGCTTAATGCAACACTGGGTTGTTAGTTAGAATTCTTATAACTGCATACAGGGAGGAAGTAAGAGATCGGCTTAAAGCAGGTAGACGAGTGTGAACGAGCGCTGGTAGATCCATTTTCCATCCTAGTATAACATGTATACGAAGGTGTTATCAAGATCTTCACAAGGTGTTGTTAAGTGCTAGAATCAGACTAGGTTAAAGCTATTACCGGCCCTTTGGCCTGTCTGGAGATCTTAATCATGTCAGTTGGTTGAAGTCTGCGGTCAGAGATATGGCCACACACCAGAACATTATGTCCTGGACTGTAAAAGAGATAGAGCCTTTACTGTTAGCTCGAAACAAACCTTGCAAGAAGAAGTGGCCCAACTCAGTGTTGATAACATTCCTTAAGTTCTGGTAGTATATCTACTTTTTGCATGGAGTAGATAAGTGTACACAATAAAGATTGTGAAGTTATGCACGATTTTTCACAGTTAACGAGCCACTGGGATCTGCCAAAGACCCCTCGTGACCTGTGTTAATCCTTTTGCGCTGCCGCTCAAAGGATGAGTATGAGCGGTACAGTAAAGTAGGCGGTGATGGAGGCGAAATTGAGTCCTCTGAGTCCTCTAAGCTGACCAGGATTTATCCTTTATTCGCAGGGGTTTTGATCGCTGTGTCGGTGGCAGGAAGTCGTGTATGTATCAGAGTTGTTCTGTTCGAGTAAAAGGAAGGGATATGATGTCTGACTGACCTGCTCTATGGCTTTCCGTTCGTTTGAGTGGAATTAACTAAGCTGGATTAGCTCAGTCTGGATTACCGTGTGTGTGTGTGTGTGTGTGTGTGTGTGTGTGTGTGTGTGGGTGTGTGTGCGTTTTTTTTTTGACGTTTGATCGACTGCGTTGGGGAGAATGGACTACAAAGAGACCAGGAGCCCGAGCCAAACTGAACCTGACGAATCTTTAACACGAGGTGAATGTCATTTGGTCAACAGTGGACGCTGTGTAAGATCTTAGTTTTGATCAACTCGCTTCTTCTGCTGTTGGCCATTTCAGGGACATGAGGTCACAGGGTCACTGTGGCGTTGCTTGTGACCCCTCTGTGACCTCCCGCTGCCAGAGGGATCCTTCCTTTTTCAGCTGTAAAGGATCTTCGTTCGTCTTTATTGGTCACTATGAGATGAGTGAATTACGTGTTTGCCACGTAATAACTTGGATGTGTGATGGTCGTTTAGCTCATACAGACTTTAACTGGTCTGTCTGTGAACTCTTTCAAGAAAATATGTTTGTTCAAGGTGACCTGTGAATGAATCATGCGTTACTGCTTCTCGTTGCCGTGCCACTCCGAAGTCAGAAATGGGTAAGTGGAGGTGACTGAAGGCAAGCGGCCTATCTTCCCCCCATGTTTACATACCAGCCCGATGTTAGCGAGTTTCCACGATTCGGTATGTGACTTGAACTTAGCGATTTATTGTACGCATTAGCAAGTAGGCTGCTCGGTTACTACCTACATTACTTCTTAAACTTTTAGCATTACGCCTCGTCAGGACCAGGGAGCTAATTTAGTTTCAGTGTATCTACATATTTAAGGACGTCTTCCTTGCTCAGCGTCGACCCACATCATAAGACATCACTATTTAAGAGCCAGGCAGTCGGTGAGATCACATGTGGGGCTTAAAGAGCAGATGTCACCTGTAACATCTCAGGCGAGAGTTCCTTTGAGAATTCTTTTTTTCAGAACAGCAGTTAAAACCGGTAAAGAAAACGACACTTTTTTTTTCCCAATCGTTTGGTTAATAGGATTTAGAGGCTTGGGGGGGAAAAAAAGAAGAGAATTCTAGTTTGATAATACATTTTTTTTAAAGGAAACAAAAGGGTTTTTTATGCAGTACAGTGAATGGGACATAGCATGGAGTATCAAGGCGTGGAGCGTACAGTACAAGGACGTACGCGGATAACAGTTAAATTGTTTATGATTCATTTTTACCCCCGCAAGAGCAGACAATTTAGCGTTTGTATCTACCCATCCTTGTGGTCGGTGGCTTAGAATAAGACACGGAGTGGACGAGAGGTCCAGGGACTGTGAACGAGGGACAGGGATGTATGAACTCGTTGTCAGGACCGAGCAACAGTGAATAAATTACGTGTGTTACGTCGCGGGTGAACGGTCCACAAAGGCTGTGCAACAATGACTGGATTATATGATATAGTGTATAATATATATTATATGTATATATATGTATAAACTATTTACATTACGGAAATTCGGGATACTTTACACGTACCTAAAATAGACCATTATCACGGATGGAATACATTCACATATTTTGTGTTGTTCGGTTGGAAGTTATCTCTGAATTCACAAATTTTTAAATGATAGTCGTGTTGGTCCTGTTGTGAAGTGTGAGAATGATTCTGACTCTACGTACATCATTGTCAGTTCATTGCCTACAGGAGAGGCAGGCTCTGGTGAGTTGTACATGAACAGCAATATCGAGGCGTTTACTGATTCTGTTACTGGAACTTTGTATATCATCAAGTTCCTCTTTCATGGTATTATGAAAGGAGATGAACCAGTTTGTCTTGTTATCAATTGCTCTTGAGACCACAAGATTTTGATCAGATTCTTCCTCTATGACTGTGTTTAGATTGTTCACAAACAGTCCCAAGCTATAGTTAGATAGGTCCTCAAGACGTGGATTTCCTTTAATTCATCAGCTCCATCATGCATTCTGAGCCCAAAGGGTGAAGCAATGTAGTGTAACTTCGGTTTAGCTGTATCATGAGTAATTCTGTAATACCTGTGTCCTACTTCTCATACTAGAATATTACAGTCGTGTTGAAGAGAGTTTAAAGCAGTGAGGACTGAAGGTCAGCTTTGAAGTGGGCTCTGGTGTCCACCAGGGCTCTCGTCCCGTTAGAGAAAGTGGGTGAATGATGCTGATGACATTAGCATAATACAGATATAGTTAATGTTACACTGACCTCAGTGATGTAGCGGTTAGCACTGCTGACCATGACACATTCGCGGACCACCTGAGGTCGTGTACGCGTAGATTCGAATCCAGGTCGCGGCAGTCTGTCCACAGTTTATCCAGCTGTTCATCCTCTTGTAGGTGTTGGTCGACAAGATGGACACGTGGCTTAGGCTAGTGTGTGTGTATATATATATATATATATATATATATATATATATATATATATATATATATATATATATATATATATATATATATTGTAGTTCCTTAACCTGTGGAGCACAGCGTTACGACCCTTACGTACGGTGCCTCGCTTACTAACCTGGACACAAAAGGTTGAGGAGAGAAGGACACGTCGTCATATCCAGTTGGTCTCGCCTTGGTGCTTAAGAGTCCTACCTTCGTGCTCAAGAGCCTTACACCATCGTCTTCAGTCGATCAGGTCAGTTTTCTGATGGAGAAAGTTCTCCAAGCCCAGGTCTTTTCCTTCCCTTGTAGACTGATACTGGCTATATCTTCTGGACGTTATATTCCATCAGTGCCGTCTTAACAGTTGTAGAAGCAATTCAAATTTAAAGAATATTTCTTTAAGAGTTGGATTACGGATATCCTCAGGTGGACAGCGGCCGGATATCCCTAGTTGGATGGCCAATATCCTAAGCTGGATGGCCAGTATCTTAATCTGGACTTCCAGTACCCCGAACTGGATGGCCAATATCTCAAGCTGGATTTCCAGTATCTCAAGCTGGACTTCCAGTACCCCGAGCTGGATGGCAGATATCTCAAGCTGGATGGCCAATATCCTAAGCTGGATGGCCAATATCTCAAGCTGGACTTCCAGTACCCCGAACTGGATGGCAGATATCCTTAGCTGGATGTCCAATATCCTAAGCTGGATGGCTAGTATCTCAAGCTGGACTTCCAGTACCCCGAACTGGATGGCAGATATCCCCAGCTGGATGGCCAGTGTCTCAAGCTGGATGGCCAGTATCTCAAGCTGGATGGCCAGTATCTCAAGCTGGACTTCCAGTACCCCGAACTGGATGGCAGATATCCCCAGCTGGATGGCCAGTATCTCAAGCTGGATGGTGCTTATCCTCGCATTAGACACAGATCACTCGACTTCGAACTGTTGCCTGGGATGTTCATTGTGAGGTCATGACGTGTGTGCTCGGACGACCATCAGGTACACGTCTGAAGCACATTTTGCTCACGTGCAGGTTAGCTTTGTAAGAGTCTCTTCCTTGCCGAGGTGTTGATAAATCACAACCCTCGCGTGTCTTCGGCAGGGGGGTCGTCGGGATGCACAATGAAGTGGCCGTTCTTGCGGGCAAAGATGCCAAAATCAATGATGACCAGGTGTCAAATAATGACCAAATTTAGCCAATGGCATCCCTTCATCATACACACACACACAGGTCCCCACGCCACCCGCCTTATGGTATGAATTACCTTCGACCGAAGATCCATTCGCTAGATCGTCTGTTGGAGGTTTAGAAAATGTTGGGTGAGGAGAAATGATATTTTCGTATAAGACTTCGTAAAGTTGATGTACTCATCCTCGCTCTTCACATCCCTCGTGACTCAGGCATCATGACGCTTAGTCTAGCAGTTATTCTGTCTCATGATTAATGTCCAGGACTCTACAGGCGTGAACTATGAGGCCTCATGGATAACAGACAGATTGTACATAATAAGCGGTGGAGGGTGGAAGCGTCTAGGGCGTGTTCTTGAACTGATGTCATTCATGTGCACAATATTCGTGTTCGTAATGACTTGGTTCGAAAATCGGCAGTAACTTCTTTACTCGAAGCCACTCTTTATGAAGCTGACTGATCTCTCTCTTTTTGGTATAAGGGAATACATTAACCTCTTATGAACTTTAAGTATATATTTCTTTTTGTCATTTTTTTTCCTCAGGTATTAAGATGCCGAGGAACTGATCATGTCCGCGAGAGAACGTGTCGACGTAAAAGTATAAATGATACAAGTGAAAATCAAAAAGTATAAATGATACAAGTGAAGATCAAAAAGTATAGATGATACAAGTGAAGATCAAAAAGTATAAATGATACAAGTGAAGATCAAAAAGTATAAATGATACAAGTGAAGATCAAAAAGTATAAATGATACAAGTGAAGATCAAAAAGTATAAATGATACAAGTGAAGATCAAAAAGTATAAATGATACAAGTGAAGATCAAAAAGTATAAATGATACAGGTGAAGATCAAAAAGTATAAATAATACAAGTGAAGATCAAAAAGTATAAATGATACAAGTGAAGATCAAAAAGTATAAATGATACAAGTGAAGATCAAAAAGTATAAATGACACAAGTGAAGATCAAAAAGTATAAATGATACAAGTGAAGATCAAAAAGTATAAATGATACAAGTGAAGATCAAAAAGTATAAATGATACAAGTGAAGATCAAAAAGTATAAATGATACAAGTGAAGATCAAAAAGTATAAATGATACAAGTGAAGATCAAAGAGTATAAATGATACAAGTGAAGATCAAAAAGTATAAATGATACAAGTGAAGATCAAGTGAAGATCGTCCTCCTGTGTTCTGGAATTTCAATTTCGTTTAATGAGCTGCAGGGGAGAAGACCGACAGCATGGCAGCCTGACCTTTGATGAGATTAATCCTCTACTGTTTCATTTGCATGACGGATGATGTGAAGTGGCCTCATACGTCTGGCGGATGAGGTAAAGCGTCTTCATATCCCTGGCGGATGAGGTGAAGTGGCTTCATATCCCTGGCGGATGAGGTGAAGTGGCTTCATATCCCTGGTGGATGATGGGAAGTGGCTTCATATCCCTGGTGGATGATGGGAAGTGGCTTCATGTCCCTGGCGGATGATGTGAAGTGGCCTCATACGTCTGGTGGATGATGTGAAGTGGCTTCATATGCCTGGTGGATGAGGTAAAGTGGCCTCATATGCCTGGCGGATGATGTGAAGTGGCCTCATATGTCTGGCGGATGATGTGAAGTGGCTTCATATGCCTGGCGGATGATGGGAAGTGGCTTCATATGCCTGGCGGATGAGGTGAAGTGGCTTCATATGCCTGGCGGATGAGGTGAAGTGGCTTCATATCCCTGGCGGATGATGTGAAGTGGTCTCATACGTCTGGCGGATGATGTGAAGTGGCCTCATACGTCTGGTGGATGATGTGAAGTGGCTTCATATCCCTGGCGGATGAGGTGAAGTGGCTTCATATGCCTGGCGGATGATGTGAAGTGGCCTCATATGCCTGGCGGATGATGAAAGACCCGTTCATTTGCCTCCTGGATGATGTAATTAATTAGAGTGCTTTTTATTGTGATTTTCAGCCCAAACTATTGTATCGTTGCCAATGTGTTCTACACATTGTGGTCAGAGAGAGCGACTTCTCCACTTTAAGTTTCCCTCCTTATGTCCAGGTTGCAGCACCTGAGCTGTGTTAATTAACTGTGATGGTGATTATCCTCGTGTTTCTACGCCTCTTGCCATTGATTGATTATAAAACTAATTAGATGAGCTAATTGATTGGGTAGTTGTTGATATTTGTCGCTGTTAATTTCAGGTACTTGATGCACTTATATATTTAATGCCTTTTCTAGTTCATGTTACGGTATATTTCAACGTCTAGTGTTTGAAATTGAATTTGAAATGCCTGAGGGAGGAAAGGGGGGGTGGGGTTGTGGGGGGGGAAGGATGGTATTTTGAATTTGTCCTCCATGCATCTGATGTCCTCATGTCATTACGTATGACGTAATGTTTGTCGTTAAAAGCAAGTCTGTCGCAAGACGCTTCGGGTGTTGGTAAAGTCACTTCACTCGGAAGTGAAGACGTGAAGACGTTCCGTGTTCCTCCTGAAGATCGCTGACGGCTTCGGAGTGTTCCAGGATCCATCTGTCCCGACGTCGCTCACAGCGATCCCTGGAAGGACGTCTTCCTCCTCGTGTCGAGGAGGTCCCCCCACCTCGCGGACGGGGCGGCGAAGTGGGTGGTGGGCGGCGCGGTGGTGTGGTAGGAAGGCATTGTCTATACTGTGTGTGTGTGTGTGTGTGAGAGAGAGAGAGAGAGAGAGAGAGAGAGAGAGAGAGAGAGAGAGAGAGAGAGAGAGAGAGACATTACGGTCTACAGTCTGAGTCGAAGAGAAGAACCATTTGGAGAGAGAGAGAGAGAGAGAGAGAGAGAGAGAGAGAGAGAGAGAGAGAGAGAGAGACGGACAGAGAGAGAGAGAGAGAGAGAGAGAGAGAGAGAGAGAGAGAGAGAGAGGGGGGAAGGTTGGCTGAAGGAAAGGAAGGGACGGGAGCGGTGGTGGCGGGTGGGTGGGTCAGCGACCGGGGCGCCAGGAGATGAAAGGCATCGGCTTACGGTTAGGCTATCCCTCCGGCCTTTACGACCTGGTACATGAGGCTGGGAATCGCTCAGCACGTGCAGGTTGACTGACGACCACGCTGACGGACTGAATCCTCCTCTCCGTGTGTGTGTGTGTGCCAGAGTCGTAGTGCCGACGCTGCCAGGGACGTGATCGAGTGCGGTTTCGTGTGAAGAAAGGACCTCGAAGACCAGGTAATGTACTGGCGTTTGTGAGGCGTTGCTACATCAACCAGCCTCTCCTTCCCATTTCCTCTTTACGAATGCGATATTCATCCCATTATCCCTTTATTCACGAGCCTTTACTAAACTCATCGAGTCACCAGATCTCAAACTTGGGATAAAAAGAATGACTTTGGAATCCGGTTACGTGAGCCACATCAGCGTGGCTTTGATACGTGTGGGTGTGGCACTATTGGTCTCTGGTTACTACCAAGTGTCCTGGTGATGGAGATCCCTCCCTCGTCGAACCTCCCTCAGTCGAGGTAAGTGAGCTGAGCTTAAGCTGCCCCAGTTCTTCTTGGACCTGTAGCGCACGAGGTATCTGTGTGTGTGTGTGTGTGTGTGTCCTCCTTTGCGCCACCGTCCACAGAGAGCGGTCAGGATCGCGCAGTAAGATCGCCTCCTTTGCTCTTGTGGCAAAACTGAAAAATGAAATCGGTTTTGTGGCTGGCTCTCTCTCTCTCTCTCTCTCTCTCTCTCTCTCTCTCTCTCTCTCTCTCTCTCTCTATATATATATATATATATATATATATATATATATATATATATATGGTAACCTATACTCTCTCAAACACACACACACACACACACACACACACACACACACACTGTAAGAATTTGCTCGAAAGAGAAACAGAGAACAAAAGCTGTTAAAGTGGTGGCTGGCTCAGGTGGCTTTCTGCCTCGGGCCTCAAGGTGCGTGGAGGACTTGAAGTGTGCTTGGACGCACTCGTGACCCATTACCCACATCTGGGTCACAACAGAAGTACAAACAAAGGATGAGTGGCCTCCGGGTTGTAACCCAGTCCGGCTGGGGTCGACGCTAACAGGACCTGTGTGGTGGGGCTGGCGGCGTTGAGGGAGGGGTGTGTGTGTGTGTGTGTGTGTGTTTATGCCCATGCATATACACAGAGCCAGGGCGTTATTGATGGCTGGTTGGCGGACGGTGTATAACACACGCCACGCTGCTAATGGCTTGCTGGTTATCATGGAACCACTGCCACCACCGCAGCCCCTGCCTCCACTGCCGCCGACAGATGAAACAGCTGAGAGACGCTGCCTAATTCGCCCTCTTGATGAGGCTAATTCTCTCTCTCTCTCTCTCTCTCTCTCTCTCTCTCTCTCTCTCTCTCTCTCTCTCTCTCTCTCTCTCTCTCTCTCTCTCTCTCTCTCTCTCTCTCTCTCTCTCTCTCTCTCTCTCTCTCTCTCTCGCTCTCTCTCTCTCTCTCTCTCTCCCACACAGCCGATAATGACTTCATACCTTATTTGTCCAAGCGGACGTCGACAAAGCGTTTCTCTTACGGTGTAGATGAAGAGTACATACGAGGGAATAAGAAGTGTACAGTGGGGCCATTACTATCTTGTTATCTTGTCAATAAGTGTAGGAAAAAAGATAACCTATAGATACCTGGAGTTAATGGTCGTTAGGCTAATTTAGGTCGGTTGAACAAGGCTATAGCAAAGTGACAGAGCGTAAAACAGCTGGTAAATGTGTTCGATGATCATGTATCTCCCAGACCACACTCGGACCCACCTGTCACCCTTCTGTGTGTCCATGTAATGTACCCAATGTACGCTCTGTACTGGCTTGCTCTACCTGCCCCTGGATATGTGCCCTCCACTCATACCCTCACTGAAGTACTTGGTGTGTGCATATCTAGACGATAAATATTTTCAAACAAAAGTCTTCGAGCACGACAGTACGACCCATGAACACGACGAAGTGGTCCTCCAACAAGACGGTACGACCCTTCAGCATGACGGTACGACCCTTCAGCATGACGGTACGACCCTTCAGCACGACGGTATGACCCTTCAGCATGACGGTACGACCCTTCTGCACAACGGTACGACTCTTGAGCTCGACGTTACGACCCTTGAGCACGGCGCTATGACCCTTGAGCACGACGGTGTGATCCTCCAGCAAGACGGTACGACCCTTGAGCACGAAGTTACAATCCTCTGACGCGAGTTTCATTTATTTTCTTAGTTTCAAAATATTTATCGTCTAGATATACATTAGTGGCCCCTCAACCCTTGGACTCCGACCTGCCAGCACACCAGCCCCCTGTGATGGCTCCGACGTGCCTCTAGACTGGTATTTTAAGACTCAGATCAAAGAGGGTTCGTACCTCCGTGCTCTAGCGTCGTACCTCCGTACCTAAGGGTCGTAACTACGTACTCTAGGGTCGTAACGCCGTACCTAAGGGTCGTACATCCGTACTCTAGGGTCATAACGCCGTACCTAAGGGTCGTAACTACGTACTCTAGGGTCGTAACGCCGTACCTAAGGGTCGTACCTCCGTACTCTAGGGTCGTACCGCCGTGCTCACGGGGTTAAGGACTATCAATATGAACTCCTGGTGGCTCTGCAAGGCTGGAGCTACGTCTTGGGGTTCGGCGAAGGACGCCTTCGCTGCAACACTGAGAAATGTTTCCCTCGAACCATGGGTCTTGCTCTGGTGTTGCCACAGGAAACGTCTTCATTTACCTCCATCCATAATTCAGTGACTCCGGCCCATCATTATTGGCCTCCTGAAATGACTAACATTTGCCCTCAATTACTTTTTTTCTTCAAGTTTACCTCACCGCATCAGTTTCTCAGTATATATTTGACGAATGCAGTGGAGTTTCATCTTCTTTTTTTTTTATCTTTGTTGAAAGAAGGAAATATGTTTCATCATAATTTCCAAAAGATGGAAACCTGATGTTAAGTTTTCCTGGGTTCATATATATATCATTTTTCTTCACGATAGCAGAGACTGTACGGGCAACGAAATGCCCTAATTAAAGCCTCATATGTATATATATATATATATATATATATATATATATATATATATATATACTCTTTTTTTCTTTTTCTATTCTATTATACTTTGTCGCCGTCTCCCGCGTTAGCTAGGTAGCGCCAGGAAACAGACGAAAGAATGGCCCAACCCACCCACATACACATGTATATACATACACGTCCACACACGCACATTACATACCTATACATATATATATACGTACACAGACATATACATATATACACATGTACATAATTCACACTTGTTGCCTTTACTCATTCCCGTCGCCACCCCGCCACACATGAAATAGCATCCCCCCTCCCCCCGCGAGGTAGCGCAAGGGAAGGACAAAAGGCCACATTCGTTCACACAGTTTCTAGCTGTCATGTGTAATGCACCGAAACCACAGCTCCCTTTCCACATCCAGGCCTCACAAAACTTTCCATGGTTGACCCCAGGCACACTAAGTCATATACCCAATATATCGACCAACCCCTAAGAAGGATTGGCCTCCTTCTCTCGACATCGAGTTCATTGGCCTCCTTGTCTTGTCACGGAGTCCATTGGCCTCCTTGTCTCCAGCTGGGTTGACTGTGGAACCGAATGGCGCAACCAAGATTCGAACCTATGCACTCGACCCCTCTGTGGCCTGTGCATGCATCACCATCAGCAAAGCTGAACCACAGCGCCACAGACGTCCACATCATGATAAACACTAATCCCTGATATTTCTTAACCCAAATCTGACAGATTAATCGATTAATCCTCATCGTGTCTTTCGCTCTGATCACTGAACATCGGGATTGTGTTTAGGATTAATCAGCGATGACTGATCCATAAGCCGAGTCAACATAGCCTCCGCTTCAGACTAAGCAATAAGGCGAATCCGGTATTTGTCGCCTATGGCCTTGGGCCGCGCATTGCTTTAATGAAGTCACAGAAAACCAACAGAGGGATGATCAATGTGTCGTGGATGCAGTCTGTCGCCAGGCCCACGCGGCTGTCAAATGAGCACTTCAATTTACCTGCAGTTCACGGAACTCGAGGGAAATATTTCCGGCATCTAAGAAGAAGTGGGTCGAACTTCCTGAACGTAAACACAGACACGAACGGTAACTTGGTGATTTATTTACCACGGAATAATTCTTACGGAAACTGTGACGACCCCCCAAACTCCGTTATTCTGATCACAGTGAAGGGGTCTCGGAGGGGAACTGTGGAGTGCAGGATAACTGCGAGATTACAGGTTTTCTGCCATACTTAAACATTAGATTGATATCATTTTGTATGAAAACGGTGAACGGGTGTTCCTATGAGTCTAACTCGTTTTCTAATTGCGATTGCTTTGTGTCCCTAGAGCGGCGAGTTGATTATTGGCAGTGGCAGTTTGATGATAAAGACATCTTGTCTTATCTATAGGTCCAGGGAGTGATGGGGCTCAATGACTGAAATACATTATAGGTAACATAGCGAGAAAAACATGGAGTACGCAGCACTGAATAAATAATTATTCAGCAATCAACATGGTAATTAAATCACTTTTAAAAAGGTTGAGCAACGGTGATTGAATTATGTAGAGTGTTATGTAACAAGAGAA
>NC_092244.1:29190070-29230070 GCF_036320965.1 Panulirus ornatus | reverse complement strand
CACACCGCCACTATCACCATCAGAGAGACACTGTCCCCCCACACCGCCACTATCACCATCAGAGAGACACTCTCTCCCCACACCGCCACTATCACCATCAGAGAGAGACACTCTCCCCCCACACCGCCACTATCACCATCAGAAAGGCCACTATCACAAAAGAGTCACGACACCCAGAGGCCTCACTTAGCTCCTTTACCATAGTGATGGTAACGACCATATCGCTGCCAGTTCCCTCCCCTGGGTACATACCACCACCTCACCTGACTTGGTGTGAGGGTTGTAGACGCCAGGCGGCGCCATCCCCCCCAGGGAAGTGTGTGTGTGTGTGTGTGTGTGTGTGTGTGTGTGTGTTACCCTCTCTCCTGACCTCAGAGAGTGTTGACGGGTTGGCCTAGAGTCAACATCACTACACTACCACCGGGTCATTAGATTGGTAGACTATATTGACCGAGGAAAGTCTTAACCCCCTCTCCTCTTGGCTTTGGAGTGTTGAGGTGATGGCCGGGACCATCTTACACCCTCTGTGTCATTAGGTTGTAATACACCAGCATCCCAGGGAAGTATTGTCCCCCAGGTTTAATTAGGAGTGTTGAAGTGATGACCAGAACCATCGTACGCCCACCGTGTCAGTGCAACTCGTATTTTTTCGACTTGAAGCAGAACTTCATGGCTAAAAGTAATGATTTTCATCCTTACATACACAGCAGTACTATCTTCACACAGGCCCTCGTCCGTGCTATCTTCACACAGCCCCTCGTCCGCACTATCTTCACACTGGCCCTCGTCCGCACTATCTTCACACAGGCCCTCGTCCGCACTATCTTCACACAGCCCCTCGTCCGTACTATCTTCACACAGCCCCTCGTCCGTGCTATCTTCACACAGGCCCTCGTCCGTACTATCTTCACACAGGCCCTCGTCCGTACTATCTTCACACAGGCCCTCGCCCGTACTATCTTCACACAGGCCCTCGTCCGAACTATCTTCACACAGGCCCTCGCCCGTACTATCTTCACACAGGCCCTCGTCCGTACTATCTTCACACAGCCCCTCGCTCGTACTATCTTCACACAGGCCCTCGTCCGCACTATCTTCACACAGCCCCTCGCTCGTACTATCTTCACACTGGCCCTCGTCCGTACTATCTTCACACAGGCCCTCGTCCGTACTATCTTCACACAGCCCCTCGTCCGTACTATCTTCACACAGCCCCTCGTCCGTACTATCTTCACACAGGCCCTCGTCCGTACTATCTTCACACAGGCCCTCGTCCGTACTATCTTCACACAGGCCTTCGTCCGTGCTATCTTCACACAGCCCCTCGTCCGTACTATCTTCACACAGCCCCCTCGTCCGTGCTATCTTCACACAGGCCCTCGTCCGTACTATCTTCACACAGGCCCTCGTCCGTACTATCTTCACACAGGCCCTCGTCCGTGCTATCTTCACACAAGTTCTTTACCATTTTTCCACTCTTTTCAAAAACTCTTTGAATATTCTTTATATTCTCTTTCTCTCTCTTTCTCTCTCTCTCTCTCTTTTTTCGGTCTTTTTTTTTATTCAGTGCCTGAGCTTGATGAGAAATTCTTTCTGTGACTGGAGCTTTTGACGTAGAGAAACAGCATCGCCAGGGCTCTCTGCAATGCACACCACCGCCCTCCTCCAACATCCACTACCATTATCACCACCGCCACACCGCACGACGCCCCACACCACCACCATCATGGCAACGCAGGCCTCCACTTCATCACCACCAACGTTCTCCACCACCAACGATCATCACGCTCGTCACCAACATTAGTCTCCACCACCACCACAACCAGGAGACTGTCCCCAACACATTAATCCCTCCAACATCACCACCATCAGGTATTATTGCAGCCACTATGAATCATCAACATCCACACATTATCTGCCACTTCACCAACACTGTCTATATCGCCATCACCACCAACCCCTACATATCACACGAGAAAGCCTATGTCCGTTTCATCTATCCTTAACGACAGTTCTGTTCTCTCACTCGCAACCCATATTAACATCCCTGGATTCAGCATATGTAACCAATACGTCTGTGAACAAGTTGAACGCGTAGCGACCCATTGTCGCCCCACAAACGTACCTGCGATTGAAGTTTGCTTCTGTTTGTTATTTTGCTTCCCCCAGTCTCAGCTCCATCTGCCTTCTCCACCTCCATCAAAAAACACATTCCATCAGACATATGAACAGTTCCTTCCTCCAGCAAGGTGCCCTTCAATGCTCCTGGGCCATGAGCTGATAACATACAGTTGATTACGATGTCTGATGAAGGGGTTCGAACCTCGCGTCCAGTCTTTCTAACAGCTCTGTCACCTTATACCTTCCTCTTCATATCTTGTGACAGCTTTTGCCAGCAGTGTGTGGACCACAGTACCCCCCTCCCACTCATTGGAACCTCGACACTGTTCTCCTTTGCTCCACTTCGGCACACACACTGAGGAATAACTTTCTGTTTGATGTATTCTTGTTCCTCCTCCACGTCTTTCGTCTGTGAAGCTCCAGGAATAAGACTTGTGCCTTCGCAGATTACCCAGGTAGATTACAGTCAGTCTGAAGACCCCCTACTGACCTATGATCCATCACCCAGAGCGTACAAGGTAACATACGTTTGCGTATAGTTCATATGTGGGTTTCTCTCTCTCTCTCTCTCTCTCTCTCTCTCTCTCTCTCTCTCTCTCTCTCTCTCTCTCTCTCTCTCTCTCTCTCTCTCTCTCCCTCCTAGTTCTGCCGTCACCAACACCAACATTATCAACTCCAACGCCACCAGTGGTCCCAGAATAGCAACTTCATCACCTTCATCTCCAACATCACTAATCCCCCCGGCAGCAGGAGCACACATTATCACCACCACCACCACCACCATTTCTTCCTTCTCCAACATCACCAGATGTGCTCCCAACACCAACACTTATCACCTCCGTTACCAGCAGCTTTGCTCGCATCTCCAACACCACCAGCTTTCAGGCTACCACCACAGTCATCGCTAGTTTTACTACCACATCCACCACAGCTGTCACAGGCTGCTTCTACGTCAGCACCACTACCATCACTGTCTACCACTTCACCGCCCTCGCCACATCTACCTCTACAACCACCTTCACTACCAACACCACACCCACTACACTCATTGCCACTATGATACCTGTTACCACCACCATTGCTACCAACACCACCAAACTACCATCTCTTCCACCACCACTACCCATACTGCCAGTACCCTCACCACTACCCATACTGCCAGTGCCCCCTCCACTACCCATACTGCCAGTACCCCCTCCACTAACACTACCACAACCACCACTACCACCCCGTACAATCTCCAACCCTCTACATAACCTTTAGCATCATCTACACAACCACCATTTTCTACCACTTTCATCACTACTTCTTCCAACATCACCAACCTACCACTACGTCACAAACTTTTTCCCCCATCCGTTACCACCACTTGTACTATATCTCCACTTCGCTCCTCCTCTAGCAACATTTTCTGACGATATTTTCTCATCTTTTAGCTGCCAGCAGTTGAGCTGGAGGGAGGGGAGGGCTGGGAAGGTACCCTCTGCTCTGTTCTCTGTTTTTACCCAGACATTAAGAATTCCTTTTCCTTCATATGACCTCGATGTGGACCACCAGGTCTCGTGTCGTCTGTCCTCCTCGTGTACTCTCCCACCGAGGGTTCATCTCTGTGTCCTCGTTGATATTCTTTCATCTCTCCTTCCATTATCTCTCCTTCTTATCCATATACTCGAGCAGGAGACACGAGGCTCACAGGTCTGGGTTCGTTAAGTTGTAATGGCGGTCCCGAAGCCTCTAAGTTCCGGCGGCTGAACCTCAGAGAGAATTTCTTAGCTCGTGGACGAGAGGAAGCTTGTCATGTTCGCCTTAACTGATGTAGCTTAATGAAGCCTTAGCTTTTAGCTCTGGTCGGGAAAAGTTAAGTTATAACAGTTGAGGGAGAAGTGTTTAGAACTGTCGAGTGGTCGACTTTTGAGGGACCAGCCTATAACCAGCCACCATCCTGGATTCAACCACCAGCCCAGAACCACCCACCAGCCTAGAACCAGCCACCATCCTGGATTCAACCACCAGCCCAGAACCACCCACCAGCCTAGAACCAGCCACCATCCAGGAACCAACCACCATCCAGGAACCAACCACCATCCAGGAACCAATCACCAGTCCAGAACCAATCACCATCCAGGAACCAATCACCAGCCCAGAACCAACCACCATCCAGGAACCAATCACCAGCCCAGAACCAATCACCAGCCCAGAACCAACCACCAGCCTAGAACCAGCCACCATCCTGGATTCAACCACCAGCCCAGAACCAACCACCAGCCTAGAACCAGCCACCATCCTGGATTCAACCACCAGCCCAGAACCAACCACCAGCCCAGAACCAACCACCAGCCCAGAACCAACCACCAGCCTAAGACCAACCACCAGCCCAGAACCAACCACCAGCCCAGAACCAACCACCAGCCCAGAACCAACCACCAGCCTAAGACCAACCAACAGCCCAGAACCAACCACCAGCCCAGAACCAACCACCAGCCCAGAACCAACCACCAGCCCAGAACCAACCACCAGCCCAGAACCAACCACCAGCCTAGAACCAGCCACCATCCTGGATTCAACCACCAGCCCAGAACCAACCACCAGCCCAGAACCAACCACCAGCCCAGAACCAACCACCAGCCCAGAACCAACCACCAGCCCAGAACCAACCACCAACCCAGAACCAACCACCAGCCCAGAACCAACCACCAGCCCAGAACCAACCACCAGCCCAGAACCAACCACCAGTCCAGAACCAACCACCAGCCCAGAACCAACCACCAGCCCAGAACCAACCACCAGCCCAGAACCAACCACCAACCCAGAACCAACCACCAGCCCAGAACCAACCACCAGCCCAGAACCAACCACCAACCCAGAACCAACCACCAACCCAGAACCAACCACCAGTCCAGAACCAACCACCAGCCCAGAACCAACCACCAGCCCAGAACCAACCACCAGCCCAGAACCAACCACCAGCCCAGAACCAACCACCAGCCCAGAACCAACCACCAGCCCAGAACCAACCACCAGCCCAGAACCAACCACCAGCCCAGAACCAACCACCAGCCCAGAACCAACCACCAGCCCAGAACCAACCACCAGCCCAGAACCAACCACCAGCCCAGAACCAACCACCAGCCCAGAACCAACCACCAGCCCAGAACCAACCACCAGCCCAGAACAACCACCAGCCCAGAACCAACCACCAACCCAGAACCAACCACCAGCCCAGAACCAACCACCAGCCCAGAACCAACCACCAGTCCAGAACCAACCACCAGCCCAGAACCAACTACCAGTCCAGAACCAACCACCAGCCCAGAACCAACCACCAGCCCAGAACCAACCACCAGCCCAGAAGCAACCACCAGCCCAGAACCAACCACCAGCCTAAGACCAACCACCAGCCCAGAACCAACCACCAGCCCAGAACCAACCACCAGCCCAGAACCAACCACCAGCCCAGAAGCAACCACCAGCCCAGAACCAACCACCAGCCCAGAACCAACCACCAGCCCAGAAGCAACCACCAGCCCAGAACCAACCACCAGCCCAGAACCAACCACCAGTCCAGAAGCAGCCACCAGCCTGCTAGCAGCGATCGTTAATATCCCAGTGTAGGGGAGCCAC
Source organism: Panulirus ornatus (assembly GCF_036320965.1). NCBI lineage: Eukaryota > Metazoa > Arthropoda > Malacostraca > Decapoda > Palinuridae > Panulirus > Panulirus ornatus. The sequence continues at coordinate 29,224,328 of NC_092244.1, read as the reverse complement.
TACATTTTCTTACAGAACTGGATAAAATCACTGCAATACAACCCTTCTACCTAGTAGAGTTGTCTGAGGCCAGCAACATGTTATAGCCGTAGTTTCCTGTTCTACGCTCTTAAATATAGCGACAGTGTTGCCGGTTATTAAAATTATAGAAAAATTAAGGTTAATGAACGTAAAAGTAGATGAATAACTTTTGGAAGTCCAGAACTTTTGAAAACCTCACTGAATATCCTCCAGCATCTCGTGTTCACCTCAGTGTTGTTGGGGATATATCAACGTATCTCTACTGTCTTCCGGAGCGTCGCTTGATCTATTGGGTTCATGACTGGAATCCGTCTGAATACAGATGTAAGGAGATAAGAAGAAATAAAGTTTTATAGAACGTAAAGGTAACAGAAATGATTCTAAAGATATAAAGAGCATATGAAAACCCCACCAAATTATCCTCCCTCGCAACCCGAATTAAACTTAAGATTTCAAAATTGCGAACAAAATGTATCAACTAATCTTTTCTTCGTCTTGTTCATAAGGTCATCAGTTGCTGGAATCCGTGTGTCTACACGAACGTAAACAATGCCGAACGACTGTGTATAAACACAAACTGTAGAATTCACTATTTTTTTCGAATATTTCTCCAGATTAAGATACATGTCAGCTGTTAGGAATAATTAAGATGAGGTTTTCATGGAATCTGTTGATTTTTGGTGTCATTTTCACCTACTTTTTACGATAATGAACCCCGTCATTTTCCCTCATCTTCATGATCCTCACCACTAGCGCTTCATTAAGCGTCGTAGAATGAAAATTGGTGTCCCGGATCACGCCCAACGCCTTTACACTGTCCCTACTTAGTGGCCTGTGTACAGTGATGCCAGTCTGGTCCACGTCCAGCATGATATTACAGTGGATCCTCCCAGCTGGGAGTTGACCTACCCATGCTGGAACTAACCATCACCCCAGAACTAGCAACCACAGAGAACTAGCCACCACCCCAGAACTAACCATCACCCCAGAACTAGCAACCTCACAGAACTAACCATCACCCCAGAACTAGCCATCACCCCAGAACTAGCAACCTCACAGAACTAACCACCACCCCAGAACTAACCATCACCCCAGAACTAGCAACCACACAGAACTAACCACCACCCCAGAACTAACCATCACCTTAGAACTAGCCATCACACCAGAACTAGCAACCACCCCAGAACTAGCCACCACCCCAGAACTAGCCCCCACCCCAGAACTAACCACCACCCCAGAACTAACCACCACCCCAGAACTAGCCACCACCCCAGAACTAGCCACCACCCCAGAACTAACCACCACCCGAGAGGTAACCATCACCCCAGAACTACCCATCACCCCAGAAGAGATCACTGACCATATCAGGCCCAATCATCGACTCGGTGCTAACCACTGACAAAAGCCAACCAAAAGGATGAAACTATCCAACTAGTTGTAGTGGCTGAGACAGAACTAGCCCTTAGGCCTGACCTAATCACTCACTGAAACAGACCTAACCACCAAGCTAGTACTAACTACATGGCTAGAGCTAACAACCGAGGTATAACAAGCATCTAGACCAGGCCTGGCCATTGGACCGTGCCTAAACCACTGGACTATGATCACTGGACCGGACCTAACCACTGGACTATAACCACTGGACCATGTCTAACCACTGGACTATAACCACTGGACCGTGCCTAACCACTGGACTATAACCACTGGACCATGCCTAACCACTGGACTTTAACCACTGGACTATAACCACTGGACCGTGCCTAACCACTGGACGGTAACCACTGGCCCGGGTCTAACCACTGGACCAGGCCTGACCACTGGACCAGGCCTGACCAGTGGCCCGGGCCTAACCAAGACTGAAGTAGTAGCCACGAGACCTGGCCATGCCTCAGCCCATCTCTTACCCCGGCACCGACACGTCCAACTTGGAGCGCCTTATCTCCTCAAGTCTCTCACAAACTTCCCTCCTGCCAGACTTGTTCCATTTATCACATTATACCACACGGACAGCCTGGTTCCTCCTCCTGCTACTTAGGCTACTTTCTCAAGTTACTTACTCGGGGTTACTCTGAGATTTACTTAAGTTCCTTGGTTAAGCTACTTTCGCGTGGAGTGTTGTCTGAGTTTTATTCTTTCGAGCAAGTCCGTCAGTTCCCTCGCCTACGTCTCATTGCTTCTCTTGTATATGTCCGTCGTGGTACTTTGGGGTGTAATAGTTTGCTTGGATACGTTCTGCATACTTTGATGTGCTACTGCTGCTTTATGATACTTTCCTGGGCTACTTTGCTCGAGACACAAGGCTGTGGACGGAGACCGAGGCTAGGCCAAGATGGGCTCATGTAAGGCTAAGGACCAAGACACGTTCCAAGTTAAGGACGAGGGGGCCCCACTTCAAGCTATGGGACAAGGGTTTATACCAGGATAAGGACAAGGGTCCTGGTCAGGCTAATTCCTGAAGGAAGTGACCTCTACGGACAAGCACCAGTGAATCGATTCCCATCATTCACAGGACTCGTGTGTGAGCGGCCTGTCCGTACCCGACTTGGCCCACACTGTTTGGGCACAAGAAACAAGAGCTGCTATAGCAGCTTAGTAAAGATGCCTTTTATGCTTATCGATTGTCCAATATATATATATATATATATATATATATATATATATATATATATATATATATATATATATATATATATATATATATATATATCTCAGTCACCAACTTCTGCAGTTTCTCACCCGAATTAGCCACCAGCGTTATATCATCAGCGAACAACTAACTCACTTCCCAAGCTCTCTCATCAACAACAGACTGCATACTTGCCCCTCTCTCCAAAACTCTTGCATTCACCTCCCTAACAACCCCATCCATAAACAAATTAAACAACCATGGAGACATCAAGCACCCCTGCTGCAAACCGACATTCGCTGGGAACCAATCACTTTCCTCTCTTCCTACTCGTACGCATGGCTTACATCCTTGATAAAAACTTTTCAGTGCTTCTTGCAACTTACCTCCCACACCATATACCCTTAATACCTTCCACAAAGCATCTCTATCATCCCTATCATATGCCTTCTCCAGATCCATAAATGTTACATACAAATCTATCTGTTTTTCTAGGTATTTCTCACATATATCTTCAAAGCAAACACCTGATCCACACATCCTCTACCACTTCTGAAACAACACTGCTCTTCCCCAATCTGATGCTCTGTACATGCCTTCACCCTCTCAATCAATACCATCCCATATAATTTCCCAGGAAAACTCAACAAACTTATGCCTCTGTAATTTGAACACTCCCTTGCCTTTGTACAACGGCACTATGCATGCATTCCGCCAGTCCTCAGGTCTTCACCATGAATCATACATACATTGAATATTCTTACCAACCAGTCAACAACACAGTCACCCCTTATTTGATAAATTCCACTGCAGTACAATCCAAAGTGTGTGAAAGAAGAAAGCTGAGAGTAAATGTGAATAAGAGCAAGGTTATTAGGTTCAGTAGGGTTAAGGGACAAGTTAATTGGGAGGTAAGTTTCAATGGAGAAAAAAATGGAGGAAGTTAAGTATTGTAGATATCTGGGAGTGGATTTAGCAGCGGATGGAACCATCTCGAAGAGCAAAACTGGGTATATTTGAAGGAATAGTGGGGTGCCTATCATGGGTTTATAGATAGGGTTGTGCGGAGGAGGGTGGATGTGTCGGAAATGAAATGTTTGAGGACAATATGTGGTGTGAGACTGTTTGATCGAGTAAGTAATGAAAGGATAAGAGAGATGTGCAGCAATAAAAAGAGTTTGGTTGAGAGAGCAGAAGACGGTGTATTGAAATGGTTTGGTCACATGGAGAGAATGAGTGAGGAAAGATTGACTAAGAGGATATATGTGTCAAAGGTGGAGGGAACAGGTGTAGTGGGAGACCAAATTGGAGGTGGAAGGATTGAGTGAAAAAGATTTTGAGCGATCGGGGCCTGAACATACAGGAGGGTGAAAGGCGTGTAAGGAATAGAGTGAATTGGAACGATGTGGTGTACCGGAGTCGACGTGCTGTCTATGGATTGATTAATTGTAAAACCATGGGAAAGCTACCCCTGTGCAACGAATTGATGGGAACCATTCGACTTTCTCTTCCTACTCGTGCTGGATGAGTAACGATAATGACCTTTTGTGCTTTTGCACTTACTCCCCCGCATTCCCGTAGTGAGGTGCGCACAAAGCACTATATCCCAGTAATATGACTTCTCCGATCTAAATGTTACATTACAAATTTTGTTTTTACTAGTATTTTTACTATATCTTCAAAGCAATAACCTGATCACACATTCTCTTACTTCTGAACAGTGACTCGATGTGCGCCTTTCTCTGTTTCCTTCCACCTCGCTAATCACCAGACCCAATATTAGGATAACACACACTAGCCTCTGTAATTGAACAACTTGCCTTTGTTCGGCATTCTCATTCCGCCTAGCCTCGGCGTCACGGGATGGATTAATCATTGATATGCTTGCGACGGTCAATAACACAGTACCTTATTGAATATTACACTTGTAAATCAAAGTGTGTGATGGAAGAAGTGAGTAGTAAATGTGAATAAGAGAAGGGTTTATTAGTTCAGTGTTAGGGACGAATTAATTGAGTAAGTTTAATGGGGAAATGGGGATCTTTAGTATTTTGGTACTCGCTAATCGGGAGTGTTTAGACAAGGAAATGAACATATCGAAAAAAATAGGTATATTTGAAGGAATAGGGGGTCTATCATTGGGTATAGTGTTGTGGAGAGGTGGATGGCGGAAGAAAGTGAGGACATATTTTGGATTGGGAGGGATCTGTGATCGAGTAATAATGAAAGGAAAGTGGATATAGGGTGAGAAGGGCGAAGTTTGGAGTTGAAAGAGGGAAGAGTCGGATTAAATCGTATAGGCAAAATGGGTATGTTGAAGAGTAGAGGAAATGCAATGATGGTATTGGTCAAAGGGTGGGGAAGCAGTGTGGGCAGACCAAATGTGAGGTGGAAAGGATGATGTTGAGAAAAGTGTTGAGTGATCGGGCCTGAGAACATAACGTAGGGTGAAAGGGCGTGTGAAAGAATAGAGTGATTGGAGAGAGAGGTAGGGTTTCGATGGTTGGCAATGGATTGGAGAGTGAAGAGTTGATCAAGAGATGATAGTTGTGGGGCGGATGATGGAAAGGGAGGGGCGCATTACAATGAAGTAGGGAAAATGAGTTGAAAAGTTTTGTTGTCGTCCGGGGGCTAACATGCAGAGCTGCGGTAGGGAGGAGGGGGACGGAAATGGATAGGCGAGTATAAGGGGTTGAGTACTGTGTGTATTGTAATCAAGGCAGTGTAAGGTACTGGATATAAACATGAATGAAATGTAGGTATGTATATTGCGTGTATGGCGTTGATCTTACATGTGTATTGGAGGGATGGGCCATTCTTTCGTCTGTTTCCTGCGCTACCCGCAAGCGAGGGCAGCGACAAGTATTAAAAAAAAAAAACAAAAAAAAAGTATGAACAATAGTACTTTGTTTCTTTTCTATATAAATATATATATTATAGGTAGCGGGGTATGTCTGGATGGCTTCCGTGGCCATGCGGATGATAAAGGCGAAAGTAGAAATATGACAGTGGATATTCTTTGTCTTTGTGTTTAATTTTAATAACGTGAAAGTATAGGGGGTATTGGTTTCTCAAGTGTAGTCATCATTTGTATGTGCTTGGGCCTCCTAACTGCGTCTAATTGCGATACTGAAAAAAATAAAGAGAAATAAAATAATAATAATATATTATATTATATATAATATATAGTAAGCTCATGACTACCTTAACTGGTGAAGGCCCTGCAGCTTGTAACGCTGCGCTGCTTCCAGTCGCAGGGAAGTGATGAACACCTTCGGAGTGGAAGGTTCTTGGAGGAGACTGTTGCCCTCACAACCCGCCACAGATGACTTTAAGTAACCCAGATGCTATAGCGTGAGCAAGCCATTGCAAGCAATTACAAACCTTGACTACATACACAGAATCAGGCATACACTGGGGGTAATGTAATGGGTTCCACAACAATTTCTCCCAGTAATCATCTCACAAGTGCTTCAGCATTGGAAAGGAAAACAAAAATAGATATATATACACGGAAAGCCGAGGCTGGCTGATCTCGGGAGGCCCTTGTTATTGCTGTAGTGCCATAAAAGGTAACGAGGTTTGTGCAGTTAACGCCTTAACGACCACCTTAACTGTCGTCACGTCTGTCACGCTAAATGAGGGCCGTGCAGATTGGTCCTTTGATGATTCATCTGTGCTAATACAAGATGAGGGTTCTGGTGGTGGTGTCCGCATTTCATCCAGAGGTTTTTTTTTTTTTTTTTTTCTTTTGGAAAGGATGAGAAATCTTTCCATCTTTACCGTGTGCTTTCTGATCATCTGTGAGCATAAGTCTTTGATGTGTTTGCGGGGAAATTACAGAGTTTGTGGAGTTTTGTGATGTTCGTGATTGCTCCTCCTCTTCCTCCTCCTCCTCCTCCTCCTCCTCCTCCTCCTCCTGCCAAATTTCTCTTGATCAATAGTCCATAAAAACAATTTTTGTCTTCAGTTTTAAGATTTTCATTTTATATATACATAGACGAAGCATATCAGTATGTGTGAGGGACACATGTATGTAGGGGGTAGGTGGAGGCAAGTGGGTACAGCACAGTGGCGTAGGAAGGTTAGAGGTGGGCCCAAGTGGGGCCCAAGGACCGAAAGTGTCCCCCTGCCGCTGGTTTAAGGAGAGAGAGAGAGAGAGAGAGAGAGAGAGAGAGAGAGAGAGAGAGAGAGAGAGAGAGAGAGAGAGAGAGAGAGAGGAAAACGTTTTCTCATTGATTGATGACGTATTTTCCTAAGACAAGATATATATTGTATGTATTCCCGTGAATGGGTACAATATCTTAGCAAGATGTAGCAGCTACATAGCACTAATGTGCTATTACTGCTAGCAATATTTTGTAAAGAAAATTTTCACCGTAATTTGCTAAAAAAAATCATGAACGGCTTCAAAACATCAAAGTCAGTTCCGGAAATAAGAACTTCACAAGAACATTCAGCTTTAAACAAAATGATAGAAAATGGGATACATGAACAGCTTTGTATCGCTTTGCTTCAGCAGAATTAGAAAATGGGATACATGAACAGCTTTGTATCGCTTTGCTTCAGCAGAATTATCATCAGTTTGACTTATATCCATTAACATTATTGTATTCCATTGTTCTAGGAGCCTCAACCTGTTTTTAGTATCATCCTTCATCTACCAGCTCAATATCTGTTTCACAGCACACAGAAAACATAACCTGTTACTCTCCCACACAGCATCGCAATATCCATACAATAACCATCAGTGCTATAATCATACACAGGCGTACACATGGATCCTCTAAATGTTCACATATATTCAGTATGCATATTTCCAGTGCTATACATGTAGTAGGGAAAAGGTCAGTAGTGGTATAACAAAAAGGTCGGAGTTATTTTTTGGCCACAGTGGCATAAAGCTGATTTGAGTACCATCAAGAATTCGTTGGTTTGACTTCCTGACATTCATCGTTATGTGGACGGTATGTCTGTTAAAGTTAGCCTTCATGTTTCTGCCTTTACATAGTTTTCAACCCTGTTTACATGCAAACGGGATGGGTCAAGTGTTTCCAGTCTCGCCGATCGTTTACAGATAACTTTAACGTAAGTTAGGGTCATGTTTATTGGTGTTAGAATCATTTATGATATATTTCATGGAAGTTAAAATGTTTTGTGATACCAGCAGATTCTGGTCCTCCGGGCTTTCATCTGCTCGCTCCTGCGAAGGGCTACCACCCCCTCCTCACCGCCACTACGCCCCTCCACCTTGGCTGCCACACTCTTCCTCACCATCACCAACACCACCCCTTCCCTTTCTGGCGACCACACCCTCCCTCACCACTACGACCCCCTGGCTACCACACCTTCCCTCACTACCACCACTTCTTCCCTCCCAGCTACCACACTCTCCATTACTATCACCACCCCTTCCCTCCCTAGCTACCACACTCTCCATTACTATCACCACCCCTTCCCTCCCTAGCTACCACACTCTCCATTACTATCACCACCCCTTCCCTCCCTAGCTACCACACTCTCCATTACTATCACCACCCCTTCCCTCCCCAGCTACCACACTCTCCATTACTATCACCACCCCTTCCCTCCCTAGCTACCACACTCTCCATTACTTTCACCACCCCTTCCCTCCCTAGCTACCACAGCCTCCCCCGCTACCACCACGCCCCTCCACCCTTCCCACCACATCCTCCCTCACCAGCCACCGCACCTTCCCTCATCATCACTACTCCCTTCCTCGCCACCACACCATGAACGGCGGATGGCGTTGTTCAGCGTTTCCTCCTTGCCATTCTTCCTCTCTCCTTACCTCCCATATCGCGGTCACAGCTTTCCCCACGCGATCGTGAAATATCTTCAGATATTCTAACCCAGCAGCCAGCAATGTCTTCTATCTCGCAGAGGAATTGGTTGAATTATCAACTGCGAACAGAGGATAGATGACGTGCGTCTGACTACCCGGCTGCGTCTACCGACGTACGATGGACGGACGGACGGACGGGCAGACGGGAACGCCTTCTTTGAACATCTAGGAACGTGCTGTATTTACTAGTATTATTCAGAGTGCCTCTGAAAGTTTGAGGATCGGCATCATAAGTGGATCACCCTTTTCTATCTTAAGTATCAACGGGAAAGATCCAAGGCGACAAAATCTTGTCTCTGACCGACTCTGAATCTCTGGTCGTTTGGTAAAAGTTTTGTAATGTTTAGTTTGCAAGATTCACGAAAACGCTAAACAAACGGAATCTCTATTTTCTTTTTTTTTTTGTACATTGGAGGCTACAGTCACGGTCAAAAGTCTGCAACAAGGCCGAGCCTTAATTGAAATATAGAGAATTATGAAAGGGAAAAAGAGGAGACAAGGGGAAGGTATTTACAAATTTACTAGAAAGTGAAAATTCTGTCCTTTACAATGTGCCCTGTCATAGTTATTTCGAAATGCATGAGAAGGTAAAGAGTTCCAAAGCTTCGAGGTGTAGGGAAAGAAACTGTTTCAAAACGGCCCACCCTTGAGTTGCCAACGGCAACACAGTAGTCATATAACGCAGCAGCTTGCCGAGTATTGTGTGGTCTAGTTAGTGGTGGGGGCACACAAGCAGCCAGCTCTCGGGAGCAGAAACCAAAGTAATACCTGTAGAAGAGGGAGAGTGAACCAACATTGCGGCGTAGGGCAAGGGGGTCAAGTTTTGAAGTTAACCTGGGACCGTCCATAAGGCGGACCGATTTCGACTCAACTCTTTCAGGTAAGGATGCAGAGCTAGAACCGCCCCAGATGTGAGAGCAGTACTCCATACAAGTACGGATCAATTCTTTGTACAGATGTAGCAATTGTTCAGAAGTTTCGAAGATTCGACAACTAAACATGGGGGAAAAAAAAGGGAAAGCATTCATGAAGCGCATTTAAATGACGTTCGTAGAATGGTAATCCATTTTTTCTTCAGTATTGTTCACGTCCTCTGGGATTATGCCATCAAATCCTTCAGAAGACATCATCCACTCTGTAAAAAGAAAAAGATTAAATCAGGATCTGAGTGTCGTGGTTTCAGGCGCTCTTTATTCAGAGCGCCCTCCTGAAGCGGCTCGTTACATGTATACGGTGTTTATGACATCCTGAATAACCATTTTAATCTTGGAGAACATTTTCCACGTGCCGGAGGATCTTAATGACGCCCACAACGATCAACACGTTCCCGGAAAATTACTTCAAGTTCCCAGAGGCCATTTTTCCTCGCGGGACAACCTGTCTTCGGCCCTTGAGCCCCAATAACGATAAGTTTTACACCCGGCAGACCATCCCTTACAGCACAAACTCGGAAAAACTGGCGCAGGAGGAGACGGCGGAGGGTAAGAAAGAGAGAGGGAAGGGGGGATTAAACATGGAGGAAAAGTGGCGAGATGAGAAGGAATGGGAGAAGGAGAGCGATGTGAAGGAGGAGGAGAGCGAGGGAAAGAAAGAGAATGGGAAAAAGAAGTTGATTCTCACCTGGATGAGACTGGGCGGCCCGGAGTGCGGCAGATGGCTGGCTGGGGTGTTGAGGCGGCAGGAGGGGGTAGGCAGGGGCAGGAGGCTGGCTGGGGAGTTCAGGTGGCAGGAACAGGGGGAGGAAGGAGGAGGAGGAGGAGTAAAGGAGGCTGGCTAAAGCAGGCGTCAGGGGCAGGGGCAGTGAGAGGCTGTGTGGAGGAGAGTCTCCAAGATGAAAGCAGGGGAGAGGACCAGAGTGAAAGTGGAGAGATGCATGAAATTAAAGCACAGGCGCTAAGATTGAGATGAGACACTGTGAGCATTAGGCTCCGGGTGGAGAGAGAGAAAGAAGGAATGCATACCTCACACAGGAATGAAGGAAGGAAGGAAGGAAGTAGAGAGGGGAGGGAGGTAAAGAATGTGTGGAATTAAGAGTAGTGGAGGGATAATCCACGAGGCCACGTGTGGCAGCGTGAAGAATGCCAAAGGAAATTCTTATTTCACCACACTCTAGCCCTGAGCTGGACGTGTGGTGGATAGTCTCTCTCTCTCTCTCTCTCTCTCTCTCTCTCTCTCTCTCTCTCTCTCTCTCTCTCTCTCTCTCTCTCTCTCACCTGTGGATAGTGAGGGATGATGGGGAGGGATGAGATGGTCCAGCCACCTGTGGATAGTGTGGGGTCATGGTGAGGGTTGAAAGTTTATGGTCTAGCCACCTGTGGATTGTGGGATGATGGTGAAGGATGAAAGATCTCAAGACATGATTTTATTTCATGAATAGTGAGAATAGAGTTTAGATTTTGATGTGTGTGTGTGTGTGTGTGTGTGATTACTGCAGGTGTGTTACGGGTGGCGAGTTTAACACTTGTGTTGCCTCGTGTCTTAACCTTGTATATGTATGTGCCGTGTCTTTACTCCTATGTATGTATACCCATGAACACGTACCCCAGCCATATTCGTCGACCAGCCCCGAGGGAAAGTTGAACACCTGGGTTGGGGTGTAGGCCGACTGCCACGCCCAGGATTCGAACCCATACAGATCTGACCCCGAGCTGCCCCATGCTGACTCTTGGTCTATAACGCTAACCACTACGCCAGGAGACGTGTGTGTGTGTGTGTGTGTGTGTGTGTGTGTGTGTGTGTGAAATAATTGTGAAATGATTTTTAAGATATTAGAAATGTATGATTAAATAACAAGATAATATTCTGTGTACTACATTATCAACATTAAAAATGGATTTATTGATTATTGTTACTTTAGATTTCACGTTTAATTGTATTTATGTATGCTTCTTGTCAATCTTATCTTGTTGTGGTCAATAAACTATCTATCTATCTATCTATCGATCTATCTATCTATCTGTGTGTGTGTGTGTGTGTGTGTGTGTGTGTGCTCCGAAGTGACCAGTGGTCGTGGAGCTTTTCTGTGAACCTCACCATTACGGACTTTGAGTCCATCTAACATGTAATGCTATTTACATACTTCTTTGAGTCTTCAAGACATCTTTATGTACATTATTTTTCCTTGAGAGGATCTAGCTTTGCAGTTCTGAAGTGATAAGTATATTATTTGATTTAGAATACTACATATGTATAAAAATTATATATATATATATATATATATATATATATATATATATATATATATATATATATATATATATATATATATATATATATCATATCATCTATGCTTACCTCAGGATCAATTTCTATGAAATGTTTGCTGAGAATTCTTCGAAGGGCTTCTACCGCTACTTCCAGCAGCAGGGAAAGGTAGACTCCTTTCGAGTGAGAAGTTCTTTGAGGAGACTCTGTATTCCCAAGTATTCCCCAGTTGATATTACCTCGCTAAAGGTGACGTTTTACTCGCGGCGTAACTCTGAGCCGACGGAGTACCGCTGATACACACACACTCACACACACACACAATACACACACGCGCGGAGTACCGCTAATACACACACACACACACACACACACACGGTGTTGCAGTGGAGGTACTGAGTTCTGTTGATGAACTGGATATTTGATTACAAGGAAGCGAGTGTTATCAGCTCCGCTGGAGAAGGTAGGAGGAAAAAAAAAGGGCGTGTTGAATTATTTACTGATAATTGGAGGATGAAGGATATAAACACTATGATCACTCGTATCATGCCCCGCTGGAAACACGGAGTCTTATTCATGAGCGAACGTTTTAATAAGGTTCCCATTTAGATAGCGAGATAGGATGGTAATCATACCACTTGCACGGCAGGGGAAGGTAGGTTCGACACACTGCCCACCACTTGCACGGCAGGGGAAGGTAGATTCGACACACTGCCCACCACTTGCACGGCAGGGGAAGGTAGGTTCGACACTCTGCCCACCACTTGCACGGCAGGGAAGGTAGGTTCGACACACTGCCCACCACTTGCACGGCAGGGGAAGGTAGGTTCGACACACTGCCCACCACTTGCACGGCAGGGGAAGGTAGGTTCGACACACTGCCCACCACTTGCACGGCAGGGGAAGGTAGGTTCGACACTCTGCCCACCAGACGCCGTCGACACCAACACTCCCTCAGGTGTCGCACTTTCCCAGGGAGTTAGTGTAGCGCCTGAGCCAACTTGGGTCCAGTGCTCGCACCTCGTATAGCAATCCGTTTATAACCTCACAGAAATTAAGAACCTTTGAACGGAATATCACGATTGAGATTTGTCCCTTTTGGTGGTGACCTCAAGAACTTTAGGGTAGGATAGATAATGGCTTGGATCCGGAAATGATAATTTGCATATCCTACAAAAGAATTATGTCTTTGATTAAGTTAACCTCACTAAGAGGCCTAGAATACTTTGAGTAACTTTTAGAAAACTTCGAAAAATTTTTCATCTACATTTTTGTATGAAATATTTTCGTACCAGGTACACGATACTTGGTCCAGTGGTATGGATTTTGCCATCTGTTCCATCAGGTAGTCATCATTTGGGTCACATTACTCACATGATCAGTTGAACTCCAGATGTAACCTTAGAATTGAAGTTTTCCCTGAAAAGGATCTTACTAATGCGGGCAATGGAGTAGTTTTGTCGTATGTAACTGTTCAGTATTCTCATGTATGCAACCAAGTTTCCAAAAGTCTTGTGTGTCATGTTTGATGTAAGTTTGAACATTGAGGATAAGATGAACAGAATTTTTAAGTAAATTGAGGTGTCACATTACCTCCAGACACCTTGTCTCATCATTTCAGCTTGGCACTGTTACGTACAGACGACCTCAATTTCATCAAGATGACTGCACACTCGAGCCAATTGCTCCAGGAACTGGTTTGCTTAATTATAAGTTGTCTGACTCTCTGCTTCCCTGTCTGTCATTCTCGATACTAAGTCAACAGTTTGCTGTGAATCCCTTTCGTCTTTGAAGGGGATTAGGAGCTGAAGTCCTGGAGATCGCGTAATGGTTAGCTTTGACTATCAATTCCTCTTCGATAATATTGACAGTTTCCACTGACAAGTCCTTTTATGGGTTCAGAGTAGAGATGGGAGGCCTTGATTGCACATACCTGACGGGCGTATTAAGGTTATCTTATTCAGTCGTGAAACATATTCATCAATAGATGAAATGCCACTGTGATGCCTTCAAGGAAAATCTCTCTATCTCTCTCATCTCCATTGTCTGAAGCCAAATGGCCTCCCTCACTGAATTCTCAACCCTTGCTTCGTAAAAGATATGTAGATGACACTATATCCCATTTTCATATTCATTGATCAAGTCCCACGTTTATACATTATGTGACGTTCAATTATAAGTATGCAAAGGTCACAAACTGGCGATGAAATTAGAATTGTTCTTCCCTATTTCGACATAGCAATTAGGCGAGTGGATGAAACGTTTGAAAACGTCACTTAATAGAAAGCCGGCGGAAAAGAGCCTTACACATATAAATAAATATATATATTTATATAAAGCTGACCTCTCTTATTACCATTTAATTTATACGTAATCTAAACCCCGTATTTTGACAGAGAGAGAGAGAGAGAGAGAGAGAGAGAGAGAGAGAGAGAGAGAGAGAGAGAGAGAGAGAGAGAGAGAGAGAGAGAGAGAGAGCTTTCAACATTTGTTTAAATCAGGTAGATTTGATAACGAACGAGGACTTTTTTAAGAGAAACATTTCTAAGTTAACGTTGTTCCCTTTGTAATTTCATTGACATGCATTGGAAAAGCCATCGGCGATCTTTTAGTCAAACCGAAACTTCAAGGAACCAAACTAATTATAAAACTTGAAAAATGGCTTAAGTGGTTAATACACCGAGCATGTTTTCAGAGAGGTTCACCCACTTTTCCTTCATCATCGTTTCGCTCAGAGCCACAATATTCACGTTCTTCTAAACAGACATTGTACCTAGACACCTCTCGTTGCTCTCACCCTCGTTGTTCTCACCCTCGTTGTTCTCACCCTCGTTGTTCTCACCCTCGTTGCTCTCACCCTCGTTGCTCTCACCCTCGTTGCTCTCACCCTCGTTGTTCTCACCCTCGTTGTTCTCACCCTCGTTGTTTTCGTCCTCGTTGTTCTCACCCTCGTTGTTCCCACCCTCGTTGTTTTTACCCTCGTTGTTTTCGTCCTCGTTGTTCTCACCCTCGTTGTTCTCACCCTCGTTACTCTCACCCTCGTTGCTCTCACCCTCGTTGTTCTCACCCTCGTTGTTCTCACCCTCGTTGTTCTCACCCTCGTTGTTTTCGTCCTCGTTGTTCTCACCCTCGTTGTTCTCACCCTCGTTGTTCTCACCCTCGTTGTTTTCGTCCTCGTTGTTCTCACCCTCGTTGTTCTCACCCTCGTTACTCTCACCCTCGTTGCTCTCACCCTCCTTGTTCTCACCCTCGTTGTTCTCACCCTCGTTGTTTTCGTCCCTCGTTGCTCTCACCCTCGTTGTCTCACCCTCGTTGTCTCACCTCGTTGTTCTCACCCTCGTTGTTCTCACCCTCGTTGCTCTCACCCTCGTTGTTCTACCCTCGTTGCTCTCACCCTCGTTTCTCACCCTCGTTGTTCTTCACCCTCGTTGTTCTCACCCTCGTTTGTTCTCACCCTCGTTGCTCTCACCCTCGTTGCTCTCACCCTCGTTGTTCTCACCCTCGTTGTCTCACCCTCGTTGTTCTCACCCTCGTTGCTCTCACCCTCGTTGTTCACCTCGTTGTTCTCACCCTCGTTGCTTCTCACCCTCGTTGTTCTCACCCTCGTTGTTCTCACCCTCGTTGTTCTCACCCTCGTTGTCTCACCCTCGTTGTCTCACCCTCGTTGCTCTCACCCTCGTTGCTCTCACCCTCGTTGTTCTCTCACCCTCGTTGTTCTCACCCTCGTTGTTCTCACCCTCGTTGTCTCACCCTGTTGCTCTCACCCTCGTTGTTCTCACCCTCGTTGTTCTCACCCTCCTCGTTGTTCTCACCCTCGTTGCTCTCACCCTCGTTGCTCTCACTCTCGTTGTTCTCACTCTCGTTGTTCTCACCCTCTTTGCTCTCACCCTCGTTGTTCTCACCCTCGTTGCTCTCACCCTCGTTGCTCTCACCCTCGTTGCTCTCACCCTCGTTGTTCTCACCCTCGTTGCTCTCACCCTCGTTGTTCTCACCCTCGTTGTTCTCACCCTCGTTGCTCTCACCCTCGTTGCTCTCACTCTCGTTGTTCTCACTCTCGTTGTTCTCACCCTCTTTGCTCTCACCCTCGTTGCTCTCACCCTCGTTGCTCTCACCCTCGTTGCTCTCACCCTCGTTGCTCTCACCCTCGTTGCTCTCACCCTCGTTGTTCTCACCCTCGTTGCTCTCACCCTCGTTGCTCTCACCCTCCTTGTTCTCACCCTCGTTGTTCTCACCCTCGTTGTTTTCGTCCTCGTTGTTCTCACCCTCGTTGTTCTCACCCTCGTTGCTCTCACCCTCGTTGTTCTCACCCTCGTTGTTCTCACCCTCGTTGTTCTCACCCTCGTTGCTCTCACCCTCGTTGCTCTCACCCTCGTTGTTCTCACCCTCGTTGCTCTCACCCTCGTTGCTCTCACCCTCGTTGTTCTCACCCTCGTTGTTCTCACCCTCGTTGCTCTCACCCTCGTTGTTCTCACCCTCGTTGTTCTCACCCTCGTTGCTCTCACCCTCGTTGCTCTCACTCTCGTTGTTCTCACTCTCGTTGTTCTCACCCTCGTTGCTCTCACCCTCGTTGTTCTCACCCTCGTTGCTCTCACCCTCGTTGTTCTCACCCTCGTTGTTCTCACCCTCGTTGCTCTCACCCTCCTTGTTCTCACCCTCTTTGTTCTCACCCTCGTTGTTCTCACCCTCGTTGTTTTCGTCCCTCGTTGTTCTCACCCTCGTTGTTCTCACCCTCGTTGTTCTCACCCTCGTTGTTCTCACCCTCATTGCTCTCACCCTCATTGCTCTCACCCTCGTTGTTCTCACCCTCGTTGTTCTCACCCTCGTTGTTCTCACCCTCCTTGTTCTCACCCTCGTTGTTCTCACCCTCGTTGTTTTCGTCCTCGTTGCTCTCACCCTCGTTGTTCTCACCCTCGTTGTTCTCACCCTCGTTGTTCTCACCCTCGTTGCTCTCACCCTCGTTGTTCTCACCCTCGTTGTTCTCACCCTCGTTGCTCTCACCCTCGTTACTCTCACTCTCGTTGTTCTCACTCTCGTTGTTCTCACCCTCGTTGCTCTCACCCTCGTTGTTCTCACCCTCGTTGCTCTCACCCTCGTTGTTCTCACCCTCGTTGTTCTCACCCTCGTTGTTCTCACCCTCGTTGCTCTCACCCTCCTTGTTCTCACCCTCTTTGTTCTCACCCTCGTTGTTCTCACCCTCGTTGTTTTCGTCCTCGTTGTTCTCGCCCTCGTTGTTCTCACCCTCGTTGTTCTCACCCTCCTTGTTCTCACCCTCATTGCTCTCACCCTCATTGCTCTCACCTTCGTTGTTCTCACCCTCGTTGTTCTCACCCTCGTTGTTCTCACCCTCCTTGTTCTCACCCTCGTTGTTCTCACCCTCGTTGTTTTCGTCCTCGTTGCTCTCACCCTCGTTGTTCTCACCCTCGTTGTTCTCACCCTCGTTGTTCTCACCCTCGTTGTTCTCATCCTCGTTGCTCTCACCCTCGTTGCTCTCACCCTCGTTGTTCTCACCCTCGTTGTTTTCGTCCTCGTTGCTCTCACCCTCGTTGTTCTCACCCTCGTTGTTCTCACCCTCGTTGTTCTCACCCTCGTTGCTCTCACCCTCCTTGTTCTCACCCTCGTTGTTCTCACCCTCGTTGTTCTCACCCTCGTTGTTCTCACCCTCGTTGTTCTCATCTTGGTTACGTCTTCGCTCATACATACTCCCCAGCTCAAGGGTTCGAGGAAGATTCCTCTCTTAATTCATTATTTTTCTGTACATAATTTTTGGATAATACCATAGTGAGGGTAGGGTTCGAAGCCCGCTCTTCCCGGCTCTCTTAGTCGCCTCTTACGACACACGGAAGATAACGTACATGTGTCTTGTGGTTTAGGATAAACAGTCGTGTAGATTACGTGGTGTCAGGAGTTAAGCGAAAAGTGACTAGAAAAGTTTGAGCTTCTGGATTGAGTTCCAGCAACCCACATGTACATGGGGCAGAAAAGGAGAGACAGAAGCTTGGGCTAGGGAAGGGAAATACGACAGCCACTGTAGTGTTGCTTCGCTGCCCCACTGCCATTACTCCTCCAACACCCCACACTGTACAAACACTCGTTATCGTTCCATAACCTTAGGACCCCATTTAGGAGGTTCCTACAGCTTCAAGTTTGTTGTGCCTCATGCAGGAGCAAAGTAAGGTGAGGCGAGAAGCTCCTCCTCGACTCATTCCATCCGCTAACGATGATACAACCTCGAAGTGAGTCATTCATTTGCGGAAATACAACGCAAAGGTGAAGTCTGATAAAACACTCATACACACACACACACACACACACACACACACACACACACACACACACATCCTATATATATATATATATATATATATACGCTTCTAACAATCCAACTGTGACCACCAGCTGTACCTCAGCTTTAGCCACAACAGTCTTGCACAAAAATCTAACCGCCCAAAAGCCTTGCCTTTGAACTCTGACCGTAGCTCCGACTTGTATAATCTGCGTCTAGCCAGTACCACCAGTCTTTGGCAAGGTTTTGTCTCAACAGAGAATTCTACCTCTGAATTCTGTCTCAAATTTCTCTCCCAGGCCTGTGGGGGGTCGTGCAGGCGGGCCCTCCTGACGCAGGGTTTTATCTTCTGGTTCTTGAAAACTTTGGGACTCCCTTACGGGACCCAGCGCCCCCCCCCCCTCTCTCTCTCTCTCTCTCTCTCTCTCTCTCTCTCTCTCTCTCTCTCTCTCTCTCTCTCTCTCTCTCTCTCTCTCTCTCTCTCTCTCTCTCTCTCTCTCTCTCTCTCTCTCTCTCTCTCTCTCTCTCTCTCTCTCTCTCTCTCTCTCTCTCTCTCGCATCCTGCTTCCCTTCCTCCCTCCTTCCTCCTCTCTATTCTTGATGCTGACTCTCATTCTCTTTTGATTATTCCTCTTTTTTTTTTCCGTCAGTGTACTTCTTCTTCTTCTTGTTCTTCTCATTCTTCTTCTTTCTCCTCTTCTTTCGTATCCTTCTTCTCGCCTTTCTCCTTATCCTCCTTCATTTTTCTCCCTTTCCCTCTCTTTTTCTCCTCATTCTTCCTATGTTTCTCTTCCTGTTCCTCCCACTTCCTCGGCCAGAGGTCGAGCCTTTCCTCTTGTCTTCAGAGGGCCAAGTCTGAGGGAGGCCAGCCAACACACACTCACACGCACGAGGTATTCAATATACATTTCTGATCCTGACTCCATTGATGATATAGACCGGGGACGGTGTGGTCTTTAAGGGCTGTATGCTGTAGCTGTTGTATGCTGGTGTATACTGCAGTTTATGGATGCTGTATCTCGTCTGTGGTCGTTGTAGTCTGTGGATGCTGTAGTCTGTGGACTCTGTTATCTTTGGTTGTCGAAGTTTGTGGTCTGTGTGTCTGTGGGTACCGTACACGATTAATTCCATTTTTCAAAATTTGTTTACTCATTTCTCTACATGAAGCACAGATTTATTTTTTTCCTGTGCCATTTTGTCTTTTTTTTTTTAATCAACCTGGTTGTAGATAAATTTTCTAGAATGAACAAAGACGTTTTCTCTTGGTATATTTTTTTTCTGCCTTTCATCAGACTCCCGCGGGTGTTTGAATGTTTAAATGTAAGGCGAACCAAAGCTTTTATTTGTTTTTGTTCACTATTATCATTTTGATTTAATTCGTGAGTTCCTTTCGTTGTTGACATGTTTGTAAATCATTTGAATATTTATTCGTTTTCTGTCATCTCTTTTTTTCTTCGTAAACAACCAAATTGTCTTCCCCACGTTGGCGTGGTAGCGTCAGGAACAGAAGAAAACTGCCCCCCAGCTGTGCGCGCCTCCAGCCTCTATCTGTCGCGCACAATGACCTTTGGAGGGGAATTTTGAGGTTATTTTTGAAGTTATTTTCAGCACCAGTGTGAGGAAGCGAGAAATTTAGGAGGTGAAGGGAGTCTTTCTCTCTATATTCAGTGGTGTAGCCATCTGTCGAGGTCGAACATTTGTAGATAAAGGTTGAAAGAAAATATATTCAAATGTTTGCAGATCTGTTCTTGCTGAGGGAGAAAGACTTAGTGATAATTCTTACCTCGCCACGGGTGAAAAGAAATATGAAGAAACGTGATTCTGTTCTTGTTTGAGGAGGGGACGGGGGGTGAGTTGTTTTGGACAGCAAAGGAAGGGGATTCTATTCTTGCTGGGTGAGGAACAGGAATAGGAAGTGATTCTGTTCTTGCTTGAAGAACAAACAGAAGAAAAAAGTGATTCTGTTTTTGCTGGGGGAAAAACGCAAAAGAGATGTGGGGAAACAGAAAAAGGGGGGTGATTCTTCTCTTGCTGGGAGGAAACAGAAAAAAGAACTTGATTCTGTTCTTGTAAGTGGGACCAACAAGAGAAGGACGTGATTCTGTTCTTGTAAGTGGGACCAACAAGAGAAGGGCGTGATTCTGTCTTGTAAGTGGGACCAACAAGAGAAGGACGTGATTCTGTTCTTGTACGTGGGACCAACAAGAGAAGGGCGTGATTCTGGTCTTGTACGTGGGACCAACAAGAGAAGGACGTGATTCTGTTCTTGTACGTGGGACCAACAAGAGATGGACGTGATTCTGTTCTTGTACGTGGGACCAACAAGAGAAGGGCGTGATTCTGGTCTTGTAAGTGGGACCAACAAGAGAAGGGCGTGATTCTGGTCTTGTACGTGGGACCAACAAGAGAAGGGCGTGATTCTGGTCTTGCTGAGGGAAAATACAGAAAAGTAATGCGATTCTGTTCTTGTTAGGGGGAGAAGAAAGAGGAGGGAATCAGTCCACAGTTCATGCTGTGCACATAACATACGAGCGCCCGATTTTCTTGAGTACTCTTCTCATCTGAGATATTCAGTGTATCTACATGACAAGGAAACCTCAGCTGGCTTGCTTTACACACCCGCGAGAGTTACGTTCACAAAAGAGCGTCGAGGCGAAGAACGCTTACCAACTCTCTTGCCTCCGCTGGCGAGTGTTAACAAGTCTGCTGCCTCTGTTGGTGAGTTTCAACAGGTCTGCTGCCTCTGTTGGTGAGTTTCAACAGGTCTGCTGCCTCTGGTGGTGAGTTTCAACAGGTCTGCTGCCTCTGTTGGTGAGTCTCGATAAGTCTGCTGCCTCTGTTGGTGAGTTTCAACAAGTCTGCTGCCTCTGTTGATGAGTTTCAACAGGTCTGCTGCCTCTGTTGGTGAGTTTCAACAAGTCTGCTGCCTCTGTTGGTGAGTTTCAACAAGTCTGCTGCCTCTGTTGGTGAGTCTTAAGAAGTCTGCTGCTTCCGCTGGTGAATTTCAACGAAATCTGTTGGTTTCGCTGGCGAACCTTAAGGGGATAAAAATCTAACTTTGGAGATCTATGTACAGAGAGAGTATTACCATGATTGACACACTGTACAGCATGTTGCACAGAGCACTAGTCTAGGTGAATGTACACAGATGTACACTTCAGAATTTCTACACATTATAACTTCAGTTAGGTCGATGTTACGAGTACGACCTTTGAGCACGACGACAAGATCCTTAAGCACGACAGTTCGACCCTCGGGTATGACGACCTAGTCTTTGATCTGACCCTCAAGAGGTAGGACCTTATTACGTTGTTTTACCCAAGGGTCGTTCTGTCGTGATCAAGGGTCGTTCCGTCGTTATCAAGTGTCGTTCCGTCATGCTCAAGGGTCGCACCGTCATGCTCAAGGGTCATACCATTGTGCTCAAAGGTCGTTCTGTTGTGCTCAAGGGTCGTACCATCGTGCTCAAAGGTCGCACCGTCGTGTTGGAGGGTCGTACCGTCGTGTTCTAGGGTCATACCACTGTGTTCAAAGGACGCATCGTCGTGCTGGAGGGTCGTACCGTCGTGTTCTAGGGTCATACCATTGTGTTCAAGGGTCGTACCCTCGTGTTCTAGGATCGTACCCTCGTGTTCAGAGGTCGCATCGTCGTGCTCGAGGGTTGTACCGTCGAGTTCTAGGATCGTACCGTCGTGTTCTAGGATCGTGCCCTCGTGTTCAAGGGTCGTACCCTCGTGTTCAAGGGTCGTGCCATCGTGTTCAAAGGGTCGTACCCTCGTGTTCAAGAGCCGTCTCATCACGTCCAGTGGTGTGAACACTTTAGAAAACGTAAAAGCAAGTCGTTACTTCAATATTTTCCTCATCATTTTTTGTATATCCAGAGATGACGTTAATTAGGAAGGGATTGCGTTTAATTAACGCCCACTCAGCCGTAGTCCTGCGTAAGTCCTTCAAGAAGGAGTCTTGACGTCCTTACGCTGGGTTTTTGGCGTCTAGGAGGAAAGGCATCAAATTATATGGTTTCTAAATTACTATCAACTTTATTCCAATGGCTGTCTTTTTTTTACTTAAATTACTATGATTTCTTTACTTAAATTACTATGATTTCTTTACTTAAATTACTATGATTTCTTTACTTAAATTACTATGATTTCTTTACTTAAATTACTATGATTTCTTTACTTAAATTACTATGATTTCTTTACTTAAATTACTATGATTTCTTTACTTAAATTACTATGATTTCTTTACTTAAATTACTATGATTTCTTTACTTAAATTACTATGATTTTTTTACTTAAATTACTATGATTTCTTTACTTAAATTACTTTGATTTCTTTACTTAAATTACTATGATTTCTTTACTTAAATTACTATGATTTCTTTACTTAAATTACTATGATTTCTTTACTTAAATTACTATGATTTCTTTACTTAAATTACTATGATTTCTTTACTTAAATTACTATGATTTCTTTACTTAAATTACTATGATTTCTTTACTTAAATTACTATGATTTCTTTACTTAAATTACTATGATTTCTTTACTTAAATTACTATGGTTTCTTTACTTAAATTGCTATGATTTCTTTACTTAAATTACTATGATTTCTTTACTCAAATTACTATGATTTCTTTACTTAAATTACTATGATTTCTTTACTTAAATTACTTTGATTTCTTTACTTAAATTACTATGATTTCTTTACTTAAATTACTATGATTTCTTTACTTAAATTACTATGATTTCTTTACTTAAATTACTATGATTTCTTTACTTAAATTACTATGATTTCTTTACTTAAATTACTATGATTTCTTTACTTAAATTACTATGATTTCTTTACTTAAATTACTATGATTTCTTTACTTAAATTACTATGATTTCTTTACTTAAATTACTATGATTTCTTTACTTAAATTACTATGATTTCTTTACTTAAATTACTATGATTTCTTTACTTAAATTACTATGATTTCTTTACTTAAATTACTATGATTTCTTTACTTAAATTACTATGATTTCTTTACTCAAATTGCTCTCTGTTATAGCAGTATTTCCTGATGCTTTTACGCCTACAGGAAAAGGAGCATCGGTCATGTTCGATCATTGAGAGAGAGAGAGAGAGAGAGAGAGAGAGAGAGAGAGAGAGAGAGAGAGAGAGAGAGAGAGAGAGGTCACACCTTCGAGGTCACCTTCGACAACTCTGTATCATCAGCGGACGAAAATGGAGAGGGGTCTTCTTCCACGCCCTAAAGGAGCCCACCTTACCCTGCTTCTGCGAGGAGCGCAGCCTCTAAGTCACACTAGGGATGCTGGGGATGTATAGAAGTAAGCAGTAAGTAGATAAAGGTCAGAAAAATGTCATGGGTTTTCCCAGTATGGCTTATGACCCGGAGGAGCTCGGGTGCCGTGAAGTGTTGTTGACGTAGGTTTGAGTTCTGTGTCTACCATGAACAGAATCTAATGAAACACAATGTTGTCCACAGATGTGTTGCGCTTCCGGGCTGAAAAATAAAGGGTATACGAAAGCAACAGAAACTGCATTATATATGTATATGAATTTTCACATCTAAGGTTTATGTATCTTTATTTCTTTCTAGATTTATTTCGAGCTAAACATGACCTACGTATTGTCCATTAGTCACAGACGCAGTAAATACTAAAAATCAAATAAAAAGCTATTTGGAGTAGCACTTCATATTTCCAATAAAACTACAAAGTACTGAGCAAGCTTTCCCAAGATATGTATTCAGAGAAAGAAAAATATGAGGATCAAGACAGTGTTAGAGGTAAACTTTGCAATACATACTATTTGTCATTGTCAAGGGGACGCTAAATATTTATTGTATTTATTCATTTATGATTCCTTCTGAACCAGTTTCTGTGAGAGTCCTGGCGTTTTACTCTAAACGTTATTCTTAAGGCTCTTGCAGCACAGAGCTGCGCTGCTTTCAGTAGCAGGGAGATTGGACTCCCCTGGAGTGAGGAGTTCTTTGACAAGACTGTACTCCCAGTGAGACGGTCTTGCCAAAGTTGACCACACACGGTGTAACCTCTTACAGGCGGAGCCCGGTAGCACACACACACACACACACCGACAGAGGGATACGAACCCTGTGTAAGGCGTGTAGCTGCCTCGGCCACACGGAGGTTAAAAGACACGTACACTAGAAGAGGACTGTTTTAGATACCTGGGAGTGGATATGGCAGCGACTGGAACCATGGGAGCTGAAGTGAACCATAGGGTGGGTGAGGGGGCGAAGGTTATGGACACACTTAGGAGTGTTTGGAAAGCAAGGTTACAGAGAGGTTACTGTCTGTAAGAGCAAAGATGGGTATGTTTGATGGTAAAGAAGTCCCGATGGTGTTGTGTGGATATGAGGCATGGGTTCTACATGATGAAGTACGGGAAAACGTGGATGTGTTGAAATGTTTAAGGATAATATGTTATGAGGAAGCTTAGTCGATTTTTCTTAACAGCAGTCGAATATGTAATATGAATAAACATACGTAAACCAAGCCATAACAGTTTACAATTTTCAATTAGATGAACAAAAACAAGACAGATTTCTCTGTAAGTGTTTGGGGAATGGCGAAATTCGTGATAAATTCGTGATGGATCGCTTTTTAGACACACCCGACAAAATTACTTTGATTTCTTTCGTCGAACTCGTTCACTGTATTGCTTTGGTCATTTCCATCCGGCTTCTCTCCTGATGAGCCAGTTTTACTCGCATTTTCCAGTCATTGGTTTTCTATATAGTAACTGGGACGACACAGGCAAAGAATGCCCTGTTCAAGTCCACCTCATCAGACGTTATATACATATACTTACCCTAGCCGAAGCCAGGTACCCAGTTTGTCGACCAGTCCAACGGGAGGGATGAACAGCTGGCTTAACAATGGACCGACTGCCACGACTAGGATTCGAACCTATGCGGGGCTCGACCCCGGGTTGTCAATGAATGAGTCCAGGTCAGCAGCGCTAAAACCGCTACACCGCTAAGGTCCAGTAACTGCTAACGTTACCTGTTCCATATTTCTTCCTTGTGGTTTTCGTTTTCTTTACTAATTTCTGTCTTTTTAAGGTGGATTCTTATCGATCTTCCGTCTTCTATATAGACTAAACATCTTATTTCGTCATTTTTCTTCTAAATTTTTTCTTGAGAGAGTCTTTCTTCACGTTTTCTATTCAACAGTTTTGCCTCATTTTCTTCATATTTCTTTGAATTCATTTTTATCTTTATTATCCTCCTTTTCTTCACTTTCTCAGCATCATCCTTCCATTTTTCTTCTCATTTTCTCTAGTGGTTTACAGAAAACAGACGTCATTGTTCCTGTTACCGTGACTTCTTACCGAAAATGGAATTGAGTAGCTTTACGTATCATGATTTTCCAAGTACGCCCATTCCTTCAGATGATGGTTACAGAGGGCGTCGTCCTCTCAGCATGAAGTGAAGTTCGGCTGGTTGGTTATCAATGGATCGAGGCCTATCGGCTCTCCAGGGGTCATTATGACCCTCATCATCACCTTATAATTACCAGTGGAAAAATCTCTTAAGCACCTTCTTCAGGTATTTGAGGTGATCCTCAGACCCTATACGCTTTCGTATATATGACCCTTCAAGTTGGAAATATTTCCATCCAAAAAAATACTGAAATCAATAGAATTTTCTGATGGTAGAATGTCATTTTTACCATTTTTTTTTCTGTAGTTGTACAATAGAATAGATAAATGTCTATTAACATCCTTTTAATCATATGCAGTAGGGTTGAATGATTATAGATAATCTCCACCTTAATTGAATTTAGTCATATTGAGACAAATACAGTTTTAGTTAAATAGAGAAACACATTAGCTCTACATGATTTCAGGGCTTATTTATGTAGCAATTGGTCTGTCAGTCAAAAACAGTTTTTAAACTTTGGATTGAAATGAAAAAATGCATTTTTCCCCAGCGCTCGACCCCTGGTGTTTCAGCTATACGCTTAACGTATTTCACACACGTAACATAATTCACATATAGCAATGTAACTTACCTTTTCTCAGGTTGTCAGAACTCCAAAATGGCTACATTGGTCTCATATACGAAGTTTGCTCAAAATGGCACATAAGTCTCACATAGGAGGTTTACTCAAAATGGCCACACAGGTCTCATATAGGAGGTTTGCTCAAAATGGCTCATAAGTCTCACATAGGAGGTTTGCCCCAAATGGCCACACAGGTCTCATATAGGAGGTTTGCTCAAAATGGCTACATAGGTCTCGTATGGAAGGTCTACTCAAAATGGCTACACAGGTCTCGTATAGGAGGTTTGCTCAAAATGCCTACACAGGTCTCGTATGGGAGGTTTGCTCAAAATGGCTACATAGGTCTCGTATGGGAGGTTTGCTCAAAATGGCTACACAGGTCTCATATGTATATTATGTAGGGTGGGTGTTGTATCCTTGTTTATACTTCCTTATTGAATTATTCATCCCCCTCATTAGCATTTTCTTATCATTAGGGGTAGATGAGAGAGAGAGAGAGAGAGAGAGAGAGAGAGAGAGAGAGAGAGAGAGAGAGAGAGAGAGAGAGAGAGAGAGATCCTACCTCTCACTCACAACATGTAACAGCTTCCACCCACTCCCTCCCTTCACCAGACATTCAGTACAGCCTGTGTAACCTTAATCTAGCCACTCCATCACTTGCTTTTTTTATGTGTGTGTGTGTGTGTGTGTGTGTGTGTGTGTGTGTGTGTGTGTGTGCGTGTGTGTGTGTGTGTCTGTGTGTGTGTGTGTATCGGACGCTTAAATGGCTCATACGCTTTCCCATTTGGCCAACAACTTTTCGACCGACGTTTCCAGGGCAAAATCTCGAACCCACTCATATCCCTTCCCTCCGACTATGCTCCCTCTAAAGCCTTCCACTTCACTGGTATTAGAGTGAAGTCCGTGTTTTACCCACGGGGCCAATTCATTTTTTTTTCATCCCAGCACAGCTACCGTAAAGCACCTAATTGCTCTTTGGTTTTTACTCGCTCCCAGCTAAACGGACTCACATCTAATTACCCTGGGAAGGGAAGTGATTACCTAATTCGGCAAATCAGGTGATGGAGTGACCATGTGTGTGTGTGTGTGTGTGTGTGTGTGTGTGTGTGTGTGTGTGTGTGTGTCATGTTTAGGAATATTGTCAGGAGTCTGGGATGTGTGCCATGTGCAGGAACACTATTAGGACCGAGGGATGTGTACCACGCTCAGCTCAGGACCAGAAGTGTACCATGTCCCCACACTGCTCTCCGGACCAAAGGTGTAAATTAATGTAAGCAGGATTACCATTACGGGCCCGAGAGTTAAACACAAGCTACAGAGAACAACAGGCAGACAACGTACCCTTGGACCACCAGTGGGACAAAACCTGTCTCTCTCGAACTCCTGTCTACAAGCTCCAGGGGCCCCACCCACTTACTGTGGACCATCCTGTAGGGGTGGACAGGCCGCCCACACTTTGGAGCCGAAAACGCCACAAATCAATTCACGGGTATTAGATAATGTCTGTGTATCAGAACATATAATGTTATATGTAAATAGATGTAAAACAATTTACCATAGCGCACCTGAGATGAGAGAGGGGTAGTAAGTACGTTTTCTGTGTGAATGTCTGACGGGACAGTGTTCGATGCTTAGTTGATGTCTATTGCCACTAGTAATGTGCGGGATGGGGGTTGTGGTTTCGTTGAATCCGTCAGGAATATGTTGTGTAAGGTCGTGTGTTTAGAGTAGTGGTAAATGAGCGGGGTCTAAAGTCATGTTGTGTAGGTGAGAGTGAGATACTGTGCCTTATTTATTGTAGATCAGTTTTTCAAGGAATTTAGATATTGATTCACAGTAGAATCGAGTAAAACCTCTCACCCTCACCAACAGAACATGGTTGTTCACCTCTCTATATATATCATCGATGGAGATAGGGATGAAAGAATACTTCTCACGTATTCCCTGCGTGTCGTAAACGGCGACTAAAAGGGTTAGGAGCTGGGGGCTGGAAATGTTCCCCTCCAGTTTTACTTTTCCCAGAGGAATACTTTATTCTTAATTTTGACTTATTCTTCATTTTGTATTTTTCCATTTGGTGATCTGTAGCTGCCTGCTAACCTTTAACACCCCTGAAACACTTCAACTAACTTTCTAATACCCTTCACTGCCACCTAACTTTAATCTCTATCATTTTGCTCTCGAATATATATATATATATATATATATATATATATATATATATATATATATATATATATATATATATATATATATTCCTATGAGTCCACGGGGAAAATGAAACACAATAAGTTCCCAAGTGCACTTTCGTGTGATACTCACATCATTAGGGGAGATACATGAAAGAAATATAAGTCAGCTAATATACAACGAAGAGACGCCATTTGGTAAACACGTAATTGTCCAAGACAGGAAACGAGCGTATCATGGGCTTATATGTGGACAAGAAGGTGAATTGTTTACAAATTTTATCAACAATAAAGCTATCCAGTTTTTATAGACCTTCACTAATATTAAGGTTATAATTCTTTGTGTATTTGATAATAGAAGATTCAATGATATTTCTCGTGGTACTGTAGTTAGAGTTAATAACTGAGATGGCATTACTCCAGCCAATACAGTGATCGTAGCTTTTAACTTGATTAAACAAGGCATTTGATTTTTGTCCTGTTCTTATGCCACATTTATGTTACTTAAGTCTAACAGAAAGATCCTTACCAGTCTGCCCAACATAAAACTTGTCACATTTTTTACATGGCACTTTATAGATGCATCCAGGAGAATTTTCTGGTGAGCTCCTGATTAAGATATTCTTTATAGTATTAATTTTGCTAAGGCAACATTTGCATTAAAGGATTTAAGCAACATGGGAAGATAAAGTGAATTATCATTAAAAGGGAGAATTAAAAGATTATTGGTGTCAATGGGAGGTTTGGGTTCAACTCTATAAAATGATTTCTTTGCTAACTTAAGGGATTTATCTGTGAAAGATCTAGGGTACTTTAACTTAGATCCAATAGAATATATATTAACTTTGATCTAATGGTGATGTGATTATTGCACGAAAGTGCACTTGGGAACTTAACGTGTTTCATTTCCCCCATGGACTCATAGGAATATATATATATATGTTTTAGATATCTGGGAGTGGATCTGGCAGCGGATGGAACCATGGAAGCGGAAGTGGATCATAGGGTGGGGGAGGGGGCGAAAATCCTGGGAGCCTTGAAGAATGTGTGGAAGTCGAGAACATTATCTCGGAAAGCAAAAATGGGTATGTTTGAAGGAATAGTGGTTCCAACAATGTTGTATGGTTGCGAGTCGTAGGCTATGGATAGAGTTGTGCGCAGGAGGATGGATGTGCTGGAAATGAGATGTTTGAGGACAATGTGTG
Organism: Panulirus ornatus; assembly: GCF_036320965.1. Taxonomy (NCBI): domain Eukaryota; kingdom Metazoa; phylum Arthropoda; class Malacostraca; order Decapoda; family Palinuridae; genus Panulirus; species Panulirus ornatus. Next base: position 29,194,897 of record NC_092244.1, on the reverse strand, counting down.
GTGTGAGGTGGTTTGATCGAGTAAGTAACGTAAGGGTAAGAGAGATGTGTGGAAATAAAAAGAGCGTGGTTGAGAGAGCAAAAGAGGGTGTTTTGAAATGGTTTGGGCACAAGGAGAGAATGAGTGAGGAAAGATTGACCAAGAGGATATATGTGTCGGAGGTGGAGGGAACGAGGAGAAGTGGGAGACCAAATTGGAGGTGGAAAGATGGAGTGAAAAAGATTTTGTATGATCGGGGCCTGAACATGCAGGAGGGTGAAAGGAGGGCAAGGAATAGAGTGAATTGGATCGATGTGGTATACCGGGGTTGACGTGCTGTCAGTGGATTGAATCAGGGCATGTGAAGCGTCTGGGGTAAACCATGGAAAGCTGTGTCGGTATGTATATTTGCGTGTGTGGACGTATGTATATACATGTGTATGGGGGTGGGTTGGGCCATTTCTTTCGTCTGTTTCCTTGCGCTACCTCGCAAACGCGGGAGACAGCGACAAAGCAAAAAAAGAAAAAAAAAAGAAATATATGTATATATATAATTTTCTTTCCAGTGGGAATACTCTGAAGTTCTCAAACTGTACTTTCCATTTTCCTGTCACACTCACCCCCTCCCTGTCTCTGGCACAGCTTCCCTCTCCCTTCGATGCTGAATATTACCACTTCTCACCGGGTCTCACCAGATCCGGAAATTCATTCGTTTTCCATTTTCACATATCATATTCCGGAGTTTGGTCTCTCTCTCTCTCTCTCTCTCTCTCTCTCTCTCTCTCTCTCTCTCTCTCTCTCTCTGCCAGTTTTACTTACTTTAATTCCCATTTTTCCCCTCACTTCGCCTCTTTCACTGATCATCCCTTAAAGATGAGAATAATACTGTTTCCACCGTTGGCCTCCGAGCCTCTCTCTCTCTCTCTCTCTCTCTCTCTCTCTCTCTCTCTCTCTCTCTCTCTCTCTCTCTCTCTCTCTCTCTCCCTCTCCCTCCGTTTTCTACCCTGTTTTCTTCTCCTTTTTCTTCCTGTGTGTAACCTGAGCCGCGTCCCTCTGTCTGTGACGATTGTCTCCTACGCCGTGCACAGAGGAAGAGTGGCCATGCAAAGAGCTCCACTGAAATATTCCGGCCTCGCCACAAAACTCCAGCGTGGCAGTATAATAATATTTGAACTTCCCGCATCTCATTTGCCCACAATTGTCTTTCTCAAATAAGAGGATCCTTCATATCCAGCCACGCTGCCTCTTTTGCAGTTCCTGTTTCGGTATATATATATATATATATATATATATATATATATATATATATATATATATATATATATATATATATATATATATGTATATCCACATCCACAACGGATGAGAGAGCTTGGGAAGTGAGTCAGTTGTTGTTCGCTGATGATACAGCGCTGGTGGCTGATTCATGTGAGAAACTGCAGAAGCTGGTGACTGAGTTTGGTAAAGTGTGTGAAAGAAGAAACTTAAGAGTAAATGTGAATAAGAGCAAGGTTATTAGGTACAGTAGGGTTGAGGGTCAAGTCAATTGGGAGGTAAGTTTGAATGGAGAAAGACTGGAGGAAGTAAAGTGTTTTAGATATCTGGGAGTGGATCTGGCAGCGGATGGAACCATGGAAGCGGAAGTGAATCATAGGGTGGGGGAGGGGGCGAAAATCCTGGAAGCCTTGAAGAATGTGTGGAAGTCGAGAACATTATATCGGAAAGCAAAAATGGGTATGTTTGAAGGAATAGTGGTTCCAACAATGTTGTATGGTTGCGAGGCGTGGGCTATGGATAGAGTTATGCGCAGAAGGGTGGATGTGCTGGAAATGAGATGTTTGAGGACAATGTGTGGTGTGAGGTGGTTTGATCGAGTAAGTAATGTAAGGGTAAGAGAGATGTGTGGAAATAAAAAGAGCGTGGTTGAGAGAGCAGAAGAGGGTGTTTTGAAATGGTTTGGGCACATGGAGAGAATGAGTGAGGAAAGATTGACCAAGAGGATATATGTGTCGGAGGTGGAGGGAACGAGGAGAAGTGGGAGACCAAATTGGAGGTAGAAAGATGGAGTGAAAAAGATTTTGTGTGATCGGGGCCTGAACATGCAGGAGGGTGAAAGGAGGGCAAGGAATAGAGTGAATTGGATCGATATGGTATACCGGGGTTGACGTGCTGTCAGTGTATTTGAATCAGGGCATGTGAAGCGTCGGGTAAACCATGGAAAGTTGTGTGGGGCCTGGATGTGGAAAGGGAGCTGTGGTTTCGGGCATTATTGCATGACAGCTAGAGACTGAGTGTGAACGAATGGGGCCTTTGTTGTCCTTTCCTAGTGCTACCTCGCACACATGAGGGGGGGAGGGGGATGGTATTCCATGTGTAGCGAGGTGGCGATGGGAATGAATAAAGGCAGACAGTGTGAATTGTGTGCATGGGTATATATGTATGTGTCTGTGTGTGTATATATATGTGTACATTGAGATGTATAGGTATGTATATTTGCGTGTGTGGACGTGTATGTATATACATTGTGTATTGGGGTGGGTTGGGCCATTTCTTTCGTCTGTTTCCTTGCGCCACCTCGCAAACGCGGGAGACAGCGACAAAGCAAAATAAATAAATAAATAAATATATATATATATACACATATAGGGGAGAAAGACTACTTCCCACGTATTCCCTGCGTGTGGTGGAAGGCGACTAAAAAGGGAGGGAGCGAGGGGCTGGAAATCCTCCCCTCTCGTTTTTTTTTTTTTTTAATTTTTCAAAAGAAGGAACAGAGAAGGGGGCCAGGTGAGGATATTCCCTCAAAGGCCCAGTCCTCTGTTCTTAACGCTACCTCGCTAACGCGGGAAATGGCGAATAGTTTGAATAAAAAGAATATATATATATATATATATATATATATATATATATATATATATATATATATATATATATATATATTGGCCGGTATTTCTATTTATCTTTCTCAAAGTCTTTCTTTTTTCCCCCCCGCCACTGCATCTTTGCAGCCAGCAGTACTACACAAGGGGCTTACGTTGTTGTTGTACGTATATAGCGAAAGGTAAATTACGCTCACCGTCCCATGAGCCGGGAGCCTGGGGACTTAGCGGAGCCTGGCTGGACGCTACCAGAGGTGCGCGTCGTCTCCACCGGGTTGATTGGGTAAGCTCGCTGCTTGCATTGTCTTCGTGATCACAGCACGGCGGTTCGAAGGTCTCGTGGGGCGGATCACCCGATGGGCAAGTGTGTGTGTGTGTCGATCTTCTCCAGTTTGTCGAGGGCGTGTCTCTCTCTGAGGAGGAGGAGGAGGAGGACAAATGGCAGTGTTTTGTGTTGGGTCGACGACGGGACTCCGGGTTTTAGGACATGGTGGGGAGGGGAGGGGTGGGGAGGGGCGGGGGTTATCACTGAGGCGTCTTTTGTTTTTGTGTGTTAGTTGAGACGTCATGGGCGACTGAGGCCCTTATCAAGGCCATCTTATCAATGCTGTGTGTGTGTGTGTGTGTGTGTGTGTGTGTGTGTGTGTGTGTATATCTATATATCTATCCGTCTATGTATGTATATATGTATGTATGTATGTATCTATCTATCTATCTATCTATCTATCTATCTATCTATCTATCTATCTATATATATATATATATATATATATATATATATATATATATATATATATATATATGTATATATATATATATATATTCTGGCTAAAGCCGGGTACCCATTTTATCGACCAACCCTCCCCAAGGGTGGATGAACAGCTGTGTTGACTGTGGATAGACTGCCGCAACCAGGATTCCTAACCTTTGTGCTCGACCCAGGGCGGTCCTTGAATGCGTCACGGTCAGGAACGTTAACCACTACGCCACGGAGGCGTCTGTCATGTGCCATTCGAGGAGGTGGAGGCTCACCTAGCATTCGTAACAGCTTCTGCATGTTAGAGAGAGAGAGAGAGAGAGAGAGAGAGAGAGAGAGAGAGAGAGAGAGAGAGAGAGAGAGAGAGAGATTGTGAATATCCTGGTGCGAAAGGTCAGAGGTGTGCATATGTGTGTGTGTGTGTGTGTGTGTGTGTGTGTGTGTGCCATTTAGCGTACAAAGGTCTATGTTGCCGTTCCAGCAAGTCTTCGTCAGTTTTCGTTTTTCAAACATGCTTTGATTTTGGTCTCATGGATGAGAATCTCCATTACATCCGATGAATATCTCATCTCAATTATGCACGTTGAGCTAAAGTGTCGTCTGGCTTAATGGCAATCACACGTCGAAAGCCATTAATCCGAAGCACGCAGACGGACAGACAGAGATAAGGACAGACAGAGGAAAGGGACAGACAGACAGACAGTTGTACGGGGCGCTGATGTTAAATACACTATGACGGAGGACACTATAGAGAAAGCCATGTCCCTCGGTGCATTGCACGAGCCAGAGGGTACAACAGAGCTCTTGGCATTATGAGTGCTACCAGACAGAGGCTTCTCCGGCGGTATAAAAAAAAAAATTGGCAGAAATAAGACTGATAAAGAGATTCAGCACAGACTTCAATACACTTTCTGTGTGGTATGAGATCCTTATGAAAATGTCATCTCTCTGGGAGATGATGCACCCAGTTCTGTGGACGTACGAATGGTATGGCAATTTTAGTTTGGTGTGAGACTGAGTTACTCAGATAAATAATTGATATATGGGACGTTCTCACAATTCTATGAGATAGAAATGAGGTTTATGTAAGTTTAGAAACCAGAGCACAGTGAGGTAAGGGTCTACACTTGACTGTTGCGACCCGAGGTGTTGGCAACAGCCTGCGACTGACGTCTCTCTTGTATTATTCTTTTGTACACGTCTCCAGAGGGA